>NC_085138.1:416807207-417408770 GCF_035046485.1 Aedes albopictus | reverse complement strand
GAAATGTCTCTTTGACGGTGTTATGAGGTTTAATCAGGCGGGGAAGGCAGAAGCACACCTTAATTAGGCGAACTATTTGTACTTAATGATAATGGGTTTAGAAGGGCTCTTTGTAGGCATTGTGTGAGATGTCATTGTAATTAGGTATCGTTGCTTAGCTTAGACTGAATGCTTGATTTTTATTTTCTCATGGTGATGGGTATTTAGTTAATTAAGGTTGCAAATTATTCACACGAGGTTGATTATATGCCAAAAGCCATAAGTCAATGAAATGGAAACAAATCCATCCAAAAAATATTGTTTTCTTCGTAAAATATTTGAGTATTAACAATGCGCGTTGATTGGTGATTCAAGTATTCCTGGAAATTAAACATGTTGATATTTGATTCATTAAACTACTAAAGCAATGCATTTACAACATGTATAGGTAACTTAACAGACAAATAAAGGTATACTAACCTAACAATGATGCTACACACCGAACACACAGAATTGTTCAAACGCCAAAAAAATGTATTGCAAAATTTGGTTTCGACAACTGCGAGTCAAATAAAACTACTTTCAAAAGCCTGCAGTTTTTTCAGAACATGAACAAAAGACGCTTATTCAATCAAAACAGATATAACCGCATGGTTATGTTTTGCATAGGTATTTTTAGCTCACTTCGAATCAAATCTCTTTTAAATACGGTATAAAATTCTTAGTTAAAGTATAATGAAGACGAGTTTTAAAAAAATGTTCCACTCCCTAAAAAGAAAATCTGCCATTATTCTAGAATCAAAGAATTAAAAAAACACTAACCAACAGAAACACCTTTGGGAGGATATAGAAAGTGTTTTTTCTTCGTTAATTTTTCATGAATTTCAAGGAATATCAGTTTAAAGATTTCCAAAATGTTTACTGGAAGAATGGCATAGTAATTGTCTCCTGCGAAAAATAGAAATATTTTGAACTTTTCTCTTTAAAATATTTACTGAAATCCCAGAAATGTTTTCGGCAAGAACCTAAGAAACAGTCTGATTTTCCAAAACAATTATTAAATCAAATAACTTTTTGACTATTAAGGAAGATTTCTTGCAACGAAATAGAGGGAAGGACATTGTTCTTCTAACCGATTAGTCACATAAAGATTGCCGTTTTGGGTCCCTACTCACGTTTTCAAGAGCGCCAATCTTAAAAATTCGTAAACAAATGCGCTCGATTTGCAAAATCTGCCTCTTTTTGCGAGTGAGCAAAGCCAGGATTAACAAGTACGGCTTGGTTCGATGCTTCGTTCATTAGATTTGTGCCTCTAAAGTTTGTATGCAAAATTGCAATAGGATTTTTTGCTGTTTCAAGAAGTTGAGATGGAGGGAATTTGAGATGCAAAAAAATGATGATGATTAACCTGGGCTTGTTAGGGGAATATCTGTAAATAAAAAGAAAATCGGGTTAAGTACGGTTCCTTTGAATTCCACTAAGAATTTGCATCCTTTGACAGATACGTATTTCGACCTCAACTGTAAGGTCGTCTTCAGTGTTTTGTACTTGACTCGACTCTCAAAGGAACTGTACTTAACCCGATTTTCTTTTTATTTGCAAAAAAATGTTTTCTGAAAGAATCGTTGAAAAAATCAAAATTGTATTCAAAAATGAACCTGGGAAAATTGTAACGTAATACAATTTTCTCATGATTCCTGGAAACTATGCAAGAAATAAATACTTTGAAAAAAATCTTGGAAATTTATTGATATAAGGTGATAAAATTTAAAGATTCGATCTATAAGAAATACTTAAATTATTTCTAAAACAGAGACTCCATGACGCATTCTTAAAATCCCTGAAGCATTTCTTTCGGCAACCATAAAAACATTAAATTTGTTTTATTACAGAATTGGTTTCTATAAACATCAAGCAAGTGTTTGAATGCATAATATAAGATGTCAGATCGTCTCAAATATTTGTTGTGAAAACCAGTATGACTTTCCTCAAAATTTAATGGATGCATACTTAAGAAAGCTCCAAGTTTTCAGCAATTTTTTATGAACTTCTGAAATGCGAGATTTAAGAACAATAGTATATTTTTTCTTTTGGTTGGAATGCTTAGAAGTATAGTTTCAAAGCAAACCCAGAAGAACTCCAAAAGTACACTTATTAATACTGAGCAACAAATCAAGAAGCATTTTTGAATAAAAAAAAAATATAAAAATACAAAACTAGATTTTAGAGTTGGTTTTGAGAAGTGAGTTCTGGGATTCTTAAGAGGGTCTTTCGTTTAGGAGCGCCAGAATGCATTCTGAGGGAACTAACAAAAACCGCCTGCAGCAGAATCTTAGAAAAAATTATGAAAATGTCTAAAATGTTCAGTGAAACATTTTTTTTTTAGAATATCAGAAGTGTGAAGTGATGTGGCGATAAAATGCTTACATTTCCATTATTCTCAGATTTTGTATGCAGTTTTTTTTTTCGGAAGGATCGCAACTATATTTATTTGCGAACCATCTGATCATTTTTTTTTTTTTGAATAAAAATCTATAAAACATTTCTTAAAAATTATATTCAAAAATAGCCATGAAAAAAAGAATAAAAAATTATTTGCTTGTTTAAATTTTACCAAACTACTTTTAATAAGATTTTCAACAGTGATCTAGTGAATGAATCCAGAAAAAAATATTAAATAAATTCCTTAAAAATATTAAGACAGACATACGCGCCAGCTTGAGGAGGCACGGATTGTTTTGCCCCCCAATACTTTAATTTATACATGTTCTAATACAAAGAATCAAAAAATGCTTCTGCTCCTTCCCAATAATTTTACCAAGTTGATGCCAGAATTATAATATATTAACTGAAATGTTACTTTGATCTTTGTAAAGAAGCCTCCCAGTTGATTTGTCGTGAAACACAAATATTCTTCGTCCGTGAAAAGTTTTCTGAAACAATTCAAAATTAATGTCATGTACTGGGCTACAAATTCAACCAAAAGTGATGGTTGTAATTTTAATAAAGAGTCAAACGAAAAATCCAAATTAATCCAAAAGAGTTTGTTAAGCACTTTTAAAATATTTGTGGGAGTTCGACTTTTCCATCACAGATTTCAAGAACGACCGTTTAAGAATCCCAAACCTTCGTTCTAGCCATCTGCGAACTGCAAAGCCGAACTCCCACTAATCGTTGTCCTCAAAACAGTCGAGCCCTGGATGTTCAAGAGTTTTTAAGTTTGTAAATTATTAATTTTTGGAGGATTACAGGCCGGAACAAATCTCATTTTCATCTTTTGTCACTTTACTCGTTCAATCGTTAAGAGGGGACGATAAAAAACGTAAATAACGATAAATAACGGTAAATAAATGTGTTTCATGCATAATTACCCAAACAGCTAGGCAAAATCCACAATCTCATTGGATTTGTAAGGATTTTTTTTCGACGACTCTAATTTCACTTTGAAAAGTTTAAATTTCTTGAATAATTTGTTTGTGTCCTCCCTCCATAAATCTTGCTCGCCATAACTAGTGCTTCGAATGAGCTCAATTTTTACCTGTAATATCTTTTATATAAAACTACGCTGAGATACAATTTTGAAAGTTTTTTTTTTCTTTTATTTAATTTTTTTTTCATTTTTTTTAAACCTTGTTGAACTTTGAAAAGATTGTCTTATATGCTCACCAATACCAAAACCCATTAATCTGACAAAAATAACAGCTTTCTATTTATGCAAGAAGATTTAAAAATAGTTAAATGCAACGCAAAGTATTTGAATTAAGACGAAACTGGACACATTTCTCATTTTGTTGGTTTTTGTTTTTTTTTATTAAATAACGAGCAACATTTTTAAAATCGGAATTTCGTACACATGTAGAGTATGGATCAAAGTATCTCCTGATTTTTTTCGTGGTGGAAAATGTTTTCCGCAAAAATGGAAAACATTTTCCACCACGTAAAAATATAAGAATATACCTTGATCCAAACCGATTTTGGTTCGATATTCGTCCGCTAGGCGGCGTCAGTGTCAAATATATCCAAACTGCTATATCTCAGAATCCTAGTGAGATATAATGATGCCGTCTTAGGTAAAGTTGTTCAGCAAGCTTTGAACTATCTGAAAACTGGATATTTGTTGGATTTATCCGCTAGGTGCCGCCTAGTGTCAAAACCAATCAGATAGAATGATGTCGACTTGGGCAAAGTTTCTCAACAAGCTAAGAACTGTCTGACAGTTGGGCCTTTGGTACGAGATTTATCCGCTTGGTCACGCGTAGTGTTCACAAAGTACGTGTATCTTTTATTGACGAGCTAGACGTCTGCCACTTTGCAGCAAAGTTGATATTCGAGTGAAGAACTATCTCGGATGATCTTAATTCGCGACTCGTCCGATAGGTAGCGCAGCACCTGTAGCAATACATTTGTAACCGATATCTGGCGAGATAGAATGTGGTCATTTTCGGCTACATTTTTTAATAACCTTGCATCAAGTGGGTCGCAACCCAATTGATAGTATCAAATCACTTCTTCTTCTTTCTGGCTCTACGTCCCCACAGGGACTTGGCCTGCCTCGCTTCAACTTAGTGTTCTTTGAGCATTTCCACAGTTATTAATTGAAGGGCTTCCTTTGCCTGCCATTGCATGAATTTTTATATTGTGAGGTAAGTACAATGATACACTATGCCCGGGGAGTCGAGAAAATTTTCCCGACCGGAACGGGAATCGAGCCCGCCGTCTCTGGATTGGCGATCTATAGCCTAAACCACAAATCACTACTTTTACCTTATTCCACCTTTTATAAACAAGATAGTATCAAATTGCCACATTCTTTTCTTCTTTGCTGTCTTTTGGGTATGTCCAGGTACAATTTTTATGCGTTTGATTACTCCAGGAATTCCACCAGAGATTCCTCTAGCAATTTGTTCAGGGATTCCTCTAAAGAAATGCCCAGGGATTCGTCTAGAAATTAATTGAGAGGTTTGTCTAAAAATTTCGCCAACAATTTTTCAAAAATAGTTCTTCAGGGAAAATTTCACCAATTCCTTCCGAAAATCCATCAGCGATTTACGCAGAAGTTCCTCCAAGGGGTTTTACAGGAGTTTAACTGGGGGTTCCTTCATAGATTTCTATTAGGGTTCAACCAAGGATTAATCCCAGAAATCCTCCAGAAGTTCCTCCAGAAATTCTTCCGGTAAACTCTTCAGAAATTCCTCCAGAAATTCATCAAGAGATCCCTCCGGGGAATCATCTGCAAAATTATCCAGAGATTACGCCGGGAATTCCTCTAGGGATTTTTCTAAGAGTCCTCCAAGAATTATCCCCTTAGATTACTCTTCCTCCTGAAACTCCTTCGCAGGAAAGTATATGTATAGCCACTCTACGCAAGAACTGTATTCTGTAAAATTCTACAAGTGCATCCAGTTGGATCTATATAAGGATTAGTTCTGCTCTTGTATATTCAGAAGCTGCAAAACCTGTAACCCCAAAATTTATGGAAAATTTTAGAAAATTCTTGCCAGACAAATTGCAAAATTATTTATTGGGCCACACCAACAGCTTATCTGAGACTTGTAGCAGATCCTAAAAAAAACATTTAAAATAATTATTCTATACCTATCTTGTTCAGATAGGATTGAAAAAATTCGATTGTATTCTTCTTGAAATTAATAGTGCTTTCAAAACTTATCTTTAACCCTTCGGAGACGGATGGGTCACATTAGCCCAGCCGTGAAAACCGGACCTTTACAAACGTGTTGAAGAGCAGCGAGGTTGTATCCAGACATGCAAATATGCCGTCTTCAAAGGGCAAAAGCAAATATATTTTGTTTATTTCTGTTATTCTGTTGATACCTGTGACAATGTTCAGGGAAAACCACAGGTGTACCGAAAGGCTATACAGCCATTCCATAGAAAAACGATATAGTGCATCTCCGATTGTCGTGAAACTTGGTGGGCTTGTAGTTCTTCGGAAATAATTAGACCCGTATTTTTTTATTTCGTCATTAGGGTGACCAATTTTCATATAGGGTGGTCCAAAAAATTTAAGGTTTTTCAAAACTAAAAATTTTCAAAAAATCGTAACTTTTAAACCATTTGACCGATTTAAAACTTCTTTTTTTGTTTGAAAGCTATTGAATTATAGTTTTCAGGAAAAATACGTTAAAGGGGCAAAAATGTGAAGAGTACTATAAAATATGCAAATATATTAGTTTTTTCACGTTTTCATGGTCTCGGGTACCTGGTTTATATTTTTATCAAAAAATTCAGGAAATTTGGCGTAGCATATCAAAAAATCAGAAATGTATGTTGTTTTGTTTTTGAGATATGATTTTTTGAATATAGAGAGTCATATATTTTAGTACTAGCTACTCTAAAATTGCTTGAAATTGCAAATTCTCATAAAACTATGCATAGTATTGCTTTTTAAAGTGATTCCTGGTTGTTTTGGTATCCATAATATTATAAGGAATCAAAATATAATCAAATTTAAAAAAGTGTCTTGTATGGGACAATTTGACCTTTTATTTTCAAAAAATCATATCTCAAAAACTAAAAAACATACATCTCTAATTTTTTGATATGTTACACCAAATTTCCTGAATTTTCTGATCAAAATATATAACCAAGGTACCTCTTTGGTCCCGAGACCATAGAACGTGAAAAAACTAATATGTTTGCATATTTTATAGTACTCTTTACATTTTTGCCCCTTTAACGTATTTTTTTCTGAAAACTACAATTCAATAGCTTTCAAACAAAAAAAGAAGTTTAAAATCGGTCAACTGGTTCAAAAGTTACGATTTTTTTTGAAAATTTTTAGTTTTGAAAAATCCTATTTTTTTGGACTACCCTATATAAAAATTGGTCACCCTAATGACGAAATAAAAAAAATACGGGTCTAATTATTTCCGAAGAACTACAAGCCCACCAAGTTTCACGACAATCGGAGATGCACTATATCGTTTTTCTATGGAATGGCTGTATATGTTTACTCAAAAATCGAATTTTCGATAGAAGGCTCGGAGGGTCAAGTCACATATACCAATCAACTCAGTTCGACGAATTTAGATGACGTCTGTGTGCTTATGCATGTGTGTATGTATGTCTGTGTACAACAAAGCTCACACACTTTAAAGGGACTTCCCATTGGCCGATTTTTCGGATTATAACTCGAATCGAATCGGAATTTTACCACATTGTTTGCTACTAAAAAAAATATTTGAATTGGTGTTCCGGATTTATTACCATTTCAGTGATCCGGACCAGCAGCAGTAAAACTGGCTGTTAATAAAACTGAACCAAGCCCCATCATGCGACACATCATTTTTTTTAAGCTTCAGCATGGTTGACGAATTTTTGGTGGAAATCTAAACTGGGGACCAGAAATTTAACAATGTCGGTCCTAAATTCAAGATGGCAGCATCATATTCAAAATGGCGGCTGCCATTAAACGAGTTTTAAGCTCTAAAACCATGCGATATGGGTATATTTGATATGGGGCGGCCAGAATATCCAGGATGGCGGTCTTAAGTTCAAGATGGCGGCTTCCAATTCAAGATGGCGGCTGTTAAATGGAGTTTTAGGCTCTAAAACCATCCAAAATGGATATATTTGATATGGGAAAGATATCCGGAGTCCAAAAATGGCGACCAGAATAGCATCGCCCTATAAATATATGGCATTCTAAAATCCAAGATGGTGGCTCAATATTCAAGATGGCGGCTATTCAATGGAGTTTAAGGCTCTAAAGCCATGCAATATGGGTTTATCTAGTATAAGAAAAAAGTCTGGAATCAAAAAATAGCGACCAGAATTCCCAAAATGGCGGACTCAAAACCAAAATGAGTGACAGAGAAATGTAAATCACCAACATTTAACGTCAGCCGAGCAGCCCGCTGCTGGTCAGACGGCTTGTTTACAGATTTTAAAGCATATTCGCTTTAAATTTACATGCATCTGCTATAAATCATGCCTGCCACTCTCCGTCATCAGCTAAACGAATGGCTGCTCGTAGCTGTAGCGGTTTCCCCGTTTTCTCTATCAGCAGCCGGAGCATGTCGGGAATGCGTGCATTATGGTAGAAGCAGTTTAACATTGACTGTCTGCTACTAAACAAGATGAGATAGCCGAGAGTGCTCGGGCTTGCTACTCACACCCCAAGGATCTGAGTTCAATTCTCGCTAGGAGCTAAATTTTTCATTATATTTTCTAAAAGATATCTGCAATGTAATTTTAAAATAGCTCTAAAATTTCTATCTTATATGACGGGGTCCTTTTGTTACATTCGATCCGTCATAATTTTACAGGTTTTTTTCGAACTGTGTAGATTTACCTCGAAACCCCTTTACTACTATGCAACCAGAAGAATTGAAGCTACATTACCCATTAATTTTTCGAAATTTATAAAAAAACGTATCCAAACGGCATCCAAATTTCCATTCTCCGCATCGACCTCGTGTAAATATTTGCAACTCATTTAGTTTTACTTCCGACTTCACCCCTCGACGTGGTCGGTGTCCCCGCTTCACAGTATTGTCGACGCCCCGACCGCGATGAGGGTGGAACTCCCATTTAAGCTTCTAGTGCGCGTGGTGGTATGATACGGTGTGATTACGATACGGTGGGAGCCCGCAAAAGAAAATGTCCTCCCCTTAGCAGGCTTTATACTTACTTAACTTACAAGCTGTGCGGTGGTAAATTTATTCATTTTTTTGTTTCGAGAAGAAGGAAAGCCTCCCCAAACTCGTGGTGACCAACCACGCGTCAGAATGCGTTGAATACGGGAAGAACTCAAAGTAGGTACGAAAGCGACGAGAAGAGTAAGAAGCCTCGCCAAAACGGTGGAGCTCATCCTATATTTAGCGAAAATGAAATTTGTACTTAAGTTGAGAGAAATAAAGATGAGAAAAAGTACTCTATTTAAGAAAAAGAAATTGTGCTTGACTTGCGTTTTATTTTTCCGAGAGAAAGTCCCTCGCAGTTTGACGCTGCCGGTGGTCGTCGTGGCCACCGCCAACCATTATTAGCATTACTAATTCAATCAAAGCGTTTGCTCCCCTGAAGCGCCTCGAGGGATCATAAAACCTTGAAGAAGACGCGGTCGGTGGATAATTCTAATAAAAGTTTATTTTCGTGCTGAATGGTGGCGAGAGAAGAGAACAAACGAAGTCCTACGCAGCAGAAGCAGCAACAGCAACCAGCAGCGGATATTCAAGTTTCCATGGAAAATCACGTCGTTCGTCGTTCTTGGCGCTGGACGACAACGATGCTCTCGAGCAGCAGGCAGACATCAGCGACGGTCAGCGTAGTTGAGAGGCGAATCGTGCTATCAGTTGGATTTATTCACTTTATTTTTATGCACAAAGCACAAGCAACAAATTTGCTCGAGGCTAGAGGGGTTCGGCCACGATACATGTGCGGGTGAGAGAAGGTACTTTTTTGATCATAGATCGATAAGTGACTGGCGAAGAAGACTGGAAAATCACGCTTCGCTTGTTGACAGACGAATGCTTATCTAAATTGGGAGTACATGTTTATTGAATTTATTATTTATTTTGTTTTGATTAGGAACGAACTCGGTAAGTACCTAGATAAGAACTGATCATGCTTGGATGCCCTGACGAATTACTTATATGTAGAATGAATCTTCATCTTCATTTAGAGGGTAAAAAAATATAAGGGTGGGTAAATTGAAGGGGGAAATAAACTCTGGAGGTTTTAAATGAGGCAAAAATGGATCTCAGGGATGTGTAAAAAAGAGTAGCCACAAAATGTTTTAAGGAAGCATCAATTTATTTCGTAACACAAAAATCGATCACTTTTCACCTCTTTACCCCCTCCATAATGCCCTTCATATAAAAAAAATAATAATTTAGGTGGGTCTTTTCAGCCACCCACTGTAACGTTTTCTTGCGGTGCACAGTGGGAAAAATCGACCCAAAAAACGGATCTTTTAACGCCGCTGGTTTCGATACGTAAAGTGGACCATTTCTGACGTAAAAAATTACGAGAAATCGATATGTGCTAATTTCATTCACCGCACGGCCCGGGAAGAGGTCCATTTTGCCCTTTTATCATACAAAAAGAGAATCAAAATGTACTTTCAAACAACTAACACGACTGTAGATCATTGAAAATAGCTGCAGGTGTAATTGTAAGTTAATAGGAATCATAAGAATACATGGAAGATTCTTTAAAATGCTTAGTTTGCCCCATATGCCCAACAACTGTCGGATATTCACAATTTTCCCTAATTATGAATGAATTCTTAATGTTACTGACATGAAGTTGTTTTGTTTGGCATAAACAAAAAGCGCTAGATCTTTTTTCATCAGAATCATCTTCGGGAGTTGTCCAATTTGCCCCATTTTGCCCTATTTTCATGAAAAATGGGATTTAAAATGTATTTATGAAAAACAAATACTGCTATGGAACGTTGAAATTAGTTTTAGGTGCAATTGGAAGCCAACAGTCATCATGCACATATATGAAAGATATTTTCCCTATTTTACCCTACATGCCCCTAAAACTGCTGGATAATAACATATTTAGTATGGTTTTGTAATGTCGCTGGATGCAAAACATGAAGCCCTGAATCATTTTTGATACATACAAATGCGGTTTATCGAATAATTCTACAATCATTATCGGATTAGCTGTCCATTTTACCCCAATTTGCCCTGATTTTTTTCATGTAATGAATAATGAATGATTTTTTGTCAAGTAATGAATAAATTAATTTCCCTTATTAGCATTGGTACTGAAACCAATGTTATCAAAAAGACATAAAGGGGAATTTACGTATTTTCATCAGTTTTGTTCTCTTCGTCATGGGGGGTTTTTTGAAACGTGCTGAACTCAGAATTGGCCTTAAATCCTTCCCAACCAAGCTGAGTTATATGCCCAAATTTCAGGCAATTCGGCCCACAAAAACCCTCCATGACGAAGAGAACAAATCTGCCGATAATACCCTTGTTCACCCTATATAACTTTTTCTATAATTTTAGCTTTTGATGGGGAATTAAGGGCATAATAAGCATTTTATAAAATATGTCGAATGTGCGCTAAACTGATTAAATAGTGCGTCTCAAAGCAACAAATTATATATATTTAAGATGCCTCATTTAATCAGTTGTGTGCATATTTGCCACAAATTATGATTAGGGTTAATACTATTATACCCTGTATTCCCCACCAAAGTCATATGTTTTAACTGTCCTTTCGATTACATTGGTTTCAGTAACAAAAGTCCATCAATTCGGACATTAGCAAATGGGGGAAATCAATTCATTCATGAGGCGACAACAAATCAGGGCAAATTGGGGTAAAATAGACAGCTATTTGTATCTTCCCGTGAATGATTTTAAACCTTATCGATAGACCGTATTTGTATGTATAAAAAATGATCTAGGACTTCATGTATTGCAACCAGTGACATTACAAAACAATAGAAAAAATGTTATCATCCAGCAGTTTTTGGGGCATGTAGGGCAAAATAGGGAAAATATCTTTCATTTATGCGCATGATAGCTGTTAGCTTCCAATTGCAACTAAAACTAATTTCAACGTTCCATTACAGTATCTGTTTCTTATAAATACACTTTAAATATCATTTTTCTACGATAATAGGGCCAAATGGGGCAAATTGGACAACTACTTCAGATGATTTTGGTGATAACAGATCTAGCGCTTTTTGTTTATGCAAAAAAAAAAGAAATTCAAATCAGTAACATTAATCAGTAACAGTAATCATATAAAATTCACAATTTTAGCAGTTGTTGGGGCATATGGGGCAATATAGGCAATTAAAAGAATCTTTCATATATGTTTATGATTTCTTATAACCTCTAATTACACCTGCAGCTATTTTCAATGATCTACAGTCGTGTTAGTTGTTTGAAAGTACATTTTGATTCTCTTTTTGTATGAAAAAAGGGCAAAATGGGTCAAAATGGACCACTTCCCGGGCCGTGCGGTGAATGAAATTACCACCAATCGATTTCTCGTAGTTTTTTACGTCAGAAATGGTCAACTTCACGTACCGAAACCAGCGGCGTTAAAAGATCCGATTTTTAGGTCGATTTTTCCCACTGTGCGGTGTGAAAAAAAGGAAAAAAAGAAAAAAATATAAAAATCGTTCTAGTAATCTCAGCTTATGGGCCATTCGCAAAGCAAGAATGCCAAGATTCCAATTTAAGCTGTACAGCTTGCTATTGGTCAGTCGTGAGGCCGATCCGAAAATATTCAATAGAAGATATTGATCGAAACACTATGTTATTAAAAATAAAAAATTATAAAAATATTTAAAAAATAATACATAACTTAAACGAGCACATAAACACAAAACTTTTTATTTTTGCAAAGTGTTAATACCATCAAATGCTTTTGCTATATTTACACATAATGTATTTTGGCCAAGAGAAATTTCAGTACATCCCGAGTAGGTGACAAAATCAAATGGATAACACATTCAGTTATTGAATTACTAAAGTACAAAAACTGGTGTTCGTTTGATTGAGAGAGTTTAAGAGGAAAAACATCAGAAACAATATCAAAATCTAGTATGAAGAAGTGCTCAATAAAAGCTCGTTAAGATATTTCAAGATCAAAACAATATCAGACAAGATTTGTCGACCTTTTTCCTTGAAATTATAAGAAAAAATTATCCAACAGCCAGCATCGAACCTTCGACCCCAGGATCCGCAGGCGGCGATGCTTACCACTCAACTGTGGCTCACTGTTAGGAACATATGTATGGGGAATAAGATCATGAGTTTCTTCGTTTCCACAGCTCAGAAAGGGGCACATGGCATTTAACTAACATTGACCCGTCTCTATGGGTGTATGTGCTTCATTTTGTCCAGAAGAGCTAAATTTGTTCTTATGCAGAAGTTTTCAGATATTTCGACAAGAACAAACATTGATATCTTATCACTTTGAGTTATTCGTGCGGTATTAAGTAAATCTTTGAATAACACATTAAAACCACATAGAGATATCAAAAATTGTTCGATTTGAGATCTGATTGAGATATTCTCGTCTACCCGGGATTGGTTGATTTCTTAAGGGGAAAGGACGTGGCGAGCCTGAGAAATGTACATATGTGATCAACCGCCGATTTGAAATTTCTGGAGTGAATCTGCTATGAAAATGAACTATTGACCTATAAATACTAGCGCAACGTGGCAAAATTGCTGTTCAGAAAATATTATATATTATTATGGTTTACTTTTATTATATTACAAACCAGCAAAATGTTGTACAATAATATAATATAGTATAATATACTACGGATGTAATGTATAATCCGTTATTACCACTGCATCTCGCATTCCCAAGGTAATGCAAAATATAAGACTAATAAAAGTTCGCTCTATGTATACCGTCTCAGAGTATACCTATCGTTCCTTGATTGGACCGAAAAAACAATACTCGTACAGTCATAATATATACAAACAGAACAGCCATATTAGTAATTTTGTTTCCTCGAAACTTCTGATATCCACAGTCAGCTCATATAATCGCAGACACACCCTAGTCGACGACGAAATGAATTCGTTTGTATGTATTGTTGCGCTTGAAAGACTTGCGCGTGCTTACGCCCAGGATTACTAATTATTTTTATATGAAAGTATGGAATTTCGTACCTTGGAAAATTTGTCGTCTAATGGTACCAGTTATAATACCAAAAGACGAACTTTATAGCATACTTTATTAAATTGCATCTCATGCGTAAACGCTCCCCGCTGTAACAAGCACCACACGGCGTGAGGTAGAAATCGAAAACCAACAGCAGCAACGAAGGCGCGTGTGCTCACTATAACTCTCGCGCTCAGTATCATACGGGCGTATCTACAATGATCGATTTCTCTTCATCGATTTTCTCTTCGGCTAGTAACTTGGCTTGCAAATCATTTTTGGTTGTTTTTGCTGTTTTAGGTGCTAGTCCTAGTCGTCACTCACCAAAATACACCGAGAAATCATCCGAATATTGGTCGTATTTTCCGGAATAATCCGAAGAGAAAATCGACGAAGAGAAATCGATCATTGTAGATACGCCTGTATGATACTAAACGCGAGAACTGTAATTCATTCAACCACGTTGCGGGACAGACTGGACGGTCACCGCTGATATTGATGTTGCTTTACTTATTCTGGCCAGTAAGGAGCTGTTGGGAGTGGGTACTGTCGTAACACTTTGTCCATTTCGGACTAATTTTCAAAAACCCGCCGAAAATCACAATCAGCCGGCAACTTACCAATCCGCTGAAAGTTTCACGCACTTACAAAAAACTACGTTCGATCGTGCTAACATTAGCCAACAGAATGATCTCTCAATGTCATCCAAACCGCCGCGAACCTAAGCCGATGCTCTTTACCGAAAAACGCTCTCGATTTATTTATGCTTCCGAGAGAGATTCTCAGCGACCCGTTCGGCTATCAGATATCTCCTCTGACATGTCTTTCTCCGAACCAGGGTTGCCAAAAGTAAATCTGTATTTTTTCAGAAAAAAATCTTTCCATCTGTATTTCATTCTTTAAAAATCTGTATCGATATCTGTATTGAGTCAATTAAAGCAAAATAAGCTTTTTCGCTTAAAATTACGATGGATGTAGGTAGAATAACAAAATAAAAATATACTTCAAGATGCTGTAAAATGTAATGTGTGGAATTTCCAATCGTATTTTAATTTAGTACACAGAATATGTTTTGATATATTTTTATTAACAACGAACAAATCAATTCTTAGAACAATCAATCGCTTTTCACTTGATGCTGTTTGTACATAGACGATGAAAATTTGCTTTTCAATTGTTTTGTTAGTTTCACTCCAATACAACCACCCCGAGCTGCAACATACGCCTTTGCTTTCAAAATAGAATCAATCGACTCTGTGTTCAACCTGTTCCTCACTTTTGTTTTGTTCGCATTCAGAAGTGAGAAAATTCGTTCAACGCTAGCTGACGAGTGAGGAATGATGAGGAAGTTGATGATGAATTTTCTCAAAGTAGGATACGCAAAACTCCCGTCTCCTCGCTTAACGTTTAGGAGCTTGAACCAGTTTTGCTGGGAAGTTAGTTTCTCATCCACTTGAACGTCTCCGCAAATCAAATTGGTTTTAAGTTCTCGGAACTCATTTTCCAAATCCTGCTCCTTATCAGACTTCAAAAAGAATGGAAAATGCTTTGCCACTTCATGTAATGATGAGTACGATCCAATCTTAGACACGTTGATCATCGAAGCTGCCTTCAACACGTTGTCGCTGAAATTGAAACCGTTTCTCGATTTGTTTGATCAGTTCCACGTAGAAGTTACGGCAAATATCCCTGAACGTCACTTTCCTGCCCTCATCTAACCGTTTTGCCTCTTCTGCTGTAGCTTCAAGTCCAACGTAGATGTCCTTCGGATCTTTCAGGTGCTTTTCGAAATCACGGAAGCTCGATTTAGTACCCATGTTCTGCAGGTACTGTTCATCGCAGACATTACTCAGAAGGGTAAGGTATAAGGTCCTTGTTTTCGAATAAATTTGCGTATACTCTGGTGCTTCAGATTGAAACGTTCGGTTGAGCTTGTTAATCAGATACGATCGTAGTTGACTTGAAAAGTGAAAAACATTTTGAGCTCATCAAATCTCTCAAGGTTTCGGCTAACTACAGCCTCGAGAGAAAGCCATCTGGTTGAAGAAGAGTTCAGCATTTTCAATGGTTTGGTTTCCAATATGTCTTGTATCATATTAAATTCATTAGTCCGTTTAGGACTATGGGAGAGGTAAGAGTATATATCTTTCATCAGCTGTTCAATATAGTTGGGAATTTGGCCACAAGCGTAGCTAGCACATAAAGCCAACGAGTGACATGTGCACTTCACAACTATCAAGTTAGGACAGTCCTTCTTGAACAAGCGCATGACAGAATTTTCACTCCCCATCATGACCGAAGCGCCATCGGATGCGAAACCTATCATGTGACGTTTATAATCGATTCCATCTTTGACAAATTCTCGTACAATTGCATCGTAAACCGATTTGTGATCCCCACTTTTCAGTTCAACTGATCGATAAAAACTGTCCTTTACTTGAAATTCTCCCTCGTCAAAAGTGCGAACAACAATAGCCAAAGTTTTGACGGTTCCCAAGTCGGTGGATTCATCGACCATTATCGAAAATTCCGATGTTTTCATTTTCTCCACCAGTTCTTCATGTTGGGTAGCTCCAATAACCCCGCTAACTACAGAAGAAGTTTTTGTTCTCCCCAGACGGATCATTAGTAATACTTTCGATTCCGTGTCAATAGTTTTCAGAACGTCGGCCAGTTTGTCCACTGCAGCAAACAGGATATTGTGCTCCACAGCCCATGAGGAAATTTTCAGCTCGGCCTCGAAAATTTTATCCGCAAGAGAGTAGTCCTCAATGTTAGAGCAGCTGGCGTCGTCCTGAATTTTGTTGGCTGCTTCGCGGTGACGTTTCGTTTGAATATGTGTGTTTAAATTGGACTTACCTCCCCGTCCTACGCTAAGCTTGTCCAGACAAACTTTACAGTAAGCAAAATATGGATCCTGCCTGTACTTCTCAAAGCACAGATATTCCTCCGAATTGATCCACTCTTCTTTGAACTTCTGTAGATTCATTTTTGGTTGATTTTCTTTTGAAGTTTTTTTTCGCTTATTCGGAACGGTATCTCTGTCACATGCCACATCGGAGTTTATAGTAGTTGTACCAGGACAGTCGTCTGAGAAAGGAATATTGAAATGAGACTGTGTAATCTCTGGAAAAAAGTCTAATTACTTTTGCTTTCTGACGAAATCGAAATTTCCTGGTGCGCGCTCTCCGTGTTCTGTGCACCGTCGCCTTCAGAACGGGAAGGTCTGTCGTCTTAAAGAAGAAATACAACCGTCAATCATTACCGGTTTACAAATAAAGAATCCATCCAAATATTTACCATCCTCTACTGGTCCTTGTTGATCTGGAATCTGCTGCCGGCAATGATCATTCAAATATGTCGAGCTTGAATTTGGCCCCTTCTTCTGAAACTTCGGTGCTGAAAGAAAAAAAATGATTCAATATCTTAAAAACAAACGGTTGAAACCATTTACTTACCTTTTCCAAAGAACGAATCGATCGTCCTTTTGGACATTTTCGGTGTACTTTCAGTAGTTCTGAGAAACTCGAGACACGAAAATAACCGCACCAAACGTAGTCGAAAACAGTACAAACTTTTACCCGCGCAGAAAGCAACTAGTTTTTGTTTTCTTTTTCCTCACTACAACTCACTGGTATTGATTTGACTACTGGTTTCGATCAAGGGTTTCTGATGTTTGACACACGCACACTTCAATTGCCGATTTCCATGAGAAAAGTTTGAATCCATTTGAAAAGTTTCATAATCATAATGAAAACAATTCACCAATACAATCACACTTCTGCAACGTGTATGATTTCTGGGTGGTATTGGTGTTGTTAAATAAATCATGCTGGTATTTTTACAAATGTCAACGTCGACGAGGTGCTTATAAAAGGTTGGATGAATACTTTTAAAAGCAAAATACACTCAAACAAAATATCGATTTTTTTTGGAGCTGAAAAATCTGTATTTATTTTCCCAATCCAAAAAATCTGTATATCTGTATGTACAGATTCTGTATCTGAAAAAAGCTAAAAAATCTGTATAAATACAGATTAATCTGTAGTTTTGACAACTCTGCCTAGAACAGGTTCCGTGGGGCAGGGTTGCCAAATTTAAATCTGTATTTTGGCCTTCCAAAAATCTGTATCATCTGTATGACTACTTTTTCCGAAAATCTGTATTATTTTACGGAAAATCTGTATGAAATTCTGTAAGTTTTTGAAAAATCTGTATAATCTGCATCCTTTTCCAAAAATCTGTAATATTGGTATACAGAATTCTGTATGATAAGCTACGAAAAAATCTGTATAATTACAGAAAAATCTGTATATTTGGCATCCCTGCTCCGAACTGTGTGCACCCCGAGCTGCTTTGCACTCGCACACTTTGCACGTTTACTCATCATCCTCCATCTGAACTGCCGTCTACCTTTCGCGCCTCTCCACCCATGTTTTACGATTTTAAACCGAATCATCATGCACCTCGTGATCTAACCGATCGTTCGCGATCCGAACCCATCTGCCTCTCGAATATGAAATTACTCTCTGTAGAGAAAATCTACAAAGGCGACCATCGTTCTTCTGCATTGTTGCTCTAGTTTACTGTATCCCGATCGGACCCTTTTCCATTACGAATATTTTATAGCATTTGTGGCTTTATACCAAGCACGCAAAATCTAAACAAGCTAATTTTATTTATTTTCTTAACCATGAAACATTTATCTCCTACAGGTACTACGTTGAGGATTTTAAAATCGTTAGCTGCATTTATAACAACATTCAATTGTGTGATTCTATTTTGGGTTTCTTAACTTTTGTAATTATGTATTAGAAATTATGTTGTCTTAACTCTTTGGCACAGAGAATTTCTTCCATGATTCTTTCGGTAATCTGATTAGGAATTCCTTCTGCGAATTCTAAGGGAATAACGTCAGTAATTTCTTTGAATTTTTCTTTCGGCAATTCTCGAAGAAATTTCAATTTTCTTTTCTTTGGGATATCTTTCAGTAGTTCCCAAGTGAATTCCGTCGATTATTTAGTTAAAAAGTGTTTCAGCGATTGCTTCGCAAATTACTTCGCCAATTGCCATCAGAAGTTTTTTCAGAAATTCTTATATACAGGGGATAGACAAAATGATCGGGACAGGCAAAATTTTTCCTTCTCAAAAAATATTCAAATAGCTGTAACTATTCAAAAAGTGCATCAAATATTTTCAAATTTTTACTGTAAGTGGATCAATTAGTTGTGTATCAGTGGACAAAATTTGGAAAAGATCGGGCTATTCTGCACGAAGTTAAAAAGATTCTAGGAAAAGGTATATTTATCCGATAGCCAACTTTGATCTGTTATATCTCCAGATTCAATGAACTGAATGCGATGAAGTTTTGACCATTTATGACTTATATAATGAGCTTTGAAAAACTTTTGACTTAACTTAAAATTCTTAACACGCAAGAAAATTATAACGATTAGATTATTTTTCTAAAAAACACCAAATTTTCTTAAATTTCAACATCGTTTCAAAATTCAAGATGCTAATTATAGTTCACTTATATTCCCTCTAATTGTCTTGAATATAAATATGTTTTGAAAGAAAGTAACAACATAGCCGGCAATTCATTGAAAAAGTAATGGGGTGCATATTAAAAATAGACCACTTTACTAAAAAATCATAAAATAAATGAAATCGCTATAACTTTTTCTCTTGTGATTAATTTCAAGTTGAGTTGAACGTTTTTCAGAGCTCATTATATAAGTCGTAAATGGTCAAAATTTCATTGCATTCGGTTTATTGAATCCGGAGATATAACAGCTCCAAGTTGGCTATCGGATAAATATACCTTATTCTAGAATCTTTATAACTTCGTGCAGAATATCCCGATGTTTTCCAAATTTTGTCCACTGATACACAACTAGTTGATCCACTTACAGTAAAAATTTAAGAATATTTGATGCACTTTTCGAATAGTTACAGCTATTTGAATATTTTTTGAAAAGGGAAAATTTTGCCTGTCCCGATCATTTTGTCTATCCCCTGTAAGTGCGTTCGGATTTTTTTTGTGGGAATTTCTCTGGCTGATTGTCAATTCCTTCAGTAATTCCTGCGGTAATCCCATTTGGAATTTATACGTAAATGACTTTGACAATTCCTGTGGAAAAGTTTTCAGGAATTTCTCGAATAATTTCTGTAGGAATTTCCGAATTTCTGATATTTCATTTATAATTTCTTTGGAAATTCCTTCGACAATTTCCCAACACTTTCTCTTTGGAGTCTCCGCCAAGAATTCCTTCTGGGAATTCCTCAAGGACTTTCTTTCTTTTCTTCCTCCACTAGATCCTCTTGGCATTCCACCAGGTGTTTCTTCTAGAGATTCCTGTTGAAGTTCCCTCTGGAGACTCCTCCAGGTGTTCCCTCTGGTGAATCTTCGAGAAGTTCCTTATGAGAATTCCTCTAGGAGTTCCCTCTGGGGATTCTTTCAGAAGTTCTTTCTGTGGATTGCTTCAGGAGTTTCAACTAGAGATACCTACCAAATTCCCACTGAGCATTCCTTCTAGGGAATCATCCAGGAGTTACTTCTAGAGAATCTTCCAGGGATTCCTTTTGGCGCTGCTTTGATCAGACTGGTCAGCTTCCCAGAAAAGTCGTTTCCGTCCATAATCTACCATAGCTCTGTGTGGTCGATACTGTCGCATGCCGCCTTAAATTCGATGAACAGGTATTTACGTACACCTGATGCGTTGTTGGCCGGCCTTCTATGAAGCAGGATTGATAACTCCCCACTTGATACCTCATTTGTTGTTTTCATTCTTCAATCACTTAACCTAATTTACAGCTCTTTTGTCCACTATTAAGGGCACTGCGTGAGCGATTTCAATTGACAGCTGCACTTATACTTTGTTCAGCGCCTATACTATATCGAACTGGTTGCTCGGAAGAGCAACTGACGAAAAATTGCAAGTGCCGGGGCTGGGATCGAACTCATGACCATCCAGTTATGAAGTGAGCGTGTAGCCACTTCACCACGGGCGCTGGCCAACTTATTCGTTTTGTGTGACAGACAGAGGATGATGTTCTGGGATAACACTTTGTCCATCCAAAATGGTAACCGCTTTCATTCCAAATGGTCGCCTTTCTTGTGAATGGGGCAGATTACTCCTTCTTTCCACTCCTCCGGTAGCTGTTCGGTTTCTCAGATCCTGATTATCACCCTCGTCTGGCAACGCTGCCTCGACATTCTGCGCGTATGCTTTGGCGACAATCGGTTGCTTTGGTTGCGTCTAGGTTGTATTGTCGTCGCGGTTGAAAACCGTGGTTTCCCCACACCCGACAATCGAATTTCCTCAAAATCCATACGTGAAACCTAACGTCGGACGTAGTGCGCCGGATAGCGGGCCTGGCCATCTATCCAGCGCACTGTGCCCGACGTACATACGTCCGACATACGGTTTAGGAGAAACATCGATTTTCGCGTGTCAAAAATTCCGATTTTCAACTGCACGAACAATATCGTGGCGGTCCACAGTGGTTCCATTTGTTCAGGGAAGCGGTCATAAATCATTTTCTTCGTTTTTTGAAGGGCAGAATCATTATAACTGACCAGAAATAGCATGCTATGACTAAAGAAGGATATTCCAGTTCATTTTCATGATCATCACTTGAAAAATATGAACTTTGAACATTTTTATTTATGATAAATGAAAATATCATTAAAAACCTGTATTTTGCACAGAAATCAGTAATCAAATATTTTTAATTATTATGAAGAGTGGGTCAAATTCTGAGGAATTTCTGCTAAGTATTGCACGTTAAAACATGTATAGCACGACTGTATCATAATAGATTCTTGTGAATAGAATCAGTATTAGCATTATAATTGTGATTTTATTAGTAAGTACTATTTCTACTGCAATAAAATAAATATATGAAACTGAATATTTTTTCAGAAATAAGGTAGTTTGCATTGTCGAAACACAGAAAAAATCATCACACATCGAATTAGTATGTATAACTACAGTACCTAATGCCCAAAAGCGATAATTCTGAAACAATAGTAAAAATAGTGCAATTACAGAATCAATTACTTACGAAATTATTTCAAACAAATATTCAGAATTAATTCACAAAACGTACGTAAAAGGAAATTTTTCAACCATACAAATATTGCTTTACACAGTTATATGTCATATAATTCATGGCCCTGCGTTTTGCACAATAAAAAAGATTCAAGTATCTGTCCAGTCGTATTTGTTTTTTACAATTGCATTGCAACTGCTATCCAGTAATATAGTACATGGAATTTTAATCATGTATAGCTCTAACCCAATAAAAAAATATATACAAATACCCTTCGTCATTGCAATTTAATCAGCGCCTGCTATTTTAAAAGAAATCAATTTGTACACTAAGATTTAACGTTAATGAATTTATCAAATATTCCGATTTGGGAAGGGAATGTGAGGAGTAAATACGCTCTTTTAGTAAATATTACTAAAAGAGCGTATTTACTCCATTTTCTTCCAGCACTACAGTATTAGGTACTGAATGGATTTTGAGGAAATTTTTTAAATGTTGGCAGCAAATGCGAAAACTTCTTATCAAATTCGACAATTACAGAGGTAAGTTTTGACGAGGCCAAATAAGAATGGTTATTATGCAACTATTGAGGTATGAATACCTCAATACCTCCAGAAGTGTATTTTTTTTCATAATTAAAAAAATAACATTTTCAAAGATTGTTTTCAAATAAAATATTCCTTAATTATTGTAAAAAGCTTTGAAATATCTTCTGTAAAAATTTCAGTCATTTTGGTACGCATTTCAGACAATTACAGAAAAACTAGTATATATATATAATTTTGTAGTTATTTTAATACATATTTTTTATAAAAATAACGGGTAACTTCCAATACATCCTGCAAGCTTGTATGCAGATATTTGCAGCTACAACCTTCACAGATTGATTCTCCTACTCAAATCTGATCATTTGCTGGCGGACGATTGATTAAATGTGATTAAGAACATGTTTGAAATGTTACATGAATTTTTATTATGTATATATTCTATTGGTAAAATTATGTGCCTATTACTCACATCCCCATTGGTCCAAAAACATCCAGATCCGGTTTTTAGCGCTTCGAATTGGAAGATAAACATCTATTCTGATTCTCTGCGTTGAAAACCAATTGAAAATCTACTTGCTTTTGTTATACGAAGACGAGGAGTACAACTCAAAAGTCATGTGATTTTTCGACAAATTTAAAGAATATAAAATTGCATAACAGTACCCACGCTCTCATGCAAAATATGCAACAGAAACTTACATAAAAATGGATTTTCTGCATTCTTGGGAACATTATTGACTTATAAAAATTATACAAACTCATAAATTAGACAATCAATTTTCCGATTTTTGGCCTATGGCGGTACCACTGTGCGGTCGTCGGTACCGTACATTGTTGATGAAGAATCATTTTGGGCGCACGTTGACCATCAGGTAGCGGTCAGAGTCGATATTAGCTCAATGATTGCGATTCCGTCTGCTGTGGTGATCTTCAGGTGTAACGTTGAAAAAATATGCTACGAATGGCCATGCTCTTGGAGGTGGTGAAATCTTTAAGCTGTATTTAAGCCGTTTTCGTTCGTCAGCTGGTAGGCGCCGAACTTTTCAATCGACGGTCTGAATTGCTCCTCCTGGCCTACCTGAGCGTTTAGGTCTTTTATGATGGTCTTGACGTCGTGGATTGGACGTGTGACGGTCGTACTCTCGTTGGAGCTGCACGTGGAATGCGTCCTTGTAATCATCAGTGCTTTCGGAGTGAGGGCTTGATTCTCAGCCTGCCCATTATTTCGACGATCGGCCACCAACCGAACGCACGTCTTTGCATATCGCCCAAAACGGGCTCGCGTGTTTTTGGCAGCTCTGGTAGATGGTATGATTAACTCTACACGTTCGTATCATGGATCCTGTCCAACGTACTTCCTGCAGCACTACGATGCCGAACTGTTCGCTGGGTTCGTTGCAGTTGGTCTCGGTTCGTATCATTCTGTATCTGATTTTCCGTTGCAATTGGCTTTTACAGTTGGCTCGCAGGGCCGGACACCAACCCTCTACTTTCCGCAGGACCATATTTAGTGCACAATTGAGCATAGAGTCCTCCCCTGGCACTTGGACGTCGATCAGCCCCTAACATGGGGTGGGGATCAGACGCTCCTCATGGAGAACTGACGCTCAGGTTGGCAGAATCAACTAACCTCCCCTCTCCCTTCCCTATCAGCCTACGACCAAAGTTCCAACCGAGGTTGGTTACCCGATCTTCCCCAAGGTAGCTCGCAGTCCGGCTGGTACCACGCGGAGGTAGGGATAGGAGTTGCTGCGCAGAGGCTTATGGATCTCAATACTTTTGGATCTGAATTATGCAAGATACCCAACCCTTACCGTGCTATTTTTTGATGGAATCCAAGACGAAGTTTCTGGAGAAATTCTTGAGAAATTTCACAAGGAATTCATTGTGAAAATTTCTGAAGAATTCTCTAGAGAACTTTTTCAATGAATCCCTGGAGGATCTTTATAAGAAATTATTGGAAATATTTCGGAAGGAAACTTTTGAAGATTTTCATTGAAGAAATTTTTAAATGGATTCAAAACTTCTGATTTTCTGGAAGAATTGCAGCAGATATTTCTGAAGCAATTCAGGGAGGAATTAATAATTAAACCCATGGCAAATTTTCTAGAGGAATTCGTGAAAATTCTGATGGAACCTGCAGTGGAACTTCTGAAGGAAACTCTGGAGGAATTTGCGTAGAAATTCATGGGCAAACTGCAGTAGTAATCTATGAAAGATTTTCCAAATTTCTGTAGTAATCCGTCAGAAGAAAGAAATTCGTGGAGTGCTTTCGGAAGGAATCTTAGTTGGCCTTCGACTGCCTTCGAAAACTTCATGAAATTTCACGATAGTCCGCCATACAACACTTTTTTTGTAGGTCTTGTCATTTTTGAGTTACATCGATTTGAAAAAAATCTATGAAAAAAAATTAGGCCCTCTTCAAATGTTACTCTTGAAAAATTTCGAAAAACAAAATATGCAAAGTTGCTTTGAACGACTTATTGTTTATGCCCACAAAGTTTCGTTCGATTCTGAGGAGGTGCTGCCAACCGTTGGTCGAGTTGGAGCGAAATTCGTCATTGGTCATCTCAAAACTATTCAATATAAGATATTGATCGAAGCAATATGTTAAATAAATAAAAAAAATATGAAAAAATTAAAAAATAATACACCGTGTCCAATAAGTTCTCATACAAAATACAAATTTAGAAAATATAATTTCATTTCACATCTGTGATTCATATTTTCAAAATGAATGCATGTATTGAAGGGCCACACAATACTGATTATACAGGTATACCTCGATTTAGTGGACCCTCGATTATATAGACCCTCGATTTTATGTACTTCGATTTTATGTACATTTTACCTCGATTTTATGCACATTTTTTAATGATAAAATTTGAAATATTCAATCAGTTTCATACTTGCAGTATGTATCATGATTTCTAGTAATGTAGGGGTTTTCAGCCCTTTTGACACACGGTGCACTTTATATCAATAAACTATTTTGTGCAACACCCATATCAGACCCATATAACAAGATGTGTGATAAATTATTTCTAGTGCTGTCATGGTAGAATCAGAGCTAATTAGTCAAGATTCCCCGATTCCAGCATCCCTTCACGAATCTCTGAAGGAAACGCTTTTTTTATTAATTCCTTGATAAATCCGTAGAGAAATTCTTAGAGCTATGCTTGGAGGAAATCCTGGAAGAGTTTCTGAGAAAATACATAGAGCGGAATTTCTGATAAAATCTCTGTGTCAATTTTTGCAGGAATCTCTGCAATAATGTCTTTCAGCCTTTCCATAGCAATCCTCTGTAGAAGTCTGCAAAATCTGTTAGAAATTTTCTGAAGTAATCTTTGAGGATTTCCAAAGATTTTCTTAAGAAATCCTTGCACTATGGGCCAGAAATCAAAATTTCGCGACAAAAGTCAAAAAAGTTGTTTTTCTAAAATCAATCAATTTTCATATTTGTATGATTGTTCGGGCTATGTTTGATTATATACCGACTGATTTTTTCGATTTGTAATAAAATTGTATCGTTTTTTGTATGGAGAAACTTCTTATGAGCGAAAATTCTCGAATTTAACCAATATTAAGAAAAATGTGATTTGTTGTGAAAAATGTGATTAAAAAATATAACGCATACATTTCCTAAGAGTAAATTTAGTATATTCTGCACGTTTGATGCACACATTGCGATGCTTTTAAGTTTAAAAATAAATTTTACAATATTTTCTCAAATTTTACGGTTTATTTGCCAATGTGTTCAAAAAGTAGGAGTATTCGACCGTATTCGACATGCAACCGGTTTAGGATGCTAGTTTAGACTCTTCTTTTTCGAATGCAACCGGACTTTTTTGCGGGAATTTGCGGGAAGCCAAGTTAGAGTGATTTTAGTGCTTGCTTAAATTTTACAATATTTCACGCTGTGCTTCCATTATCATTCACTCTTGCCATTACGACGCTATGACTTTATGGCTTGCGAAACAATATACAAAGCAACAAACAACTTTCATTCAGGAAGGTTTTGTTTCAAATATAAATGTGATTATAAGCTTTTAAATCAAGACCACAGACTTACTCAATGTGTAAAGTTTCGGTATATCAATCAAAATTAAAGTTTTAAATAAACTCAACGTACATACATATGTACAGATGGATACATTATTATTGAATTTAGGAACAAATCCAAAGCTCAAGTGAGATTTTAACTCACGACCCTTATATGCTACACAAGCGCTTTACCGACTTATCTACCGAGCCTATCAATGACACGGCATTTTAGATATATTAAGGAAAATCAAATCTTTTCCCTAATCGCAAATATATCCATCCCACTTATACACATGATCGAAGGGCGAACACAATTTATTGTTCAAATACCGACTCCAAGTCATTTGGCCGAGTATCATTTGGCTGATTGCCGCTTGGCCGAACGCCATTTGGCCGAACGTCATTTGGCTGAATGCCGTTTGGCTGAAGAAGAAACGATCGTGCCACTGTTCACCACGTCAGTATAACTCAAAATAATCCCCTTTGATTAAAAGGAGGAAAAATCTCTGATAAAATATTGACAGTTTTAACGCCAACAAATCCCTGAATTGTAAAATAAGAAAGAATAGTCAATGATTGAAGGAAGGAAGAAGGAAAAATTAATGATGATCAAATTGGCAGCTAGAATGTGAAAAGAGATCTCTGAATTATTTTGAACATTATTCGGCCAAGTGGCATTCTGCCAAATTCCGGACATCTGAAACACCTGAGCAGCGAATTTTTTCACCAAAAACTATACATACATGACATATATACATGAATTGAGATTATTAAAAATCATAATTGACCACACGAATTTATGTACCGAAACTTTGCTCTTTGAATAAGTGTGTGATATTGATTTAAACGTCTACAATCACAGTCTTACCTGAAACGAAACCTTCCAGAATAATAGTAGTATGTTTCTATGTGTATTGTTTCGCAAGCTATAAAGAGATTGCGTCGCAATGGCAAAAGTCTATCTAAGAGTGGATGGTTATTAAAGCACAGCGTAAAATATTGTAAAATTAACGCATGCGCTTAAATCATTCTATCTTGGTTTCCCGCAAATTCCCGCAAAAAAGTCCGGTAGCATCCGAAAAAGAAGAGTCTCAACTAGCTTCCTAGATCGGTTGCATGTCGAATACGGTCGAATACTTCTACTTTTTAAACAAATTGGCAAATAAACTGTACAATTTGAGTAAACATTGTAAAATTGTAATTTAAACTTAAAGAAAATTTTCGCTTATAAGAAGTTTCTCCATACAAAAAACGATACAATTTTGTTACAAATCAAAAAAATCAGTCGGTATACAGTCAAACATAGCCCAAACAATCATACATATATAAAAATTGATTGATCTTTAAAAAACAACATTTTTGAATTTTGTCGCGAAATTTTGATTTCTGGCCCATAGTGCCTTGGAGCAATTTCTGGAAGAGAAATGTTTTGAAGAAACACCAAAAGGAATGTGAATAAATTTTGGGAATATCCCTAATAATCTCTTGTAGAATTCCGAAAGCAATTCTTGAAGACAGTTCTTTAGAAGGTTTCTGAGAAAATTTTGAAAGAGTTTTGAGCTCCTGATTCTCCTGAGCTCCGAATACATTCGTGAATCATATTCTAAAAAATAGTTCATGGGATATTTTTAAGAAACTTCATGAAAGGTTTTCTAGATGAATGCTTTGACAAAAATCTGGAAAAATCTCTATTAAAGAAATTCAAAAAAAATCGTAGATAAATTTCTATCTATGTAAAATTTTTTGAACCCATTTTTGGAAGACCTTCTTAAGGTGTTCTTGATGACATTTTAAATTGTAAAGGAATCTCTAGAAGATTCTGTGAAAAAAATTCTGACTGAATTTCGTTAGGATTCCCTGGATGATTTTTTGAAGTAAATCTGCGAGCAGTTCCCAAAGAAGTCCCTGACAGAATTTCTTTAAGAATCTGTGGAACATTTTTTTCAGGAACTCGTGAAAGATTTTTTTAAACGAATCCTAGGATTGATTTCAGCAAGGGTCCATGGAAGAATTATCGAAAAATCTGTAGAACTTCGTTCAAAGTCATCCTTGGAGAAATTTGTAAAGAAATCCGTGGAGGAAAATCTGGAGATATTTTTGAATAAATTATTAGCCAAATTTATAATAAAAACCATGGGAGATTATTCGAGAGAACCCCTCGAAAAACTGTGAAGGAACTCCCAGGGTAGTTTCTATAGGAATCCCTGGAGAAAATTCCCGAATGATTCTCACATTTTTTAAAGAATCCTGGAGAAATTCCTAGAGAAATCCCAGGAAGTTTTTTCGACAGAAATTTAGATTTAAAAAACAACCTTGGAGCAATCTCCTAAGCAAACCCCGGAGAAAGTTTTGGAATAAATCCTTGGGGTATCGTTTGAGAGAATGCTTAAAGGAATTTCCGAAAGATTTTCCGAAAAAAAAATCTGAAAAAGTCTCAAAAAAGGTTTTGGAACCCCGGAGAAAGTTTTGGAATAAATCCTTGGGGGATCGTTTAAGAAAATGCTTAAAGGAATTTCCGAAAGATTTTTCGGAAAAAAAAATCTGAAAAGGTCTCAAAAAAGGTTGAGGATTAATTTCTACAAAAAATCATACACATCTCTTTCTGAAACTTCTGGAGAAATCCTCAGAAATTGGAAGTTACTGTGGGAATATTTGGTGAAATCCTTGGAAGAATTTCCAAAGTACCCCAGTTCAAATTTTTGAAGAAACTTTTGAAACATTTCCCGAAAAATAGTTTCTCAAGGCATTTTATTAAAGGAATCTGTGGATAAATTTATGAAAAAAAGACTAAAGATATTTCTGAAGGAATCTCTGAACGCATTTTTTAAGAATTTCTATAGAGATTCCTCTATAGAGGAATTACTACTCATATTCATGGATATATTTTTTTGAAAAAAGTGGAAGAATTTCAGAAGTAATTCATGAAAGATGATTTGAAAGATTTTTTTGTGAAATTCTTTGTGAATAGGAGGAATTTCTAAACAAATCTATGAAGAAGATTTTTTGAAAGAATCCGTGAAGGATTTTTTGGCCGAATACTTGGACAAGTTTCCGCAAATAAAAATAGAACAGTGGAATTTCTGAAGAAATTTTTGGCAGATTTTCTAAAGAAATCTCCAAAAGATTCTCGTACGAATGCCTAGAGCATAAAATGAATAAATAACTAGAGGAGTTTCTGAAACAATCCCTGTGTGAATTTCTCGAACAATCTCTGAAATGATATGTGAAAAATCATGGAGGAATTGGTGAAGCAAATCTAACCAAATTTCGTTAAATAATTCTTTGTGACTCTTCTTGAGGAACACATGGAAGATTTTCTGAAATATTCTGTAACATGATGATTCGATGTGGAAAGTTTTATTCGGAGACCGTCGTAATCAAGTTGAAATTTCTAGGTTCACTTAATTTAAATTAACACGCCAGAGTTGCAACAAAAGGCTACCGAGCAGATAGCGGCTCAAACCTACACTGCTCGTACAGAAAGATCGTTCGGCAAATACAGAAAAATTAGTAATCACGCACTATCAGGTGCTTGTCGTGACCTCTGAATTTCCGTGGGAACCCTTTGAGGAAGTTCAGATGGGATCCCTGGAGGAATTTAGAAACTTTTTCAATTTTTAAGGACATTTATGCAAATAACATTATTGTGTATGTCCATTGCTTAAAATATTGGCTTTTGAATCAACCATACATAGTTTTGTAGACAAAAGATTTCGATCGTAACAAAAAAGCGAGATAGTGGTTTATTCGTTATTCAGCGAGAATTACTGATATATACCAAAAACTCCGAGCCTTTTATCGAAAATTCAATTTTCATGCAGTTTTTATATGTTTTGGTACATTTTGGTATAAAATTTACATAAAAAAATTTGCTTCGATTTTATGTAAAATTCGATTTTATAGACATTTCAAAAATTGAAATGTCCACTAAATCGAGGTATACCTGAAAGCTTACGGTTTATAACAAGATTGTTTTCTATTTGTTTCTATGAGCCTAGCAGTACATTTCCGTTTTCTGAAATCCGTTTGCTCCGGCACGCAAGACAAATGTTGGAAAAGTTTTTCATTCTACGATAGCTAAATAGCGTCCATAGAGTTAAATTTTGAGTTTTTATCCCAAACATTGTACCAAATGAATATACAAAAGCTGAAACAATACAATTTTGGTGATGATATGGTAAGAAATTTGCTAGTAAGCTTCACTTGAGCTGAATTCCTTGAAAATGATCGTTATATTAAAGATAAACATCATAAAACGTAAATTTTGGTCAAAATTTACCACAATAGGGATACAAGTACGTTTAAGAAGTAAGAATGATGTGAATCAACAAGATAAGATACAGCCATGCTTCTTTAATACCATAAATCTCATTAAAACAGGTAAATGGACATTTTTGATCGATTCACGTTTTATTTTGTGCAAAATAAAATGGCTTCGTACTCCACCAATACAGAGTCTCATATTTTTTTTCTTTTGGTCATAGTTACTACTAGCAATGGTGAGGACATCAACCTAATTTGATTCAACTTTAAACCATTACTCGTTAAAATGTGACGAAATACCAAAGAAATGGCGTGCGTGCCAGCTGAAATGGACTTACGACACATAAGCGATCAGCAGAGAAGGATTAAGGACAGTTAATTCCAGAACATATTCTGCATTTGGTCAGTTTGAGTTTGCCTTTCAATAAATATATTTACTTTGATAATCCTAATTACAGATGTGAAATGAATTCCATTTGATTTTGTATGAGAACTTATTGGACACGGTGTACATAACTAAAATGAGCACATAAACATAAAACCTTTAATTTTTGCAAAGTGTTCACACCATCATATGCTTTTGCTGTATTTACACAAAATGTATTTTGGCCAAGTGAAATTGTGAGTCCCTGGGGTAATTTCAAAAGGAATTCCTGGGAGAATTTCTGAAAAAAATCTCTAGAGAAAAAATTCAGTGAATCCCTGAAGGATCTTTAAAAGTAATTATTGGAAATATTTCTGAAGGAAACTTTTGAGGATTTTTATTGAAGAAATTTCTAAATGGAACCAGAATTTCTGATTTATGAAGCAATTGCTGCAGATATTTCTAAAGCAATCCAGGGAGGAATCAATAAATAAACCCATGGCAAGTTTTCTAGAGAAATTCGTGAAAAATTCTGGAGGAACCTCTAGTGGAACTTCTGTAGGAAACTCTGGAGGAATTTGTGCAGAATTTCATGGACGAATTGCTATGAAAGATTTTCCAAAAAAAATATCTTGAGAAATTTCTGTAGTAATCCATCAGAAGAAAGAAATTCGTGGAGTGCTTCCGGAAGGAATCAATGGAAGATTTCAAAGTGAGTTGTCAGGAAAAAGTCTTGAGAAATCTCTAAATACCCTACTGAATGAATCCCTCAGAGAACTACTAAAGGAAACCCAAGAAGATTTTCTGAAAGAATCTTTCGAGGAATTCCTGAAGTAGCTTTGGAGAAATTTCTAAAGTAATTAACGGAAGATTTTCTGGAAGAACATCTGAAGAAATTGTTAAAGCAATTTTCAAAGAAATCACTGGAAGATTTTCTTAAGAAATCCCTCAAAGATTTTCTGAAAGAATCGCTGACTGAATTTCTGATGGAATCTGAAATGGAAGGTTTCCAAGTTTTCCAAAATCTATGGAGAAAAAACTGCGAAAACCTACACAAGGATTTCTTAAGTAATCCTAAGAGAAATTTATGGAAGATGAATTTCCGAAGGAAGTTCATAAAGAATTTCCTAATGAACTTTGAGAAAAAAATCTCAATCAATCCCTTAAAGATTTTTGGAAAGAATTGCTGGAGCAAGTTTTTAAGGAAACTATGGAAGATTTTCTAAAGGAATTATTGGTTAAAAATCTTGAGGAATCCTTAGACTATTTTCTGAAGAAATCTATAGAAAGAAGGCTTTCAAGAAGCAAGCCTCTCTGAAAGGAATTGTGTGGTCGTCTCTGAAATAATCAATTGATTGGCAGCAAAACTCATTCGAGAACTTCTCCAGAGAAGTTTGAGAAACAAATCCTTGAGGAATTTCAGAAGCAATCGCAGAAGAAAATTTCTTAAAAATTCACTAGAAGATTCCATTGAAGAATCCGTGATAGAATCCTTCAGGGAATTGCTAGAGAAATTGTAGGAGAAATTCTTAAAAGAATCACTGGAGAAATTTCTGAAGGAATTATTGCAAGATTTCTAATTATTCTTACACGTAAGGAGGCTCAACAACTGTAATGTACACATGGGTTGTTATTCTTAAGTTTGTGTGGTCGCAAAAGGTATAACTTTTCCTAAATTTATGAGAGCATAAAAAAGTTCGACTAAATGACATGAGTATTATTCATATAGGAGGGCAGGAAATAGTTCCAAAAAACACAAAGTTGCTGCAAGGCTGAAGGCGTATTTTTTGGAAACCATAAAGCCTATTTTCAAGCACTTAATCAGGATTTTTTTTTTTTCTGAAGACCTGAGACTCCGTGAGTAACATGGAGTAACTTCGGAGTATTTTTCACAGTTTTCTAAAAATATAAAGCATATTGTGTTATCCGATTGCTACTTTTATCGCAACGCATTGATTAGAAACAACTGTTTGAAAGGTCCTGTAAGTTGTATAGAATCAATATGTTTGTACCTATTGTATTTAAGAAATGACAATCAACAAATCTTTATTTCTACTATGCTGAGCAAAGTACCAACTAAATGAAGATCTTAGAAAGCTCATATAATTTCTACTCAGTGTTTGCCAATCCGGGGACTCGGCATAATAACTACTTCGCCTCCTTGGGATCAAGTTTTCAAAGTGAGGATTGAGCTTAATTAAGAGAAGACAGAACAATTAAAATTAAGAAAAATCCCACTTCCTGTTGGCACACTCGCACATTACACATTTTCCATCCCGTAACCACCGCCGTGCCAGCAACTTAAACCAAGCAGTTTAGTTCAGTCAACGGGAGCCTCATGAGCTCACCCCGAGGCAGGTTCATTAACTGTCCGACCAAGACACAGAGGAGAGAGGAGCAAAAAAAATTTAAGTCGCGACGACGTCGACGACGAAGGCAGCGCCAACTGCCAGACGGGATAATCCTTCGCTGCTGTTTCTCCATCTCCAGCAATCGAGTGGTGGTAACACACTTCCTTCAGCTCTCTTTATCCCGCGGCGGCGCGCGGCAGCTGGCTGCATCAGAACCTTTTTCCCTTTTATTGTGGGTTTAAAATAAAAAAAAACTTTTTTTTTTCTTCCCTTCAAGAGCTTTTTCGTTTTTTTTTCGCCCGAATGTAGGCAAACGAACCAAGTTCGGTGCTGCCTATACTAACTGGTGCTGAGACTAAAGTACCAGAGCTGTGCATTGAAAAGAAAATGACTGGGGAGAAGTGGTTTGAAATGCACTGTTGATGTTTAATAATTTACACTTCCACTAATATGCTATACATCAGGGGTTTTCAGACTTTTTGGCTCGCGGTGCACTCCTTAGAATAATTTCCCACTCAGATGTGGGACTGCATGTCTTCATTTTTTTTCATTGGAGATGAACCAGCCTCTTGCTGAAGTAATAATAATAAATAATAAAGATAATAAAGATTCAATAATAAAATTTGTTTTTATTATTTTGCTTAGTACGAGTAACACAGTAGATCGACTTACAATATTTTCTTGCTGGGGATATTTATAGAGATTTTTGGACATAATCCGGAATGCTTAGTGAAATCCTGAGCAAATCCATAGTGAAATTTCAGCCACATTGGTGGTAAATTTTTTGTTGTGGATTCCTAGCGAGAACCTTGGCGAACTCCTGCGATGATCCCTGCATGATTACGAGTATGTTTTTTTAAGGGTTTTCCAAGACCATTGCAGGATTTTTGAAGAAATCTGTGGCATAATCCCTGCCAAATCCTTGGATGTTTTTTTTTTCAGAACCTTGGCATATTTGTGATATGATTTCTTTGAAATCATGAACACGTTTTCCGTAGAATTTCTTGTAAACTGATTTCGAGGACATTTATATATCCTTACTCAGGTTCTACGAAAAACCTCAAAAAACAAGCAGGATAGCTTCTGAGGTTTTTAGTGAAGTCCTTGAAGATGTATTTTTAGTAGTACCCGACTAGCTGGAGAAAAAAACAAAATTATTACAGGTTTTGTTATTTTGTTACAATGATTTTTGTAACAACGGTTGTTATAAAACATGTTCCGTTTGTAGTTAAAATATCAAAAATTCCATCAAAACTCGTTCCAATAAAAAACAAAATTATAACAAGTGGAAATATCATCATAACAGGAATATACCAAACTTTGTTAGACTAAACTTGCGAAATCATAACAAAATTATATCTAGTTCTGTTATATGTTTCAGAACAAATTTGTTAAAAGTTTTTTTATAGATCTCTTAGCTCGAGTAACCAATATAACAAAAATTATGAATCTTTTTCGCGACAACACAAAAAAAATCTCATAATTTTTAAATTATTTTGTTACAAAAAGTATAACAAAGATTGCAATTAACGTGTTACGAAATTATGTTAGAGACAATTATATTATAATGTATAATATAACAACTATTGTTAGACATCTGTTTGAATAAATGAAACAAGTTTTGTTAAAATTTTGTTACTAAAATTATAACAAACTAGCTGTACCCGGCAAACTTTGTCTTGCCTACTGCGTTTTTTGACGTTTCAAGTTTCTATCCAAAACCAAGTCCCCGGTCACAAACTGTATGGAAGATCAATTTTCAAAAACTCTCAATTTTTCCATGTTTTTTGCCTCATAAACCTTCCTTGGGTGAAAACTAACAGAACAAAACTAAGACGACCAAAATCGGACCTTCCGTTCGCAAGTTATGCGCGGTCCCACGTATGCCACTGCATTTTTATATATATAGATATTGATATAATTTTGTTATGGACATTCGACATGGAAAAAACCTTATCACAGAATTATATCAACTATTGATATTTCTAACAACAGTTGTCATAATTTTGATATGATCTTGTTATGTGCTTCTGGTCGGGTATGTTTGAAGCTGTGGATACCCATGAACATTTCTTGAGAAAAACTTGATATTTCCATGAAGAATTTTGATTCATCATTCTTCGCAAATGGACGTGTCTTTTTTTTTCTACCGCTAGTCATTAAAAACGTCAACACACGTTAATTTGATTTTTGTACCCAAGGAACAAATTTTGTCATTTTTGCGCGTAAAGAAATCATGGGTTTCAATAAAAACTATCACCCACAAGTATTTGGCTATCTATTTTTGAGAGATTGCTTGCAGACATTCTCCAAGAAATTTATAAAGATTTTCAAGGTAGAAATTCACGAAGTCGCATGCCTTTGCATGCCTAAAACCCATTACAGACAAGTGCTAGACCAGGTATAATCAGAGCTAATCACCGAATTTCCAAAAGAATGGCCAAAAGATCTCACAAACAAATTGCCTTATTATTTCTCAAAGAATATGTCGGAAGAATTGTGGAAGGATTGTCTAACATAATTACCTGGCAAGTTTATAAATAAATTGTCAAAAGAATTTCCAGAGAAAATGCCGTGAAAACTTTCTCTGAAATTTTAGAAAAAAAAATTGAAAGACATGTCCAAAAGGATTTTCCAAATAAATTTCCATATGAAATCGCAAAGACATTTTCGAACAAATCTCCAAAGAAACTGCCAAAGGAATCCCTAAAGAAGTTGCCGAGTCAGTTGTCAGAGGAATAAATATAAATACAACTATAAACAAATGAATTTCAGTAAAATGTCGGAAAAAACCTCAAAAGTATTACAAACTGAATTCCTAAAGAAATTGCAGCAAGAGCTTACAATGAAATAACAAAGGAATGCAAAAGAAATTGTGTCGAAATTTCCAAAGAAATTTCCAAAGGAATCAGTAAAGAATTCCTATTAAACTACCGAAAAAATCCCCATTTGCTTTCCGAAAGCATTCTCAAAGAAATCGCCAAAACAATATCCATTATTACCAAATAAACTCCCGAAGAAATTGGCGAAGTAGTTTCAATGGAACTACCGACAAAATTCCTAAATATCTATGCTAGAAATTCCCAAAAGAATTGGCGAACAAATTTCAAAGCTTTTCTGATGATACTTACAAAGGAGTGGTCAAAATAATTCTAAAATGTAATCCCAAAAAACAAATCCAAAGGAATCGTTAAGGAAATTTTCATGGAAAAAATCGAGTCATCATCGAATTGCCGGAAAATTTTCAAAATGCATCGATGGCAATCTCAGAGAATTTCTCAAATTAAGTCCACAGGAATTCACAATGCACTAAGGGCCAGGATCGCAACCGAGTGGGACAAATTTAATTACTCCGAAACGAAGTATTTCCGATACATGATGACACTATTTATAATTGGTGTTTTCGAGAAAATTGTTTGTTTTGGCAAAATAAACATCCCTATCAAAGACGTTAAAATTTCTACTATTTTTAAGTTATTGACAGATGTAGTATATTCTGAACATGCAGGGGATAGACAAAATGATCGGGATAGGCAAAATTTCCACTTTTCAAAAAATGGTCAACTAGCTGTAACTTTTCGAAAAGTGCATCAAAATGCATTCATTACTTATATGATGAACTTTGAAAAACGTTAGACTTAACTTATAATTGTTCATTAGAAAAAAAGTTATAGCGATTTAATATGTAATATGATTTTTTAATAAATTGTCCTATTTTTAACACGCACCCCATAACTTTTTTCAATGTATTGCCAGATATTTTGTTACTTCCTTTCAAAACATATTTATTAGCGTGGTTCAAAAAACCGTTTTTGCTCCACACCACTTTTTCAATTCATAACCAGATTCTTAGCCTTCTCCCACAAAATGAGCTGATTTGGTTGAAAATTGAGAGTGCACAAGCCCTTCAAAGTTTGTATGGGAATTACTATGGGAAAACGATGTTTTTCATTCGATTGACCGTAGCATTTCCCCAAGTGCCCTAGAGTGTTAGTTGACTCTTGGTTCTCCTAGGCTACTCTGTCAGCTACAACTTTGCCGAAGACCACATTCAAATCGGACGCCTCATTAATTAGTTATCGATTTTTATCCAGAATGAAAATCTTTGATCATGATGATTACACTATTCGATGGGCATCGCTGCTATTTGCATTGAAACATAGTAGCCATGATTTATGCATGCTATCTTTGGCGCCATGTGCAGCAATGTTGCCCGCTAGGAAGCTGAACGATCACTGTTAAAGTTTCTGCAGTTGGATAAAAATTGAGGCGTCCGATTTGAATGTGGTCTTCGGCAAAGTCGTAGCTGACAGAGTAGCCTAGGAGTACCAAAGGTCAACTAACACTCTAGGGCACTTGGGAAAATGCTACGGTCAATTGAATGAAAAACATCCTTTTCCCATAGTAATTCCCATACAAACTTTGAAGGGCTTGTGCACTGTCAATTTTCAACCAAATCAGGTCAATTTTTGGGAGAAGGCTTAGAATCTGGTGACGAATCGAATAAGCGGTAAGGAGCAAAAAAGGAATTTTTGAACCACGCTAATATTTATATTCAAGTCAATAAGTGGGAATTTTATTGAACCATAATTAACATCTTGAATTTTGAAGCGATTTTGAATTTTTGGCTAATTTGGTGTTTTATTAGAAAAATATTCTAATCGCTATAATTTTCATACGGGTTAACAATTTTAAGTTGAGTCAAATGTTTTTGGTTATAAGTCATAAACTCTCAATATTTCATCGCATTCGGTTCATTTATTCCGGAGATATAACAGGGGATTTTTATTAATATCGTACAAATTGGTAACAAGGTTTTCAGAATTCAATGACATGTTTTTTCACAGGTAGGGTTCATATACATATACATATACATATATGAACAAAAACAAAATTGAAAAAAATCCGGGTCGCCTAATTTGCCGGAAAACTCCACTGGAAAACCAACATTTTCCACAGACACCACCTACTTTGAAAAATCATAACTCAAGAACGAAGCATCGTAGACGCAATGTTTTTTTGTGAAATCATAAGCAATTTTATTCAGCAATTGAAAAAAAAAATACAAAATGGAAATTGTTATCCACAAAATTTTCCACTGTTGAGGTAAATCGGTTGGAAAAGTCGGAAAAACTATTTTTGAAGTCCGGAAAAATTCCCAATAAATATGTTTTTGAAAGGAAATTTTATAAGCTATATTCTGTAAAATTTTCAAGCTGTGGGTTTTCTCCGTTCCTGAGTTATGGCCAATTTAGTGTAAATTGTCCAGATGTGCTATATGAGTCGTTTATTTAAAAAATCATAACTCAAGAACGAAACATCATAGATACAATGTTTTTGTTTTGTGAAAACGAAAGCAAATTTTCTCAGCAATTAAAAAAAATACAAATAGAAAATTGTTTTCCACAAAATTTTCCACTGTTGAGGAAAATCGGTAGGAAAAGTCGGAAAAACTATTATCGAAGTCCGGAACAATTTCCAAAAAATATATTTTTGAAAGGAAATTGTATAAGCTATATTCTGTAAAATTTTCAAGATGTTTTTTCTCCGTTCCTGAGTTTTGACCAATTTTGTGCAAATTAATAATAGAGACAGTCGAAAATCAATCAACATCCGGACAATTTCCACAAAATTGGTTATAACTCAGGAACGGAGAAAAACCACATCTTGAAAATTTTGTAGCCTATAAAATTCCCTTTCAAAAATATTTGTTTTTGGTTTTTTTTTTCGGACATCGAAAATAGTTTTATTCGACTTTTCCAACCGATTTTCCTCAACAGTGGAAGATTTTGTGGAAAACTATTTTCATTTAGTATTTGCATACGATTTCACAAAAAAAAACGTTGTGTCTACGATGCTTCGTTTTTGAGTTATGATTTTTTAAACAAACGTGTTAGCCACAACAGCCCCTTGTATCAACCATCCCTATGGTAACCTAACGCGAACGATCCGACGAGTCAACATAGATCCAGAAAGACATAATGAGCGCTTGCACGCTGACGTCATCACTGTCTCCTTCTCTTTCTTTCCTTCGGCGTCGGTCCATAAAGCCGTCCTTGCCCTCAAAAAAAATTTGAGGGCAATGTTTACAAATCGTATGAGAATTCGATGAGGTTATGTTTTTGATGCAAGCCTCTATAGATAGATAAACAATAACAAATGCGGGCAGAGTGATGTTAGAAGTAGTGCGCGAGTAGATCGTTGCTAGGTTTTTGATTTGTAATTTCATAATTATATGTACACTTTATTTAGTTTAACTTATACACTTATTTGTAGGAAAAGGTCAAAAACATATCACTTTGTTGCGAGCTAGGTCAAGAGTAGGTCGGAGACTGAATTGTGAGTACATCTTGAACTTAAACGCATGAACTCGAACTCTAATTTTACAATATATTTTAGCTTTAAGCTGATAAACACCAAATCTGGGACTGTTTTATTTCTGCTGGGAGGACTCCACCAAACCTACCGCAACAAACTTAAAGAATTCATCCGAGTTGTAATGAATTCGCAAGCGAATGTTCGACAGACCCGGTCTCAGACGAGAATTCAGCAGGGGAATGCTAATCTCATGCCGGGAGATGATGGTAAAATGTCGAGTCATTCATCAGAAGGCTCATTTATCCAAACCATAATCGATAGAGATGGAGTATGTATGTCCGCAAATGCTTGTGGTGTATCAAAAACGACGTCGAGTATAATGAGTGCGCTTTCGGGCACATCTAGTTCTCGTAAAGCCTTACCAGATCGTGAATTGCTACGTCTGGAGGAGGAGAAGCAGTTAATCGACGATCTGAATCGTGAGAAGATCGAACGAGAGCGGGCTTTGAATGAGAAGGAACTTCAGCAAAAACTAGAGCAAGGAAAAGAGTTTATCGCTCGGAAGCATGAATTGCTGAGGCAACAGGAAGAAGAAGAAGAAAAAAGCGTTTGCAGTATGCGGAGTAGCCAAAGAAGCGCAAAACGAACCGAGGACTGGGTGAATCAATCAAAGGTGGTCGATGAAGCCGGCGAGGTCGTCGTTGACGTTCGACAAGTACCACAACCGACATCTGCGATTACCGCTCATTCAGAGGGCGTAGGTCTAGCTGCAGTGCATGTTTCTTCAACGCCAATCAAGGCTGCTGTATCCACACTGCAACATCTTCTAGGTGATGGGAAACGAGAATTGGAATCAGAGGTGAAATCGTTTCCACCAATTTTGGAAAGTATCTCGATCGGGGATGAGTCTGAGGACTCTCTTGAAGCCATCGCCGTTGGATCAAAGGCGGATAGACAGGAACAGGACAAACACTCATCACGTTTGCCGTTCGTCAATTTGCAACCGTATGCCGATCTCTTAAAAGTTGAAGAAGCAACAGTAAACTCAGGGGCAGTTTCGAAAGTTAATCGCTTTGGCGCTCACTGCTATCAACGTTGGAGTATGGAAACTAGTGAGCTCCGGAAACACAATGCGCGTCAGCTGCAGGGGGAAACGGAAGCGGACATGATGGTGAAACAGCAGCCAGAAATCGACGGATGGCGAAAACGAGAAGTAGAACTGGTGAACCAGATTAGAAGTTTGCAGCTTCAGCACGCAACTGAGCAGAAGCTGGTTCGAGAAAGGGAAGATGGCTTGCATATTCAGCTTAAACAACGAGATCGTGAAAGGTTTCAGCTGGAAGCTCAGATTGAGGCTTTGGAGAAGATACTTGTCAAGGACAGGGAGCGGATGCGCACTTCCGAAGCAGATTTGCAGGCTCAACTCCAGCGACGAGATCGTGAACTTGAGGCGCTACAGCATCAGGTTAAAGAGCTGCAGAGCGAAATTAAGACCTTGCGAAGCAGGGAAAAACAGCTGCAATTCGAAAATGAAGTGGCTGATCAGCGTGAGCAAAAGGCCATTCGTCAGCGAAAGAAAGCAGAGAAGGATTATTGGGATTTCTACGAAGAAATACAACAGATAATCAAGCGGAACGAAGATCAATCAGTAGACACAGATTGTTATTCTATGCTACCCCCTCCTCCACCGTCGTGGATTGGTGATGCGAGTGCGTCTGATGCGGAAAATCATATGAACTATGATTTAAACCGAGCTTTCCATCGTCCTCTGCTACCGGCTATGGATTCGCAGTTGTCGTCTCAAGCTGTAAGCCAGGCTGCCTCTTATTTGGGCCATCGCCTCAACAGCTAGCCGCTAGACAGGTAGTCATCAAGGAATTGCCGATTTTTTCTGAAGATCCGGTCGACTGGCCTCTATTCATTAGCAGTTATCAACATTCAACAGAAACTTGCGGGTATACTAACTCAGAAAACCTATTGCGTTTGCAACGTTGTCTGAGAGGTAGTGCTAAGGATTCCGTGAGTAGTTTTTTACTACATCCGTCTACAGTTCCCCAAGTTTTGTCGACCCTGCAATTGTTATATGGCCGTCCGGAACATATCGTTAACAATATGATTGCTAAAGTTCGAGCAACACCACCTCCTAAAGCAGATAAATTGGAAACACTGGTTAGTTTTGGATTGGTGGTACAAAACCTTTGCGGGCACCTTAAAGCAGTCGGGTTACACAGGTATCTTACTAACCCAATACTGCTCCAGGAGTTGGTCGATAAGCTACCGACAACAGTGAAGTTTAACTGGGCGCTTCATCAGGAACAAGTTCCGGTTGTAGATTTAAATGTATTTAGTGAGTACATGGCCAAAATTACTTCGGCTGCAAGTGGCATTACACAACTTGCTAATATTGCGCAGAATTGTTTGAAAGATGAGCGAGCTAGACCGAAGGATAGATCTTTTGTTCATATGCATGGATCTTCGGAACAACTAGAACCGAATTATAGAGAAGATGTAGAGAAAGCTGGAATTGATGGACAGGTGCAAAAAGGAAGAGATAATCAGAGCAAATGTTCAATTTGCAATGTAGACAGTCATCAAATCAGTAGCTGCACGTCTTTTAACGCACTTGATTTGGATGGCAGGTGAGAAGCAGTGAAGATGCACAAACTTTGTGCTCGCTGCCTTATGTCACACGTACGGTGGCCTTGTAAAGGACAAGTATGCGGAATCAATGGTTGTGCAAAGCGGCATCACCGCATGCTACACTACATGCCGGCAGCAACTGTAGATTATCAAAGTGATAGCTACAGTTCATCATAGACTTCTGCGTTTAACATGGCGCTTAACGAAGGGGGCTGTGTTGGACCTATTGAGCTTTGTGACGCTGAACCGGAAGTTAAGGCGACACGGGGGGGAGAATGTTAGCCACAACAGCCCCTTGTATCAACCATCCCTATGGTAACCTAACGCGAACGATCCGACGAGTCAACATAGATCCAGAAAGACATAATAGATAGATAAACAATAACAAATGCGGGCAGAGTGATGTTAGAAGTAGTGCGCGAGTAGATCGTTGCTAGGTTTTTGATTTGTAATTTCATATGTAATTATATGTACACTTTATTTAGTTTAACTTATACACTTATTTGTAGGAAAAGGTCAAAAACATATCACTTTGTTGCGAGCTAGGTCAAGAGTAGGTCGGAGACTGAATTGTGAGTACATCTTGAACTTAAACGCATGAACTCGAACTCTAATTTTACAATATATTTTAGCTTTAAGCTGATAAACACCAAATCTGGGACTGTTTTATTTCTGCTGGGAGAACTCCACCAAACCTACCGCAACATAACGGCTCATATGTATAGCACATCTGGACAATTTCCTCAAAATTGGTCATACCTCAGGAACGGAGAAAATCCTACAGAAAATTTTACAGAATATAGCTTATAAAATTTCTTTTCAAAAAAAATTTTTTTTTTTGAATTTTTTCGGACCTTGAAAATATTTTTTCCGACTTTTCCAACCGATTTTCCTCAACAGTGAAAAATTTTGTGGAAAACAATTTTTATTTTGTATTTTTTTTAATTGCTGAGAAAATTTTCTTATGATTTCACAAAAAAAAATGTATCTACGAGGCATCGTTCTTGAGTTATGATTTTTCAAAGTAGGTGGTGTCTGTGGAAAATGTTTGTTTTCCACTGGAGTTTTCCGGAAAATTAGGCGACCCTGACTTTTTTCAATTTAGTTTATGTTTATATACAGTATGACCCATAAAAAAATGCGAAAGTTTTCGAAGACATTGTTCACCTGCTTCCAATCGATAAACCTTGCATTTATCTATTGGATAATATAGTCGAGGCACTAATTTAACAATAGCATAGGAACATTTACTGATTTGAATCATAAACCATTGATAAAAATAATGTTAAACATAAGGATCTCAAAAACGTCCTCGCGCCAGAGCTGTTTTTTAAGGTTGTAATTTTGGTCAAATTGCTCTCAGTCACATTCAATTAAATTTTATTTCAAGAACAGCACTTTCGTAGTAAGACAAGGTCTCCAGGCGATCGTTGGTGCTTTAGACAAGTGAAAAAAAAATATTGTCTTATAAGTTATGGGACATTTACTGAAAATTAGAGTGTACGACAAATGGACATTTTCAGAAGAACAGATGTATGAAGCATCAAACTGTTGTTAAGTACTACGTATTTGTGTCTATTATAAACGTAGGTTTATAAGCCTTCATTAGCAAGAAATTATTTTGAATTTTTTTCAAACAGCTTGAAGTTATTTATGGATCTATCTTATATAAGGCATTTGAAATATGCCACATTTTTTAGTTTTTGGTTCCTAAGCATTTAATATTGTTATCAAAAAGTTTTTCAAATGGCTGCGTTTTTAAGAATACATATTTCTGCATGATTTCCATGTATTTAAAAGTTTTCATTCTAATTCGTAAAGCTCCGAAAATTCGAGGAAACATTTATTTTTTTCAGAAATTGATGGCACCTATTAAATATCCCATATACGTAACCAATGAATATTTTGACACAAATTTGAGATATCCTGTATGACAATCACCTCCTTATAGTAGCCCTATCTAAAAAACTGAATTCATAAGAAATATTGCAACAAAAATTACCAAAGAAAGAAAAAAATGGATTTTCGCATTATTTTATGGGTCATACTGTACACATGAACTCTACCTACGAAAAAAAAATTCACTAAATTTCGAGAACCTTCGTACCAATTTGTACGATAATAAAAAAAATCCCCAGATTATTCTGAACATATACTCCTCAAAAACATAAATAATGCTTTTCTTATAATAACCCGAAAACAGTAGGCCTTGGAACTTCGACGTCTGTGAAAGAGTTGTTTATTTTGTCTAAACAACAACTTTCTCAAAGAAACCAATTCTCTATAGTGTCATGGTCAAAAGTTAGACACTGGCACCACCTTTACTAAGACTATTACAAAAGATAAAATATCTCAAAAACACCAAAGATACATGGAAATATACCTCTCGAAATTTTTGATAGTATGTTTGCCTAGTATTTATGTACATTTGTGAGTTGTTATAATTTGAAAATTACACTATTTTTTTCTTTTTTCTTCAGTTTTTAATGTTAATATTCCACCAAATATTATAGAGTTATTAGTTCTTTAAAATCTTTGATTCCACCAACTTCTGTTCGAAAGTTCCCTGGCCAAGTTCGCAGGGGTTGACGGTATTGAAGTGAAGGAGTTTCATTTTGATTATTGTAATGTAGTGTTCTTTAGTGAATCATATCACCTTTTTAACACTTTAATGCGCCTCCAACGGTTCATCACGAACCGGCTGCTGCAGATGGAGTATGGCTGATCATATGCATCAGACATGCTCGATAAACACAGAGGAACCGCCGGGGCTCATTAGAGTCTATTTACAAGCAATAGTTCCAAGTCGGTTGGATTTGAGAAGGTTTTGATCTGAGAGAGAGGAGACAGCTGGCTTCGATTGCGTGCTACTTAATGTCAAGGAGGACCTGTCACAAACTGTCCCCGCGAACCCAACTGAAAATCGCACATTGATGGTGTAAGGTGGTCAAATTTCCAAAATTTCTTTTTAAAATACGGCTCCGTTTTTTGTAATTAAAAAAGATTAAATAATGATGGTCAGTTTTCCCAAACCAGCGCAACGAATCCATTAATTGTTCATGGTTTGTAGCAGCGAACTCAATATGAAAATCATTTTTGACCAATTTTATATTTTCAAACCATTGTGCGGCGCCCAAAGTTGTGTAAGAAGAAGAAATGTAAACATCGTGGCTGTCAGTGAGCTGTCTCCTCTCTCTCAGGTTTTGATGATCGTTACAAATCCTAATAAAAGCATTATAGGATTTGTGACAGATTTTGAAACCTTTTACAGCCAGCTGACTTCAAAATGTTGTTTGGGCTCTATTTCCTACGTTTCTCGGTTGATTTTGATTAGTATTTTACAATTTTAGTTGGTCATATTTTCTTTAAATAAAGCAATTAAAACCGACCGAAGAGCTAATGTGTAGTGGGAAGGAGATTTGCAGCACTTAATTGTGCTGATAGATTCGAAGCTAACGTGTGACGTGACATTTTGGACAAAAACTGACTGCTTTTATTAACTGAACAACGTTACTTGTGTATGACTAGGTTGACATTTCTAGGTTACACTTGAGAAAATGACATGGTTTATCTAGGTAGGACCGATAGGACAATTGAACGAATTTGAATATTTTTCATAGTACATGTAGTGGGATGAATACATAATAGACAAGCAATCTTCAATGTTTTAAAATTTTATTGCAATCAACTGACCAACTTGGCGTATTTTTGTTTATCTCTTAGATGGTATTATGACACCAACAGAAAAATATCAGAAGTTCAGTTACATGTTTTTGTGGGTTTTGGAGTGATGATAATTTAAGGACACAAGAGATGAACACAGAGAAGAAGAAAATGATTAGCGAAATCAAGAAAACAATTTGACCCAGGATTGACTATATTTTAACATACGGGGTTCGATTGATTCGGTGAAAAAAAAACAAACATACGACAACTGACTTAACGAGGAGAAGTACATATTGAACGAAACCATACCACAAAATCAAACAAGAAGACACAAACACAAATTGTGTGACCATAACACTACATAGGCAAATCCTGACTGACTGACCAATTGAAAACTTTCCAATCTTCTACCGTAACTTTTTGAGTCAGTTTGCAACATCATTTTCCGCGTACGGCTGGCAAACTGCTTCTGAATGAATACGTACTCTTTTTCTATCTTCGGGTCTAGTGTAGAGGTTTCAACACTATTCAGAGTGCAGCTAGAAACCTAGCAAAAAAAAAACGTCTGTTCGAAAGTTATATTTATCACATCTGTATGTGACGTTGAGTATTATCGGCAGGTTTGTTCTCATCGTAATGAGGGGTGTTTGTCGGTCAAATTTCCTGAAACTTGGTCGTATAATACAGCTTGGTTGGGAAGAATTTGAGGCCAACTCTGAGTTCAACAGCTTTCAAAAAACCCCCTTGACGAAGAGAATGAAACTGCCGAAAATACACAATTTCCCCTATTTTGAGTTCACATGGTTTCCGGTAAAAACACCAAAATAAGCTCAAAAAACTGTTTTTTTTTAATATTGAGATTTATTTTTTAAATAACTCCAATACAGTAGGATGTGGAATTTTGACGTCTAAGAATGAGTTGTTTATTTTGTCAAAATTAACAACTTTGCCGAGGACACGAAGTCTCTAGGACGTAAAACTAAAAAGTTAGATGGTGGCGCCACCTATACGGACAAGTTGCGTACTACTAATTTCTTAGCAATTAATGCCCCTAATCATTACAAAAAAAAAAACGAAAACACCATGTATCGCACATGCTTCGTTTCGGAGTAATTAATTTTGTCCCGCTAGGTTGCGATCCTGGCCCTTAGTGCAATGATCAAAATACTTGCCAAACCGAACGCTGAGCTTGATTCGAAAAAGAAAATCGTTATATCGGGTATAATCCCCAAAAAAAACGGCGTTTCTAAGTGCTTGTTCCGAGTTATTCAGTCCCTCAAAATACAGTTAAGAGAACTTTCTTTTACGAAACTAACCGTAATCATACTCCTTGTTTGTTTTACGAGCCGAACTATGAACTCCCGACAATGATTACTCCGATTTTTTTGTGGAGATTGCTTTATAAAACTTAAGTCTACCAGAGGCATCATTTTACCTAACCGACCTCTATCCCCCTTCTTCAGTAGCCCTAGCAGCTACAGCAGCGCTTTCTTCTTTAGAGGAAGAGCTTGAAAAAGTCGCCACTCTCGGCTCAAATAGGGCGAAAAATGTAGCGGAAAAATAACAATATACGCAGCATTAAAGTTTCCCAGCACATCCATGCACAGCGCACACACACACCAGGCTGTGGGTGCTGAGCTGAGAGTCCCATGTTGTCGGCGGAAAACTTGTTTGAAGGGATTAACTTTGCGTTTGCTAGGGCTATGGAGCTGAACCAGAGGAGAGAGAAAGAGCAAAAAAAACTGCTTGGAACGTTATTATAAACTAGGATTCTTACGCTTCCTTGAGTTTGGGCCTTATGGGTAAAGTGGATTCAACGGAATAGAAAACGGAGCAAGCTGTAAGAAGTGGTGGGACAACCTACCTACTGGCTGCTTGCTGTATTCCACCCAGTTCCCAGAGTAAGTAGACTCTTCCTGGCAGTAGCAGTAGGCGAAGTTGACACGGTTAGTCAGACTACTGAGGAGAGTATTATCAGCTCGGAAGCAGCAGGCGGTTAGTTGAAAAACTTGCTAGGTAAAAAGGAGTCAAAGTTTGCTGCGATTTTTCCTGTTGCGTACTTTTTTTTTCCTGTAGGGGATCTCAGCCATGACGGTTTGATGAAGTCGGTGTGAAAATATAATGTTCCGTTTTCAATGCAGCAGCGTGAGACTGAGAGCCAGCTGGATTACACCTGCATGCAGCCTCGGCCCACTACTTGGTAATGAACTTTACTAGACTTTTTTCTGCCATTTACATTTATATCGATTCTCGTCAATGTTCCATCGACTGATAGGCTGAATAATTAGATTGCCTTTAAATAAGTCTTACTCAATGGAGTTGGTCATTTCATAAGCAATTTCTTCTCAATGTTTTTTCATCAGTTAACACTCTAACCATCTTTTATGACCATTATACTGCATCATGTGACATTTTATCGCCAAATGGTCTTTTTTTACGTACACTTTCAGACACTGCTCTCGGGTAATAACTATACTTTGTTCATAAACTCTTTGAGAACAACATCGATTCAATTTGTCCCACGTTCAATTTTGTGTCATCATTAGCTGGCCCATGTTCATTGTTTTTTTCTCAAAAGTTGTCCTATGTTCAGTTCAAACGCATACATGATAACCAGTGAGAAGTGAGCAATGTAGAATGTGAAATGAGAAGTTTGAATTACCTGTGAGCAGTACCGAGTGATAAGTGAGTGAGGCGTTTAACATGATAAGTGGAGAGTTAGCTGTGATTAGTGAGGGGTGAGCAGTGAATAATGAAGAGTTAAGTAAGGAGTGTGATGCTGCAAGGACCGATGAGTGAGCAGTGAGCAGTAAGAGTGAGCAGGGATTACTAAGTATTTACCAGTACAGGGTGAAGAGTGAGAGGGGAGCAATGAAGAGTGAGTAGTGAGGAATGAGCAGTGAAAATTAACCAGCGAAAAGTAAACAATGTAAAGTGACAATAAATACGTAAGCAGCGAGGAATGAACAATAAGGAGCGTAAAGCAGTTAGAAGAAAACAGTGAAAAGTGAGGGGGTGAGAATTGAGAATGGCAGCATCCATTTATTACGTTACGACATTTTTTGCCCCCCCCCCCCCTTCTTCATCCGTTACGATTTTTTGTACGAAAATACCAAAGTTTTTATATGGACCGTAACGCTCAGCCGTACTTCCTCCTCCCCCTAGAGCGTTAGGTAGTTTGTGGACGCTAAATGAGCAGTGAAGATTGAGAGGAAAGTAAACTGTAAGGCATAAGCAGTGAAGAAGTGATAAGTGAGGAATGAAGAGTGAGAAATGAGGAGTGACTTCAAGTAAGTGGTGTGAAGTAAGGTGCCAGCAGTAAAGAGTGAGAATTGTGCAGTGAAAAGTGTGGAGCAGTGAGAAGTGAGTAGTGAACTGCAATGAATGGCAGTGAAAAATAATGTGTGAGGAGTTTGATGGAGTGAGGAGTGGGCAGTTAGGAATGAAGAGTGAGCAGTGATGAGTGAGGGATGAGGAGTGAGCGAGAAGTAAGCAGGAATGAGTCCTGAAAAGAAAATGCATATAAAAGTGAACCAGGCTGGAGCGAGGAGTGTAAAACAGTGAGCTTTGAACAGTGAACAATCAGCAGTAAGTAGTAAGTAGTAAAGAGGTTCTCAGAAGAGCGAGCAGTGCGAAACATTAAAGAGTAAAAAGTTGTAAGTGGGAAGTGAGTAATCAGTAACTCAAAGGGTATTCATGATTGGCAATGTGTACATACACGAGCACAGAAAAAAACTATGAATGATTCTGATGTACATGGATTTAATAATTGCGCCGATCATCGATTTTCGACATCTACTCGTCGAGTCCATTCCAAAAATACCCATATTGCATGAACTTTCATGAGTTTTCGAAAACTGGTAGCCGCCATCTTGGAATTTTAAATTGCGTGGGACATCGTTTTCGATACCTACTTGTAAAATTCGTTCCAAATATAACCGGCTTCCCTACTTCAACTATCCTTTGCCAATGGCTCATCAGATGGAAGCAAAAAAAAATGTAGACTATCAATAACCACTCCCTATAGCACTGAAAATCAAATAATTATGCAAAATTCCAAGTTTCAATTTCATTCCACTTACGACTTCACATTTTTTTTCGTTTTTCGTTTGCCGAAGGCAACCGCACCAAAGCAGCAGCTAGAGGAATTGTTCTTCGTCACCTTTCATTTCGCCAGATTCACTTTTAAACCTGCTCTGTGGCACTTCAAACTTGGTTTTCACTGCTGCAGAATGCGGAAAAAGATGTTCAATAAATCAAATGAATCGCTTTTTCCCGGTGGTAAAATGTTTGTTTACAGTTGTCTTCGCCGGAAAGTCCAAGCAAATGTGTTCGTGGATTTTCTGCAAACGAAGCAGCGTATTTCACAACCAAAGAGAAGCATTTCTTCGCTGCGCTGTGATGGCGTATTATGTTTTGGTGGGCAAAATTAATAATTGAAATGTTTTGGTCAACATTCTAAGGCTACATCCATCTCAATTTAAAAGTATCTGCTCAATCGTATGTACTTTGAACACATGATTTGATTAGGATTGCGAATCATTGGACCGACTTTCCGAATAAACACCTACGGTCAAATCATATTTTTTGACCATCGTATGTACCATTGTGTCACGTAGAAGGTGTGCTGGAAATTTAATTCAGGTTGTACCCGAAATAGACGTGGACTTGACGGAAACGAAATTCGAGGGACAATTATTTTAAGGAAATTGTAGTTCTTTTACAATATATTTTTACATGATATGGAAGCTAATTTATAAATTAGTAATTGATACCAAATTGGCCATGAGACGTCAGGCGAAGAGCAAGAATAAACCGTCCAATAATCGGTGCTTACATAAACGGGAATTATATGAAAACCCTACTTCATGACTTTCAAAAAATCTTCGGAAATACCGACAATTTCTGTGTGAATCCTGCAGTGGACAAGCTCCGGGAATCCTGATATCAGCTGTGAAATTCAACATGCGACAGCTTAGGCTGAGAATTTCGACAAGGGGCAGCTTATTATGAAAACTGATTCATAGGACAGCTTATGCTGAGAATCTCACATGACATGGGACAACTTATGCTGAGAAACTGATCATCCGGCAACACTGACCACAGTGAATAGACCGGACTCAACGTCAGCCTTGAAGCGTCAAAGTGACAAACAATGATACAACAGATGAACTAGTAGAAAAACAAAACTCTAAATTTGTACCGTGCGGGTAGAACATTTATTAGTGAATTGTAAGTCCCTTTAGACTAATATTACAACAAATTACGTATTGTAAGTACACTTTTTTCAACTAAACAGATACAATAAATAATAAATAGATGATTAATGTTAAACAGGACAATCACAGGACTAGTAAGATCCGGGCGAATAAATAACGAAAAGGACTAAAAGTTGTAAGTAAACATGGACTAAAATTAGGACTGCAACGATACTTATACTACTGAATTACAGCTTAAAGCATAATCCACTGCAATTCCGAGTGTGATAACTGCAGGGTCCGGAAATCCGTGCCTAGGATTGGCCACAACAGACCGAAATTCAAATTTGTAAATTTCCTTCAGCAATTTCTCCTGGAATCCTCTCAAGGAATCCGGGAAATTCAACCAGGGATTATTCCATGGCCTCATGCCTCCATTCCTCCAAAAATTTCTCAAGAAATCTTTCCAGAGAATTTCCCATGAATTCTTCCAGAGCTTCTTCCTGAAATTCTTTCACGGATGTTTCCCGGCATTGCTTCAGGTATTCGTCTAGGAATTCTTCATTAGATTCCTCCTGGAAGTCTTTCAAGGATTTCTCTCTTAATTCTTTTACATGGATACATTCTGAAACTCCTCCTCAGATTCTTCTTGGAATTCTTTCAAAGAAGCATGTTCTTAACACAAATTTCCCAAATGGAGGAGAACGTGCCCCTTGAGCCGACCTACTGATACCTGATGATCTTAAGAAGGTTTATAATACACAGAATTGTGCTGGTAGTTCATTGATTGGTTTTCGGCGAAAACCAATCGATGTACTACCAGCACATTAAATCGCGGCGATTTGCACAATAATAATACACAGATTTATTAAGATTTTTCATCTAGAAAATTCCAAATGATTCCTTCCGCAATTCTTTCTTGAATTCTGTTCAGAATTCTTCCAAAGAATGCTCTCGGAATACGTCCAGGTATTCTTTTCAAAATTTCAAAAATCGTCCAGGTCTTGAAATCTTCCTGGAATGACTTTCAGATTTTTTTTCCGAATAACTTGCAACGAGTGCTACTCGAATTCTTTCAAGAATTCTTCTCGATTTTTGCCTTTGTCGTACACTAAGTGTACTGGAAAGACTGTATGTTCACCAGTGATGGAAAACAGTGAGGAATGCAGCTGAGCAGACACAAACGCAAAGCTATTCTACTCGTGAACAACAGAAGCCAGAATATATTCGCACTTCCTTCACTCGCGAGCTAACGAAGCTGGTCGCACTCGTGATTGATTCGCGAAGCAGCTCTGAACATTTTCCAATTTTGTGAAAAAATGAATTTACACGGCCGACAGATTTACTTTTCAGGAACAATAAAGCACAAAACACTACTATCTGATGGATAATTACTTGTTTTGCTATTAAAATCGCACTAAAATGCAATTCCCGCATCTCCACTTGTTCTTCGCGAATAAAAAATCATGAGTGTTTTTGTTTTTGTTTTTCTTCATACTCGTGAAGCAAGCGGGTGCGAATAAACTCACACACGGCTTACTCTCGGCACCGTGAGTAAATCGTTTGTTGGTTTTACACTCGCGAGTTGATTCACGATGAGAGTGTTTCCATCTCTGATGTTCACTCCAAAAAAGACTTTCCGATAGAAGGCCCGGAGAGTTGAGTCACATATACCAAACAACTCAGCTCGACGAATTGAGATGCCAGATATACAGATTTTTTACCTTTTATACAGACAAGATACAGAGTACAGAAAAAATACAGATTTTTAAAATATGATGCAGATTTTTCCAGAAAGCATAAAATATTCGAAAATTGAAGTTATTTTCAATAAATTTAATGAGTACTTTATAAATTGCTGCTTAAACTTAGAAGAATTTATGAAAATGTGTGCATTTTCACACATGTTTTAGAGAGAGAGATACCAGTTAAAATTCAAAATCGTGAAAAATAGTAAAATTTTATTAGTTATCTAGGACTCTCGGTTTCTACCGTATGCTCAAATACGGCGATACAGAAAAATCTGTATTGATACAGATCTATCTATCTATCTATATATCTATATATATAAAAATGAATTTCTGTCTGTCTGTCTGTCTGTCTGTCTGTCTGTCTGTCTGTCTGTCTGTCTGTCTGACCGCTATGCATTCAGAAACTACTGAACCGATCGGTGTGAAATTTTGTATGCGGGTATGTTTGAGGCCGGGGAAGGTTCTTAGCTTGGTGTGAGACCTCTCCGGTCTCGGGAACGGGGGGCTCCCATACAGATGACTTTCCGGGGGACGTCCCTAAGGAGCTGTGTGTCAAAAATCACAGTAGGCAGGCAGTACGACGGTTGTCAGAAGTGTGTAATAAATAAATGATTGCATCGGAAGCATCTCGGAAACAATTCAATTGCTTTTGCCGCAGATGCCTGCTTGCATGGATCAATATAACCCTTTGTCGCCCCGGATATCAACGGTAAAGTCGGTTGGATTAAGGACAGCAATGAGTTAGTGTCCTGAAGCTGTGATGCCAATGACGATTTATACCTAATGGAGATTGCGAAACGCTGCTGGAAGTTCGGGAAGGGTTGATAGCACTAAACGGTAGGTGGACCCTAGACAGACTATATCGGTCCGAGGATACTGCTTGGTTGGATCAAGGATGATGTTTGTTACGATTCACTATGTAGTGCAGTGCCGTGCAGGTCTAGGTGGACTTCAATATATGGAATCTCGGAGTACCGAGGCCTAATATGGAGCCGCTGATCGGAAAATGTATTGCAGATTGTAAGTATGGAGAAGGGCAAGTTCTTTATAATATCTTTGATTCGCCTATGCATGGTCCTTAAATTTTAAACTATGCTCTATCGGAAATTTTATATATTCCTGTACTGTACGTGTATCGACGAGTGCAAAAAAAAAAAACAATTCAACCGACATTAAATTGACCGAGTAATAACGAAATGTGCCTAAAATAGGACCTTCCCTGCCTAAGAGTCAGAATAGAATTTTTTGTACTAAGATTATCGAGCGGTGAATTGTATGTATCAAAGCTTTCGCAAAAAGTATCAGCATACTCTAATACAGTTAAATCACCATGAGTCGATATTATTTTCGACTCATCGATATCAGCGAGTCGATATAGACTCATGAAGGTGATTTTTTCGAAAACGAAAATGATCGGGACGCCCCGAATGAAATAGTAATTCCTGCGAAATATGAGCAACAATTACGAAAAAGGAAATTAATTTGGCATGTGGAAATTTTTGAAGGTAAGAAATGTTTCTATTTTAGTGTCACACCTCTACCCCCTCTACCCTCTAAGGAGCCAGAAGGGCGTCCAGCCAATGCTCATTAGACCGAACGTCATAAAGCCCATAAGTCCGACTGATAATCATGCCCTTTTTGTCAAACAGGTAGTACTTCACTACTACTATTGCTCACTCAACCTGAGATTTTTCATTCTTTTAAAAAAAGGCTATTCTTACAATTCACACTGTAACATACATACAGTCCCGATCAAATGTTTTGGATCACTCCCTCAAAAACATGTAATTTTTAGGGCATTCCTTAAGGATTCTATTTTGGGACTCCTTTACCTTTAAGAATTCCACTAGAAATTACCACAAGAATTCCTGCAGATATTAACTCAGGAAATCCTGCAGAATTTACCTCAGTAACTCTGGATTTCATCCAGGCATTTCCTCCAGGATTGCTACCAAGAATACCTCCAGGAATTACTCCAAGAATTGATCCAGGAATTGACCCAGAAAATCCTGCAGCGATTCCTTTTTGAAATGCTTTCAAGAATTTCCCCCTCCAGGAGTTTTCCAGGGATTCTTCCAGGGTTTCCCTGAGGATCCAGAAATTTCTTCTCCAGATATTCCTCCGAGGATTCCTCCAGAGATTTCTCCAGGAATTGGTTCAAGGGATCCCTCCAGGAATCCCACCAGCATTTCCTCCAGGAGTTCTATCAGGAATTGGTCCAGGTATTCACCAGAAATTCCATCAAGGATTCCTCTAAAGATTCTTCCAGAAATTCCAGAATGGAATTCCTCCAATAATTCATCCAGATATTACTCCAAGAATTTTTCCTGGAATTCCTCCAGAAATTCCTCTGGAACTTCCCAATGGAATTTCTACAGGGATTCATCTGGAGATTTCTCAAGGATTCATCGAGAAATTCCTCCAGGTATTTCTCTAGAGATACCTCATGAAATTCCTGTAGAAATTCCACTAGGGATTCCTCGAGGAATTTCTCTAGAAATTTTTTAGGGGCCGTGCACAAATTACGTCACGCTTTTAGGGGGATGGGAGGGGGTTTGAAGAACGTGGCGAACCATACAAAAATTGTGAGTTCTCATACAAAAATTGTGAGTTCCCATACAAAAAGTCGGACAAAGGGGAGAGGGGTGGGGGGATGGTTGAAAAAGTCGATTTATGCGTCACAAAATTTGTGTATCACCTCTTAAAGGATTTATCAAGGGATTTGCCTGAAACTTTTCCAACGATTCTTCAAGAAAACCCTCCAGAAATTCCTCCAGGCCGAATTCCCTCAAGAAATTTCTCTAGATATACTTTGAGGAATCCGCACAGGCATGTCTTCAGGCATTCGTCCAGGAGCTTCACCAGGGATTATCATAGGGATTACTCCAAGGATTTATCCAGGCATTCCTTCAAGATTTGATTCTGGGACTCCTCCAGGAACACCTTTAAGAATTCCACCAGGAATTACCCCAGGAACTAATGCAGAAATTACCAATAGATTTCTTGCAGAAATTAATCAAGTAATTCGTTCAGAAATTATAACGGCAATTTATCCAGAATTTTCTCCAGGAAATCATCCTCCAGAAGTTTATACAGGTATTATTCCAAGAATCCAGGGATTCCTTCGAGAATTCCTCCAGAGAATTCTCCAGAAATTGGTTCAAGGGATTCCTCCAGGAAAACCACAAGGATTAAGATCTGTCAAAATAACCTGATAACAGTCAAATATTATGAGGTTATGTTAGTTGGTATAATAAAGAATGAACCATTTCACGAAACACAGACGAATAAACTGTGGGAGCGAACTGTTTTATTAATGACAAAAATATCTTGAAGTTAACTCTATGTGAAAACCCTGCCTCTTCTGGAAAGGAGAGCTCCCATACAACAGACATTTCTTCATTATTGAAGAATCAATCAAGGGTTCCCTTTGACATGTGGAGGTTTATGAAGCAAGAAATGTTTCATAAATAGTGTGAGACCCCTCCTCAAGGGGACACAATACAAATGAAACAGACAAAACTACTAAAAATTAAATCAGAAATGTTTGTTTCTTTTCATCAGAGATGTATATTTAGTGATCGAATTGTTAACGCCAAGGTTAACACTTTGGGAGGTTTGTCACTTTAAGTTACATTGATAAAGAGTAAAGGTTGGTAACCAAGCAGCTCATCTTAGATTTTCCTTCTTTTAAAAATAGGCTGTTCTTTTACATTATACATACACGACGTTCTATTATATATACAACTGACTTTGCATACCCTTTGTAAACGATGAAATATAAGCACGATCGGCATGATTTTTGCACGGTTCAATTCGACTTCAGGGTGGCTATGTTTAGATGTAGAAAAAGTAGGGAAAATCAACTACATAATTTGTTTAAAAACCCGCGACATTACTAAAATCTGCATGCAAGGCGAAGAATTTTAAAAAACAACACAATAAAATTAATATTAAATGCGTTAGATAATTGTAAAAAAACTACACCAACACATTTAAAATGGGCAATACAAGGTTTGCCGGGTCAGCTAGTCACTGATAAAACCAAATTTAATCAATAATCATAATCAATAACACTAGTTTACAAAATAAAACGAAAGTCGTGAACTTCTGTCGACGACCAAAGTTTTTGAAGCACAATTTAGCGCTGATTTCGAAACCGTGCTTCAAAAAATTTCAAGTAGAACAGTTTTTGAGTTTTAGCTCAATATCGAGTTTTGCAACTTTTCAAAACATGTAATTTACTAAAATTCAAATATATTGCGTTTTGTTCAAGCAATTTCAAATCTTTTTCCATAAATTAAAAGCTGAATACAATACCATTCGATCATCTGAAAACAGGTTTTGCGTCAGATTGATGAAATTCAAGATATTGGCGAGTTTTAGGGACGACCTCCTTAAATTTTAGCAAAATTTACAAAAATATGTGAAGAAATGTTTTTTTTTTCAATAAGAAAAAAACCCAAATTAATCCACCTAGAGGTGATAGTGCTTTTCTCGTCGTATATGTTCTCACGATCTTTCCGTCGACGTAAGTCAAAGTGTTCCTGAATCCTGATATTTTTTAAGAAAAGCAAGCATTTTATCAAAGCCATCATTGAATTGACTTAAAACTTATTGATGACACATACTCCGACGTTGTGTTCAGCGTAAAAGCAGAGCTGAATAATATCAGATTCCTCAGTTGACTGCTTGAGTACCTTCACTAACATTGGGAGCTGATCAATGTCAAGACGATACTAACAAGCTAAGATATAACTTTTTACACATTCACAGATCACTTTGCGGTCTTCGATAAAGTTTTTTCTGCACATTCTAGGTTATATTTTATTGACCGTTAAAAACAAGAACGTAGTGAGTATAGTGAGACGTCTCTCTAAAATAAAAACTCTCATTTTTGAGTAGCGCCCATGCCGCACAGGGACTGTGTGTTACGGGTATAAATATTTGTTACAATTATAAGACAGAATAATTGTTTAATGTGTTCAAAGTTTAATATTCGTGCGTTGGTGTGTTGAATTTTAACTTGTAAATATTACCCTAGTATTAATTAACATTTATAGGGTTCTGGCAGGGTAGAGGCCAATGAAGTGCAATCCTATTTCGATTGCCAACATTCAGGCCATTTCGGGCCGCGATAAGGTACTAGAGACGTAAACCTTTCCCTGACACAGACTTCAAGTTATAGAGCTCTAGTATCGAAACCTGAAACGGGATGCCCGATTAGGATTAGTTTTCCTAGACAAAACCAAGCTATGAACACAGCGACAAATGCTGTGAACTAAAAGGCAAACTGCCAACTAAAATACAATTCCAGGATGACTGATGGACACAAACCAATAAATGGAACCTCATCATCCTGTGATCGGAAGATGTTATCCATCTGGATAACAGGGCACATTTGTGTAATGTGTTGTGCTGCGTCAAATTGTGATGTCTTTTATTTGTGCATTTGCAGGGCTGTTACAAGTGGCGCGGATTTTGCGTTTCTCGCGGTTTTTGCGTTTCGCGCGGATTTGGCGCGTTTTTGCTAATTTCGGCGCGGTTTTTGCGGAAATGGTTTTTAAATGCACTTACATGAAATATATGGACGCAAGAATATTTGCCTGACTTTTTTATGAAATGTTTCCTATTTAATAAATATCTCCCAAAAATATCCTTCCTATTGGTATTAATGATTTATTTAATCAATAGATTATGTTAGAATCAATTACTCAATTTGTATCTACACAAAAAATCCGAAAATTTTCTTGCAGTTCTCTCAAACGATCTTTTGGGACTTACTACAGATTTAATTGCAGGTTCTCTACCATAATGTTGGTTATAATTATTTCAAAAAAAATCGTCAAGAATGCTCCTTTTTGGAACTGTTTCAGGGAACAGGAAATTCCATTCTCGTAAAAAATAGTCACCCTGATTGACCAGCAATTAAAGAACTTTTCATGCAAAACTTTTTATTCCAATTTAATAAACTAACCTGTTTGCAACACTCTTGGTTGATGTGGAAGTTGCACTTTAAGTCTTGGATTAATTCGGTTTTAACATTAGAAATGATCTTCATCTGGAGTGAAACAAAAACCATAAATAAAAAATCCAGGCTCTTTTTATAAGTTTGAGTCATCAAAATCATATATTTTTGTATTGGCGCGGATTTGATGACCTCGGCGCGGATTTCAAATGGCTTGGCGCGGATTTTGCGGGTTCCAAATCGACGCTTTTGTAACAGCCCTGCATTTGTAAGGTTCTATGTGTTGTGATATGTTAATCCTTTGTAATAATTAATTTCTTTTATTTTTGTAACATGGCGCCCAACTAAAAAACCCCGTGTATGCAAATTAAAGCTTGTTGGAAGGATTATAACTACAGTTTTAAGGCCATTTTATTTTTGTGGACATGAGCTCATCCATAAAAGTAAAGTTTAGTTGAAGTAAGATTTATTCGTTACAAAATCTGGAGAGCAGTTTGGCTTTCGGGTAACATAAATCTAGTTTTGAGTTGAGGTGTTTTCTGGGGACTTGTTGGTCCTGTTCGCCGCTACGTTTCTGGAAAGCATTGTGGCTTTCGGGTAGCATAGCTCTTTCGCTAGCATAACGAAAGAGTTTAGGTTAAGTTAACTATTTTTATCGTAGTGTTAAGTTATGGCCTTAACACTATTGTTATGAAGGATATGAAGCAAATGGGAGCTGATTTTTTCATGAATCGGTGAACGATTCACGAAAAATTCTTGCTCAAACGTTAGATTGTGTTACGGGTATAAATATTTGTTACAATTATAAGACAGAATAATTGTTTAATGTGTTCAAAGTTTAATATTCGTGCGTTCGTGTGTTGAATTTTAACTTGTAAATATTACCCTAGTATTAATTAACATTTATAGGGTTCTGGCAGGGTAGAGGCCAATGAAGTGCAATGCTATTCCGATTGCCAACATTCAGGCCATTTCGGGCCGCGATAAGGGGCTGTCCATAAACCACGTGGTCATTTTTTTGGGACTTCTCAACCCCCCCCCCCCCCCGCGTGATCATTAGTCCATACAAAAATTTTTATTCATCCATACAAAATGGTCATCGGCCGACCCCCCCCCCCCCCCCCCCTCATGACCACGTGGTTTATGGACAGCCCCTAAGGTACTAGAGACGTAAACCTTTCCCTGACACAGACTTCAAGTTATAGAGCTCTAGTATCGAAACCCGAAACGGGATGCCCGATTAGGATTAGTTTTCCTAGACAAAACCAAGCTATGAACACAGCAACAAATGCTGTGAACTAAAAGGCATACTGCCAACTAAAATACAATTCCATGATGACTGATGGACCCAAACCAATAAATGGAACCTCATCATCCTGTGATCGGAAGATGTTATCCATCTAGATAACAGGGCACATTTGTGTTATATGTTGTGCTGTGTCCACTTGTGATGTGTCTTATTTGTGCATTTATAAGGTTTCATGTGTTCGTGATATGTTCATACTTTGTAATAATTAATTTCTTTTATTTTTGTAACATGTGTTGGAAACACACATGTTTTTAAATTGCTCGTACGCTCACATTTTTGCAAAATATCAATGTTTTTCGGTATTTGAAGGTGGTTTATAAACCCAGTGAGGTTGCCATGTCGAAATTATTGCAAAATACATGCTCATGTGAACGTACGAGCTATTTAAAAAAAAATGTGTGTTTCCAACACAGTCATGTGCGGCATGGATGTTTACTAAAAATGTGCAGGCCGAACACATTTTTGAGCGTAGCCGTTTTTGCGTGGTCTGTTTGTATGTGGGTTTAATATGTCAAGATTTTGTTCTCTTACACATATTTATCGCTTGCATTGATTTTATTTACTTTCGTTGTTCCGGCGAAGCATCAAACGCTGGTTGTGCAACCCTACCAGTAGTCTCTAATGTGGTATGAGCCTATTTTCTAGTTAACCGTTCCTCAGGTTATTAAAAAAGCCGTGATGTGATGTGTCGCATGGTACATTTGGTTACTTTCCGGAACAGGTTCCGGAGCACCACCGGGTCTCCCAAATATAGTCTGAGGCAATATCATTGCTAACGTACATCAGGTAACCTAAAAAAACACGATTTGATTTATCTTATGCATGGGTACAAATCACTTTTACATTTGACCACTTCCAGTGGGACACCCAGAACTAGTTTCGGGACACTACCGGTTATCTAAAATATGGTCTGAGGCTATGTTCTTACGAATCGATCATCTTGTTATCAAAAAAGGGTCTCCAGTTGGCCTAGTGGTTAAGGCTATGAATCGCCAATCCGGAAACGGCGGGTTTGATTCCCGTTCCGGTCGGGAACATTTTCTCGACTTCCTGAGCATAGTATATCATTGAACTTGCCCCACAATATACACATTCATGCAATGGCGGGCAAAGAAAACCCTTCAATTATTAACTGTGGAAGTGCTAACACTAAGTAGAAGAGAGACAGGCCAAGTTCCAATGCGAACGTCGAGCTATAAAGAAGAAGAAGAAGTTATCAAAAAAGCTGCTATTTGATGTACTGTCAAACCCCGCGTATTCATCACTCTTTAATAAGACACTTTTTAACTTGTACCCCGCGCATTCGAAATTTGTTGAATTAAAAAATGTTCAAATGTCACAGTGTAATACACTGTAAATACGAATGATACGATATTGTGATGTTACTTTCACCCGCAGCGGCTCCTCGTGCAGCTGCTACTTCCGAAAGTTCTAATTTGGTGCATTCCGACACCTGATCCGTTTGGCGATCAACCGCAGTGAACCTCGGAAGCCAACAATCGTAAAATGTACAAGCTATCAATTCGTACCACCACAATATCTGTAAGATTTGTGTTCAAAAACAAATCATACAATCTAAACAAAACTAAAATAGAGTTAGTTTATCGAATTGAAAGTTTACACAGGTAATTTGACAGCAATCATTGTCGAATTAGCGTGGTTTTATGGTACGACACGCATGGATTTGATTCAATTTCACATTTACAACTTTCGGTTCACATTTTACCACTTACCGATTGTCCCTGATGTGGTCTTAGACTAGTTTCATGCAAATTATTAATCAGTTCTCCTAAAAAGTCGCAAATTGATGTAATGCATGTATGGGTTTGGTTCATTCGTGCATTTCGCCAGTTCCGGCGAGGCACTCGAATCTGGTTCCGGAACACTATTGACCTGAGACTATTTTCTTGCTGACCGTTCTTCGCGTTATCGAAGAAGCCGTTATTTAGTGTGCTGCGTGTATGCGTTTGTTTTTTTTCTACATTTGGCCACTTCCGTCGGGGCACCTGGAACCGGTTTCGGCACACTATTGGTTTTCCAAAGTATGGTCTATGATTTTTTTGTTAACCGTTCATCAGCTTACCTAAAAAGTCATTAAATGTGTCGAATTTATGGGTTTGGTTCTCCTTTACATTTGACCACTTCCGATGGGGCAACCGTAATCGGTTGCGGAACACTACCGGTTGTCCCCAATATGGCCGGAAACTTTTTTTTTGTCAAATCAAGATGCCTTAAAATCCGCGGTTTGATGGGTCGCTTGCATGTGTTTGGTTCCCTTCAGGGTGGCCAGCGAACCGGGAAAACCGGGAGAACCGGGAAAAAGCCGGGAATTCGGAATCACCGGGAAAAAAACCGGGAAATATTCGGGAATTCAGATTGCCACCGGGAAAATTTTGCATTTCCAGGAATAATTCCATACTGCTCTATTATTTCTAATTATTAATCACTTTTTTATCATCCATGAAAATAATCTGTAATGCCAAGCTTGTTGCTGGTTTAACAGAAGTTGCAATATTTCGATATATTTTATTGAAAATACGACTTGCGGTATATTTAGATGTTGAGAATTTTAAAATCATAATATCGGTTGCTGTTAAGTCGATCTGTTAAGTCATTTTAAAAGTTATAACTGTTTTTATTCCTAGTTTTGAGCAAATCAAGAAGAAACAATAATTTATAATTCCTGCGTAATAATGTAAAGAGTTTCAGTAAACTTTAGTAAAGGGCAATCTTCCTCTGAATTAGTATTGTATCGATGTCACCAAAATACAATAATGCTACAAAAACTAACAAGGGCACTCACATATGTTTCTTTTCTCTTGTCTACATCAAATTGAAATTGTGGGAAATGTATTTTAACAACAGCAACAAGGAATTGATGAAAGACAGACTAAATGGAGTAAATAGGACGTTGTCGTTGGCTAAATTTTAACAACAGTTATGTACAACTAAACTGAAACCTAGAATCAGTACTTTTACTTGGCCAAACGTAATTCTAAGCAGTTTTTTTGGCAAGTGCTACTAAAACAAATAATGTTATTATATGGAACATGAGAGACGAACACAAAACAATAAAGCCTATAGGCTTCTGAAAAAAAATGTAAAATTGTTAAAAGGAATTAACGATTGCTCAAAGGAATTCAGCAATAAGGCCAGTTTCGTGTTCAAAAGGAATCGCTCAAGAAAGTTTTAGACCAATTCCTGGAATAAAAATTCCACAGTGACAGCCATTTGAATTGTCATTCCTTCGCAACTGCGTACTGCGAAGAAAAACGGTTTCTTGGGCGATTCATGCAAGAATTTCTGTAATATAATTGCTTTCCATCAAAAGTTTGAATATTTTTCAAAGAAACCTGTGTGCCAAAAATGGCTGAATCTGAACATGTTGTTTATATTAAGTTGATATGAAACAAAATTTTAACACAAGTATCAGGCATACTGTATTAATTCTAGTGGAAATGATGTTTTGACGTTCAAACTAAAAATGAGAAGAAATGTGAAAGTACTTTACAGTTGCAAAAATGTACATGTACAGTTTTTACAGAAACCTATGTTTCATTGGCATTGCAAAAAAAAATGTCATCAGGAATTAAAATTCTTAAGAGATTATTTCTGAATTTTATCCAAAAGAATCTCTTGAAGTTCACCCAGGAGTTTAATTGAAAATTCAAACATATGTTAGTTCTGAAATTTATCCTGGAACAGCTCCTGAACCGATAGGGATTATTTTATTCAACACAAGTAAATAAACAAGTAAAACCGGGAAAAAATTGAAAATTTCGGGAAAAAACCGGGAGAAAACCGGGAAATCAAAATATGAAATTCACTGGCCACCCTGCTTTTATATTTGACCATTTCCGGCGGGACACCCGGCACCGGTTCTGGATCACAACCGATTCAGATATGTTCTGAAAATATTTTCCTGCTTACTGTTCATCAGGATATCAAAAAAGCCACGATTTGATATATCCCTTGCATGGGTTTAATTAAATTTTATACTTTGCCACCTCCGGCGGAACATCTGGAACCGGTTCCGATATGGTCTGATAATGCTTTCCTGCTTACTGTTGATCAGGTTATCGAAAAAGCTGTGGTTTGATATGTCACATGCATGGTTTTATTTCAATTTTATATTTGGCCACTTCCGACGGGACACCCGGAGCCGGTTCCGGGACACAACCGGTTAAGATATGGTCTGAGAATATTATCCTGCTTACTGTTCATCAGGATATCAAAAAAGCCACTATTTGATATGTCGCATGCATGGGTTTGGTTAACTTTAATACTTGGCCTCTTCCGGCGGGACATTTGCAACCGGTTCCGGAACACTACCGGTTCCGATATGGTCTGAGAATGTTTTCCTGCTTACTGTTCACCACGTTATCGAAAAAGCTGCGGTTTGATATGTCGCATGCATGGGTTTAGTTCACTTTTATGTTTGGTCACTTCCGGCGGGACACCCGGAACCGGTTCCGGGACACTACCGGTTCAGATATGGTCTGAGACTATTTTTCTGCTTACCATTCATCAAGTTATCGAAAATGCCGTAGTTTGATGTGCCGCATGGATGGGTTTGTAGCGTTTTCATATCTGGCCCCCTCTTGGGGTACCGGTCCGGAACACCTAAATGGCCATAACTCCGGAACGGCTGGACCGATCTGAACCATTTTCAATAGGAAACAATGGGACCAGATTCCGCGTCGAATGAACCGTCGGTCAATAAAATCGGTTGAGGTTTACTGCCAAAAAGTGATGTGAGTTTTTTTGTACACACACATACACACACACACACATACACACACACACACATACACACACACAGACATCACCTCAATTCGTCGAGCTGAGTCGATTGGTATATAAGACTTGACCCCTCCGGAGGCTCTATCAAATTTTCGTTTTTGGAGTGAACATATAGCCTTTCGGTACACCTTGGTGTACGAGAAAGGCAAAAACAATTAAAAATTGTTTTCTTATTGTTGTTTTGACATATCATATGTAGGCGAGTTACAGTAAAAAATCAGCTAAATCGGAGCATTGATTACGGAGAATGAGATGTGTGAAGTGAGCGACTTTGCTTAAAAATAGAACAAAAATCGATTTCTAATCATCAACCTTGTATGGAAAGTCGAAAAAATTTCCGCTCTACTGTTATTTTTTCTTTCGCGTTTTCGAACTCAGGGCATGATTCTACACCAAAAATGATCATCAGCTTACCGAGTTCAAAAATGCTGTAAACTAGTGTAATCATCCTAAAAATCATATTAATCATTAATCTTAATCATTAATCACAGAAATTTTAATCACCAATGATTAATCATGATTATTTTTTTTTGTTAATCACAAACGCTCAAACGCATTTCAAGGTGTTTTAAGGCATTTCAGGGCGTTTCAGAAGGTTTTACAGGCGTTTTTGGGGGTTACACAGGCTCGCAGGTCGGTTCCTTGGCGGTTTTAGGGAGGATTTAGGTAGCATTTCAAAAGGTTTTATAGGGGGTTTAAGAGGCCAGACAGGCTCTCAAGTTGGTTCTATGGGGCTTTAGGGGAGGCATTTCATAAGTGCTCCAAGGTATTTCAATGCGTTTCAGGGCGTTTCAGATGGTTTCAGAGGGGTTTCGGGTGGCTGCATAGGCTCTCGAATCAGTTCCATAAGGTTTTAGTGGGGATTTCAGAAGCGATTCAAGGCATTTCAGGGCGCTTATTAAGATTTCGGAAGGGTTTAAGAGGCATTTCAAAATGTTTCAAGTCGTCTCAGAAGGATTCAGATGGTTTCAGAAGGTTTCAGAAGGGTCTCTGATTACTCTTCAAGAATCAATGACCTTTACTCAAGGGAGTGCTCGGATATTCTCAAATAGACAATGAACTGACTACTTGACAGCACATGAGGCTGTGCAAGCATGAGTTTCATTCAACACACAAGTTATACATGTAGATCCGATGACTTATGCTCACGAAAGATGTTAGAAAATCTTAAACAGTCCCATCCCCGTCTCATCTCTCACCCCTGAGCACACTATAGACTGCCCTTAACTTCACTCGCTGCCTTTTTTCGTAAACCAACCTTTCCCTAATCTTATGTACTCAAAATATTTTGAACCATATGCAATTCCGTTTAGGCAACGTTACCTTAGTGTAGATAGCTAGATACATTTTACCTAAATGGATTCTACCTAAATAGAGGTTTCAGTGTACAGAGAAAATGGCGGGTCTTATCAACACTAATTTGTAAAAACTTTTTGAATCTAGTCATATTCGGGTGAATCAGTAGTTATTTCAATATCATTTGAAATACTTACGCTTTAGTAATACAGTAATTCCATCGAAAAGGTCTATCCCGAAAAACTCCCACAAAGTGAAAATTGCCTCTAAAAAATAACGATTACGATAACGATAATCGCAAACGATGACGGCCTACCGATAACCAGGTAATCTTCGTTACCTTCGCCCCAATTTCCATTGCGTGATGATCGAACGGGGCCCGATAATCCCCTTCTTCCCGCGCGGCAGCTCGATAACAAGGACAAACAGAGTGCGGTAATGAAAAATAACGAGAAGGACTCTTTTCCATTTTACACCACTGGCTAACGCCCAACGTCAATCGTTTTGGCTAGCAGAGAAAGGTAGCTGGCTAAATGCCTCCTCCACCTCTATTCGAGCGCAAAACGGAGCCAATTTTAAATCACGGCCATACCAATTCGGACAACGACCTCTACCGAAACCTTGTGTAGCTGGGAAAAAAAAACTAGCTTCGTTCTTGATTCAAGTTTCGTTGCAGGGTATGTGTCTGGTTTTAGGTATCGTATTTGTCTCTTTTTTTTCTCCATAATGCATAATGCACAGTATCTAGCCATGTTCATAAATTCAAGTCAATCGGTTCTAAATTGACTGAGTTACAGCAGCAAGTGCCCAAAATAGGTGCTCCTGCCCAAATGGTCCTAGACCCTACTAATAATTTGTTCAGTTAAAATCAAATAAGGAAGCCCATTATTACAATACTATGGAAAACAACACTTCTATTTATTTGAACTTATTATATTTGTTTTATTCATTTTGTTTCTGTATTTATTTATTTTGTTCATGTTATTTATTGAATTCATTTTATTTGTTCTATTTATTTAGTTGATATTATATAATTGTAAAATACCTTATATTGTTTACTTTTCACTTTCCAGTTCTGAAAAATTATAGTTATCAAGTGATATTTAAACACCCATATTCAAAATTTAAAAAAATTGCTTAAATAAAAAATGTGGCGAAAATAAGCACCTTCGATCATAACTGGTACACTTTGTCCTATCAGCTGCCGAAAATTTTGCCAGAGTCAATGACTGGACCCGACTGACTGGTTGTCGACCGCATCAGAGACAAAATGAGAAAAAAAATAATCGGAATGGAACAAAGCCACGGAGATCGACCGGCCAAAAGTGGAAGACGAAAGTCCTGATTAAATTATCAAAAGAGAAAATGCGCCCACTTTTAGGAACGGCCTGCCGCGGTTCTGCTGAGGAAGTTGACCGGAATCCACATCAATTTCGCCCGCGCCAACCAACATCATGGCGTGGGAGCTTTTGTTCACTGTTTTCGATTTGAATGACCCAGCTTTGCTGCACTATTGGGAGTAGAAGGTGGGAGGCGAGGGTGCTGGCGACCAGCGAAGGCGTCCTCGCTAATTATGATGACCAGCGATAATTTCCGTTAATACTTGGAAGCAATTTTCGCCACCCGGTTGGTTTTCCTTTCTTTCCAGCCGACGACGACGACGACGACGATTGCCGGATGTTGTGTTTGCAGGAAAAACTTGGAAATTGAGTGGAAATGAATCGACTTGTGGTAGATGGAATCGCGCTGAAATTGAAGGAGATTGAATCAGATTCGGAAGGTAGAAATTCCTAGAAGATTTAAGCGGGAGATTGGTGGAATTTTAATATTGCTTTTTTTTTAATCTTTCGGAATGAGGCACGTTCGGTGATGTCTTAGATTTGTAGTACATATTGAATTCCGGGTATTATGGGTATTATGGTTCCTCCTAGCTTAATTTGATGCTGTTAGTACTAGATTTGTAGTAATGAGCTGAATATGAATATGATGAGAAGGTCAATTCTCCGTTTCTGCAATGAAATGGTGCAAACAGTGTGGATATTATGATTCCTTGCCTAATTTGATGCTGTTTGAGCTCAAAAAGCATCAAATTAGGCAAGGAATCGTAATACCCACGCTTTTTGCACCATTTCTTTGCAGAAGCGGAGAATTGACTTTCTCACCATACTAAAATTCAGCTCATTACTACAAATTTAGTACTTCACCGAACGTGCCCCATGTTTGCAAATGGATTATTTTCAAACTATTCTTATTTTCTTTTTCGAATACTTCCAAACTTTTCCAGAAAGTTTCTAGAAAGATTCTAAAATAGTACCGGAAAGGTTCTTCAAAGGTTCCAAAATTATTCTGCAATATTTTCAAAATCCATCTTGAATGATTCCACTTACTTACCTTACCGATCAGGCTAAGGCCGGGGTGACCTCTACTGTACATAGTAGCCGTCTCCATTCCACTCGGTCCATGGCAGTTTGTCTCCAGTTCCGCACTCTGCGTAGGGTCCGCAGATCGTCCTCCACTTGGTCGACCCACCTAGCTCGCTGCGCTCCACGTCTTCTTGTACCGGTCGGATGACTCTCGAGAACCATTTTAGTCGGGTTGCTATCCGACATCCTGATGACATGATCCGCCCACCGTAGCCTCCCGATTTTCGCGGTATGAACCATGGTTGGTTCTCTCAGCAGCTAATGCAGCTCGTGGTTCATTCGCCTTCTCCAAGTCCCGTCTTCCCTCTGCACTCCGCCGTAGATGCCACGTAACACCTTCCGTTCGAAAACTCCAAGAGCGCGTTGGTCCTCTGCACGTAGGGTCCATGTTTCGTGCCCATAGAGGACGACCGGTCTAACCAGCGTTTTGTAGATGGTTAACTTCGTGTTACGGCGAACTTTATTCGATCGCAGAGTTCTGCGGAGTCCAAAGTCAGCACGATTTCCTGCCACAATGCGCCTCTGAATTTCTCTGCTGGTGTCGTTGTCGGCGGTCAACAGTGAGCCCAAGTACACGAATTCTTCAACCGCCTCGATTTCATCACCGTCGATATAAATTCGGGGTGGCGGGCGCGGTGATTCCTCCCTGGAGCTTTTTGCCATCATGTACTTTGTCTTTGTATATGAGATTTGTCCTTCTTCAATGTATAGGCTATTCTTTCTAGTTACATCGTTAGGGGCTATCCACAAACCACGTGGTCATTCTTTGGGGGATTCCAAACCTCCCCCCGCGTGGTTTTTTGTTCATACAAAAAAAATTGTATCGACCGTGTATGTCTTTTGCCTACACACCCCCCCCCCCTTCACTAGCATGACAACGTGGTTTAATGATGGCCCCTTACTGAGTTTATAGGCGATCATTCTATTTATTCCAGCTGGTGTAAAAATGCGTTGTACTTTCGACTTACATTGTTACATAGTTGTTTCGTAGCCATGTGGTTTGTAAGCACATGCACATTTCTGTATACAGGCCGTTTATAAACTACGTAGAGTACGGAGGTCTATCCAAAGTCTACGCTATGGACACGGCAGAGAGAGGTCTAAGGTGACTAGGTCTACGTGGATTATGAATGGTCCCATAGAAGATTTGCCCTTCTTTAATTTATGGGCTGTTCTTTCTAGTTATATCCTTGCCAATCTTATTCGCAGCCAAAGAATTAACTACATTTTTCCTCTCTTTAAGAATGCGTTGTTTTTCTAATTTATACTGTTACAGAGTTGTTTAATTACCAAACTCTCTATTCTTCCTTAAGAGATTTTCCCTACTTCAAGCAATAGGCTGTTCGAGGCCCACTTTTGGATCGGTCTTATTTTGATCTAGCTGAGTGATCTTTGGCTTTAGTGATACTTTGGCTTAATGTCTTTATGGTCTAATGAGCCAGTATCGACAGACAGTCTTTAAAGGGCCTTTGGGGCTGTCCATAAACCACGTGGTCATGAGGGGGGGGGGGGGGGTTCGGCCAATGACCATTTTGTATGGACGAATAAAAATTTTTGTATGGACTAATGACCACGCGGGGGGGGGGGGGGGGGGGGTTGAGAAGTCCCAAAAAAATGACCACGTGGTTTATGGACAGCCCCTTTGCTGTCAGCTATATCTTATACAAAATCAGGTTGCATAGGTATTATTTATTCATTTTGTTTTAGGGCTATCCTTTCAGATCGAAAAATATTGAGATTTATTGAGTCTGCGAAAAAAAAAATGCGATAACGGTTTTCCGGGAAATGTAGCATTCCAGAAAATGGATTTCCGGAAAACAATTTTCTGGGGAATGGGTCATTTCGTATAATGTTTTCCGAGAAATGTCATAGATATTGAAAAATTGAGTATATTATCGCCTATCTATCTGGTTTGTCGCGCTCTGTGTTAAACTACATTTTGGTAACGTTAATTTTATTTCATTTATTTATGAAAAGTTTGAAAAAATTGAGGAAATGATATAAAGGACACCCATCTTCACCAAAACCCTTATTGAAAACATATATAAACCGTAATCAGAATAATCTATCCAAAAATTTGCTGTGTTAAACGGAGCAATGACGCAGTGGACCTAATTTTTCTCCGGGATAATCGGCTACTTTTCTTAAGTCTCAATTCCGAGGCTTAACAAAAGTGGGTAAATGTATATTTTCATGACTGGAATCAAGTTTGTACAGGTAAACCTTCATCACGCAAAAGGTGCTGTGTTGAGTCGAAGGTTTAAAAAAGAAGGACTGGAAGTGGCGCTTATTCAAGAGCCATGGTCCAATAAACGAAAGATTCTTGGTGTTCTGACACAAAATAGTAAACTATTTTATGATGAGCAACAAGATTCTCCCAGAACTGCTGTCCTAGTACGTAAAACGTTAAAATGTTATCCTATTACCGAGTTTATCAGAAGGGACATTGTTGCGGTCATGGTAGAGGTACCAACCACTAGGGGTAAAACTGAGATCGCTGTGGCTTCAGCTTACTTTCCTGGTGATGTTCCTGAGGTACCTCCTCCTGAGATCGCATCATTTGTTCAATTCTGTAAAGAAAACAACAAATCATCATTGGCTGTGACGTCAATGCGCATCACACGGTTTGGGGTAGTACGGATATTAACAGTCGAGGTGAGTCACTATTAGAGTATCTGTCTTCGAACAATATAGACATTTGTAATAATGGTGATAAACCTACTTTCTTAAATGCAATCAGACAAGAGGTCTTGGATCTAACACTGTGCAACGCTGCAATCTTTGACAAGATCACAAACTGGCACGTGTCAGATGAGATTTCTCTATCTGATCATAAACACATAATCTTCAATTGGAGCGGTGGAGATTATTCTAGAACTGCATTTAGAAATCCCAGGAAGACAAACTGGGATCAATATGTAGAATTGTTGAATTCGCATTCATTTACAATGGGGGAAACTATCGATTCAACCCAAAAGTTGGAATCATTTTCTCAAAGAGTAAATGAAAGTATCATCAATTCCTTTAACAGCAGTTGTCCCACCATACAATCGTCTTCTACTAGAGACGTGCCATGGTGGAACTTTAAACTGGATCGCCTAAGAAAATTTTCTCGTAAAATGTTCAATAGAGCGAAACAAACGGGAGATTGGACTCAGTATAGGAAAGCCCTGACTGAGTACAACAACGAAATACGAAAATCTAAAAGAAAATCTTGGGAGCTGACATGTGAAAACATAAACAGTACTCCTGTAGTTGCTAGACTACAAAAAACGCTTGCAAAAGATCATGCAAATGAATTGGGAAATCTGAAGCGTGACGATGGAGCTTTTACCAAAACTCCTCGTGAAACTTTGGATTTAATGATGGAAACCCATTTTCCGGGTTCGGTTCTAAGTGTGGATTCCAATGATACTATATCTCTGGAAGGTGAAGGATGTCCTAGTATAAATTCCATTGAGTCAAATAGTACAGTAAACACCGCCTCAGATTTAGCTGATGAAATCTTCACGAAGGCCAGAGTGGAAAATGCGATAAGATCTTTTCAGCCTTTTAAATCTGCAGGAGTTGATGGGATATTTCCAGCACTGATTCAAAACGGAGAAGCGGTGTTGGTTCCATCACTAATTGAGATGTTCAAGGCTAGTTTAAGATTAAATTACGTTCCATCAAAATGGAGACTTGTAAAAGTTATCTTTATCCCGAAAAAGGGGAAACGAGATAAAACGCATCCGAAAGCATATAGACCAATTAGTCTTTCTTCAGTTTTGTTGAAGACTATGGAAAAGGTTTTGAAGGATTTTATCAATTCTTCTTACATAAAAGAGCATCCCCTGTCTGACTTCCAGTTTGCTTATCAATCTGGTAAGTCAACGGTTACGGCACTTCACTCGCTAGTAACAAAGGTGGAAAAAACGTTTTCAGCAAAAGAAATAGCTCTATGCGCCTTTTTAGATATAGAAGGAGCATTTGATAATGCCTCCTATTCATCTATGAAGCGTGCCATGGAGAATAAAAACTTCGACCAATGTATCATACATTGGATTCATACTGTGCTTGCAAAAAGAGAAATCACCTCTGAGCTGGGAAGTTCTTCTATAACAGTAAGGGCAACAAAGGGTTGCCCTCAAGGAGGAGTCCTCTCACCACTAATGTGGTCCTTAGTTGTAGACGATCTTCTAAGAAGCTTGAAGGAAAGAGGTTTCGAAGTTGTGGGCTTTGCAGACGATATAGTCATAATAGTGAGAGGAAAGTATGACGAAACTGTTTCGGAGAGAATGCAAAGGGCCCTAAACTATACACATTCATGGTGTATTAAGGAGGGCCTTAGCATCAACCCGACAAAAGTCGTAATTGTCCCTTTCACTAGAAGAAGGAAGATCAACCTAAAAGCTTTTCGGCTTGGAGGGATACAAATTCATCCTAGTGATCGAGTCAAATACTTAGGTTTGATTCTGGATGCCAAACTGAACTAGAATGCTCAAATTGAGTCCGTGATCGGTAAGGCAACAAGTGCGTTCTGGTTATGCTCCAAAACTATTGGCAGGAAGTGGGGCTTGAAACCAAAAATGATAATGTGGATTTATACTGCCATAATCCGCTCAAAAGTGACGTATGCTTCGTTTGTTTGGTGGCCAAAAACAAAAGAGGCTACCACGCAATCAAAGCTTGCGAAAATCCAACGTCTTGCGTCCATTGCTGTTACAGGAGCGATGCGTAGCACTCCATCAAAAGCTTTAGATGCGATTCTCAATCTGTTACCTTTGCACGAGTACGTGCAATTAGAAGCAGAAAAGGAATTGCTGAGACTTGAACGAGTTGAAAAGTTTATGCCAGGTGATCTTGTAGGTCACCTGAGCATTTCACAATACTTCCAAAATAGGCCAGTAATGAAAATGATTAAAGACTGGATGAAACCTGTGGAGAACCATGATGTTCCTTACAAGTTGCACGAAACAACTCGTGCAGATTGGGAAGTCGGAGGTCCCACTGTTCGTCAAGGATCAATCAAATTCTATACAGATGGCTCAAAAGTTGGAATAAAAACGGGAGCAGGAATCTACGGCCCTGGAATACAAACATCAGTGGCGATGGGACACTATCCTACGGTGTTTCAAGCAGAGATTCTTGCTATTTTGAAATGCGCAAATATCTGCCTTGAGAGAAAATACAGATATGCAAATATTTGTATTTTCTCAGATAGTCAAGCTGCACTAAAAGCATTGTGCGCTTACAAGTGTACTTCAAAGCTTGTCTGGGAATGCATTCTTTCACTGCGCAGGCTGTGCCAAGGGAACTCAGTAAACTTATACTGGGTTCCAGGTCACTGCGGCATTGAAGGGAATGAAATGGCAGACGAGCTTGCTAAAAGTGGTTCCAATTTACAATTTGTTGGTCCAGAACCATTCTGCGGAATATCAAACTGTACAATTAAAATGGATCTGAAATGCTGGGCTGAGCAGAGGGTGATATCCAATTGGATGGATGTCAAAAATTGCAATCAGTCAAAACGATTTATAACACCAAATGCTTATAAAACCAAAAAGCTCTTAGAGCTCAACAAGAGAGCTCTATGTACATACACTGGCCTAGTAACTGGACACTGTCCGAGCAGGTATCACTTGAAAAATATTGGCCAGATTCAGAGTGATATCTGTCGTTTCTGTAATACGGAACGTGAAACCTCGGAACATCTGCTTTGCAGTTGTGGTGCTTTATACATGCGCAGGCAAAGATTTCTAAATAGTGGTTGCTTGCAACCCAGTGAGATCTGGTCTGCAGAACCTGGGAAGGTCTTGGGGTTTATTAATTCCATTGCACCTGACTGGGAGACGACGCGTCGTGGCAGAAGCTGATTACTTGACACATGGTAATTAGCTGGCTAGATGCGAATATCAAAACGGGACATGCCACAAAAGTTCAGCTTATTGGACGCAGTGGCTTAAATTCCCCAACAGGGGGAAAAAAAAAATCCAAAAATTTTCTTTCGGCGTTGGGGGTAGTGACCTTTTCGGGGTAGTGGCGTTCGGGGTAATGGTCCATTCGGGGTATTGGCTTTCGGGGTAATGGCCTGTTCGGGGTAATGGCTTTCGAGGTAGTGGCATTCGGGGTAATGTGGTAGAAGGTCATTACCCCGAAAGCCATTACCCCGAATGCGTCATTACCCCGAACGCCACTACCCCGAACGTCATTACCCCGAAAGCATATTTTAGATAGGATATATTATTATAAAAATCAATACATTCTTAAAAAGCGGAAAAATGTGGTTAATAGGTTGGCCGCCAATAAGGTCTGCAAGGATATCACTAGAAAGAACAGTCTATAAATTAAAGAAGGGCAAATCTCCTATGGGACGAATCATAAACCACGTAGACCAAATTTCGGTCACCTCAGACATCTCCCCCTCGTAGAATTTTGTCCATACAAAAATTTGGAAATTTGTATGGAGCGTAGGCTATGGAAGACCCCCCTCCCACTGAAACCCTACGTAGTTTATGCACAACCCCTATACAGAAATCTGCAAGGGCCAATAAACCTCATGGCTACCAAACAGCTCTGTAACAATATAAGTCGAAAGAACAGCCCAATTTTCAAAGATGGAAAAACATCAGAAGGAATGATTGGATTGGTCGCCAATCAACCCGGTAACGATGTAAGTAGAAAGAATAGCCTTTAAATTGAAGAAGGGCAAATCTCATATACAGTAAGCAGTTCAACTGCCAGTAAACTATGAAAGCGCACCTAGAAGAACAGCCTTTGACGAAAAGAAAAGCTACAGTTTAGTCGCCAGTCAAAAAAAGTTCTTTTGGTCCAACGTTGCTGGCTCTACTTTGCTAAGTGAACTGAACTGAAAATCTTCATTCCAGTTCATTTATGAGTGCTACAATCTTGAAAAAAATATTTAGAAAACAATAAATGGATTTGACGTTCGGGAAACTGATCATCAACTGATAAAATCAATCAAAATAAGAAACAAAATATCAGATCATGTTTAAATATAATAAAATAAAATAAAATAAAATATAATGAACTCAGGCTTTCTTCAAATGAAATTTTCGAAAAATGGTACACTCCGGAAAATAGTATACAGCCAATTCTTCATAGTAGGGCCACAGCTAATATGCATAATGATAGACTCAATCAAAATAATGAGTTTATATGTCAACTGGATGGCTACACTCCAGCATAGCAACGAACATTGAACGGAGTGGTCATTAGGTCGAATAAATGATAGATCGATCGAATAGCCGGCATCGGAAGAACAGTTTGGCCGCCAGTTAATTACCAAAAATTTTACTTGAAATAACAGCCTATTATTCAAAGAAGAACAAATCCCCTATGGAGTTAATAGTTTATCTGCAAATAAACTGTATAACACTCAAACTCGAAAGAACAGCCTCTGATGTAAAGAAGGAAAAAATTCTATAGAAAAACTAACAGTTTGGCTGTCAAACAACTCTGCAACAGTACAAGGTTGGACACTACAAACTCAAAAGAGCAGAATATTTTTAAAAGAAAGCAAATATTTCAAGAATTACAGTTTGACCACCAGCACAATCATTTGCCGCCAGTTTACCACCGTGTTTGAGTAACTCAAAACAGCCTATGGTGAAGAAGTCATCACATGCATATGTGAGGAAAATTTATGCTAAGTACAGCTAATCTATCCCAAACTTCTTGGTGACAATTTGGCATTCAACTTCATGACTGTCGACCTAAATGATTTTTTGCCCGAATGACTGAACATTTTTTCTGCCATACTCATCAACCAACATTTATAAGAAGGGAAATGTCAGATTGAAATACTTGCACTGACCGGGGTTGATCACCGTGGTTTTATTGGCAATTATCGGTGAAAAATAACGGAAACAGCTTATTTTGCGTGACGCGTTTCGACCTACTATTCTTCGGTCATCATCAGACGCCTAAAACATTATACATTTCGACAATGATTTTTCATTAGGGCCTAACTGACTTGATCGATTTCTCTTCATCGACTCTCTCTTTCGCTAATAACTTGATCAAAACAAACAAAATCATTTTTCTTCTTGTTTCTATAGCAAGATGCAGTCGTCTGCTTCGTATTTCAACCAAAAAATCTTTGAAAAATTAAATACACGTTCTTTAATAACACAAAGAGAGGATCGGTGAAGAGAAATCGACAATGTCAGTTAGGCCCTTATGAAAAATCTGTGTCGATTTATTTAATACATTGATTCAAGTACAAATGCAATACAATTTACAAATCACAAAACACTTACATTCAGCTGGAATCACCCCTTCAACTTCGTCAGTTATATAATACTAATTTGTAACACCCATCTCATGCCTACTTTCACCCAACTTTCATCCATTATGCTGTTTCACTCATTCTCTCATACTCGCAGTTTTCCTCTCACGGTTGTCTTCGCAACTGAGCTAAAAGCCTGTTGTAAGCCGAGTTGAAGTTCCCACACTCTCTCTGTAGGTTCACAGTGAGATCTTCGCCTCTCTTCTTAATATGAAACACCTCTGCTATGTTCCTGGTTGCCTGGTCTTGTATTCGATCCAAAATCGATTGATCGAAGTAGAAGATATGTCCTTCTTCCATTTTGTGGACTGCCAGGCCCGATTTGGGGTTTCTACCTCGGCAGTCATTCTTGTGATCCGCCACTCTTACTTCTAGCATCGTTTTCGTTTGGCCGATGTACACCTTGTCGTCAGCCCCACATGGTATACAGTACACCACGTTCTTCTGTTTCCCTGGTGGTATAGGGTCCTTCAGTTTGCTGAGTATTTGGTTTTTTATTTTGTTTTGCGGTCTAGAGGCAAGAGTGACGTCATTTTTTCTTAACAGGAATCGCTCAAGAAATAATAAAGCGTCGCATTATTCCGGATCCTAGTACGGAGCTGAAACGAAACGTCAAATCAAATGGGGCTTGCTGTGTTAAATTTCTTGACCATTCCGGTCACGGAAAAATAATGCACTGAACGAAAATTACTTGAGCGATTCCGTGTGAAGTGCATACCTCGCATAAGTCATTAAATTTCATTCCCGTTGGCTGAAAACGAAATTTATTTAAATACGATCATAGAAGTATAACTTTAGTTTTATACATTTCCACAGGTTTCGAAAGAATTCGATAGAATTGAAGTCGTCTCTTAGAACTAAAGCCGCCATGATGAACAAATTTATCAACTTCTTTGTGACTGAGTAGACAGCAGCCAAGATTGTTCAAGTAATCTATATACATAAAAATGGATTTCTGTCTGTCTGTCTGTCTGTCCGTTATGCATTCGGAAAGTACTGAACCGATCGGTATGAAATTTTGTATGTGGGTATTTTTGGGGCCGGGGAAGGTTCTTAGCTTGGTTTGAAACCTCTCCGGTCTCTGAAACTGGGGGCTCCCATATAGATGACTTTGCAGGGGACGTCCCTATAGAGCTGTATGTCAAAAAACATAGTAGGCAGGCAGTACGACGTTTGCCGGGACAGCTAGTGACATATATTCTTGGTTTAAGCATTGGATGTCTGATCTTCAAAGAGGTTGATTCAAACTAAATATATGCCTGGTGCAAACATCAAATCATTGTGAAACAACCAATTAAAGCAATTACATCAAGAATATATTTGAAGCTTGGTAGAACTATGGCAAAAGTTATATCAACCAGACAATTTCTGTCCGTGTATTGAACATCTCTTAAGATATTTCCGAAAGAATCGTTGAAAAAATTCCAGATTTTTTTTTTAAATCTGAAGAAAATCTATATAAATTAAAATGGAATGGTGTTTGTATGTCTGGAATAGGCTCGGGAACGGATCAACAGATCGACATAATTCTTTCGCTGTTATATTCGTGCAATGCCCCGACGTGTTCGCACGGAAAAATAATTGCACAAATCAACAGGAAAGGGGCTGTTCATGAAATTTTTGACTGCTTTTCTTTAGTTGAAATTATAACAATAGTCATGGGAGATTTTCTGAAGGAACCCCCAGGGTAGTTTCTACAGGAATCTCTGCAAAAAAATCCCAAATGGATTTCACATTTTTTAAAGAGTCCCTGAAGGAATTTCTAGACATATCCCAGGAAGTTTTTCTGACAGAAATTCAGATTGAAAAAATCCCTGGAGCAATTTGTAAAGCAAACTCCGGAGAATGTTCTAAAATAAACCCTTAAGGGATCGTTTGAGAGGATGCTGAAAGGAATTTCCGAAGAATTTTTCGGAAAAAAAATCTAAAAAAGTCTCAAAAAAAAGTAAATTTCTGAAGGATTTTCTGAAGAAATCCCTGGAGGAATTCCTATAAAAAAAAAACCTTACACGACACATTCTAAAACTTCTGGAGAAATCATTAGTCAGTGGAATTTCTGTAGAAATTGGAAGTTGCTGTGGGAATTTTTGGTGAAATCCTTGGAAAAATTTCCAAAGTAACCCCTCTTCCTAATTTGAAAGGAACTTTCGAAACATTTTCTGAAAAATAGTTTCTGAAGGCGTCGCTGAGAGTTTTATGAAAGGAATCTCTGGGGAAATTTCTGAACAAATATCTAAAGATATTTTTAAAGGAATCTCTGAATGCATTTTTGTTAGTATTCCCAGAGGAATGTCTACTCTAATTCATGAATATTTTTTTTAGAAAAAAAATTGGAGGAATTTCAGAAGTAAATCATGAAAGATGCTTTGAAAGAATTCTTCGTGAAATTTATAGAATAGCAGGGATTTCTAAAAATTTCCAAATGAATCCGTGAAAGATTTTTTGGCTGAATACTCGGGCAAGTTTCCGCAAACAAAAATAGAAAGATGTTTTACAAGAATTTCTGAAGAATTTTTAGGAAAATTTTCTAAAGAAATCTCCAAAAGATTCTCCGAAAGAATGCCTAGAGAAATTAATGGATGAATAACTAGAGGAATTTCTGAAGCAATCCCTGGGCAAATTTTCAAACAATCTCTGATCATGTAGGTATTGCTGAAGCAATTCTTGTCAAATTCCGTAAATAATTCTTTGTGATTCTTCTGGAGGAACACATGGAAGATTTTCTGAAATATACTGTAACATGATGACTTGAGGTGGGAAGTTTTATTCAGAGGCCGTCGTAATGGAGTTGAAAATTCTGGGTTCACTTTATATTACTTAACACCTCAGAATTGCAACAAAAGGCGACCGAGTAGATAGCGGCACAAGCCTACATTATTCATACAGAAAGATCGTTCGGCAAATACAGCACAACCAGTAGCCACGTTCTATCAAGTGCTTGTTACGAATCTCTAAATTTCCGCAGGAACCCCTTGAGGAATTTCAGATGAAATCCCTGGAGGGATTTATGAAGCAATTCGTAAAGAAATTCCAGGGTAAATAAATCCTCAGAGACATTCTCAAAGGAATCCCTGAATGACTTTCTGATTTTTTTTTTCAATTTTTTGGGACATTTATGCAAATAGCAACCATACATAGTTTTGGAGACAAAAGATTTCGATCGTAACAAAATAGCGAGATAGTGGTTTATTCGTTATTTAGCGAGTATTAGGTACTAAAATGTGCCAAAAACTCCGAGCCTTTTATCGAAAACTCAATTTTCATGCAGTTTTTATATGTTTTGGTACATTTTGGTATAAAATTTAAATAAAAATTAAATAAAAAAATTTGCTTCGATTTTATGTAAAATTCGATTTTATAGACATTTTAAAAACAGAAATGTCCACTAAATCGAGGTATACCTGTATTACAATTTCTTTATTTAAAATGTATTAACACATCAAATTGCTATGACCCTAGGGCATTAATTTAAGCAATTTGATATGTCCAGAATCATCACCGCTCGAAATCTCATCAGACAAATCCTACCCCATCATCAACGCTGCCACGAGCATATTCGGAATCCAACGTAATTTTGCACTTCCGCCCGCGGTTGGTCCATCAACGGAATGAAAACTTGTTCCGCAAGGGGTTGCGAATGTGTAAAATTGAAAAGGAATTTTCTCAAATATCCATCCCGTAATGATGATATGGGGATAGCAGACAGGCACGCCAGGAGACTTCTTCGTTGATGATAGTGATGATGGTGTTGCTCCATCCGGATCCCAATGCACAGAAAACCCAATATATGTTACAATATAGATAGATAAAGGGATCCTTTTTTTGCTACAACTTGTACCCATTACAATTCGTTCTCATACCGACCGACCGCCGCCTGGGTTATACATGTATCCTTATGAGCCCATGAATAGAATATTCATTTATGCCGTAATGCTGATGAACACTTGTCGTTTCCTGATGGGTGTTGATGTTGCAACTTCCTACCCCAGGCAACAACAGCCCCACCTCTCTGCTGTGATAGTGATGGTGGTGATGGCATGCATCCTTGGAGCCGTGAAACTCCAGAGAGATTGCTTTTGATTGGATTTTATGCACGTCGGATGGGATACCGATCGGATATGGTAAGTACAGTGTATCAAACAATTGTCCGTACAGAAAATTTTTTGTCAAAATAATTTTTCATTCAAATGTTAATAACTTTTTTATGCGTCAATCAAAAACGCTGAAATTTTGACCAATCATGAATCATATATTAAAGCTCCATTGGTAAAATTTTGAGCGAGATCGAATAAGCTTTCTGAAAGTTGTAGAACTTTTAGTAAAACTTATAAAATTTTTGAATACATTTTTAAAACATTATATCTCAATATGTACTTGATGAAACTTTTTCAATATTTTTCGTGTTACAGCTTATACCTAAGGCTTTCATATGCAGCTTCGCTTAAGGTTTTATATTCACTACAAAATATATGAAAAATGTGCGTATGTAGTTGACGATGTTTAAAAAATTACCACATTTTTCACATATAATCTGCCAAGCGTTTTCCACCAATAAAAGTGCATTAACTGAACTAAAAATCCATAGGACCTACTCTTTATATGTAGTTTAGTAGGTCCTGTATAAAAATATATCATTAAGAGAGTTTAAAAAAGTTGAAAACACTTGGCATTTTTATTGATCAAAATATGATAAATTTCCCAATGACACTCTGAACATATACAGATTTTTCATATTTTTTGTAGTGAATATAAAACCTTAAGCAACTGAAAGCCTGAGGTATAAGCTGTAACACGAAAAATATTGAAAAAGTTTCATCAAGTACATATTGAGATATAATGTTTTAAAAATGTATTCAAAAATTTTATAAGTTTTACTAAAAGTTCTATAACTTTCAGAAAACTTATTCGATCTCGCTCAAAATTTTATCAATGGAGCTTTAATATATGGGTTATAATTGGTCAAAATTTCAGCGTTTTTGATTGACGTATAAAAAAGTTATAATCATTTAAATGAAAAATTATTTTGACCAAAACATTGCTGTACGGACAATTGTTTGATACACTGTATGTTCCTCGGGGAGAAAAGATTTTTGCGACATTCCATAGACTATACTTGTAAGCTTTGTATGGTGAGGACTATTTCTCTTTAAACTCCTGTGTCTTCCCATAACACAGAGTAATTTATGAAAGACCCCTATTCTCATAGTCACTTGTTCATGTTTGGTAATTCATGCTCCGTATCCTATGAGTGCATTGAACAAACTCCCAAGAACCGGGTGTCTCGCTTGATCGGAAATGGATGCATGTTAATTTCTCCTGGCGATTGCTCGGTGGTTGGTTGCTAGAACCGAAGCTGCTTCGGGAAACATTTCTATGCATAGAAATCGCTTAGGGAAAGATGAACCATTTTGCATAGCATCTGGCGGCGATCGGACTAGCGTTGGCGTGAGAAACAATCGTCGGAATTGGTTGATTTTGAATTTATGAATCGTAATTTTGTGCTGGCTGCAGCAATGAAGTATTTTGTGGAATGGAGGACTCTAATGAATTGATACAACAACGGTCCCTGGAATCAGCCAACCATTGATGATCAAAATATGAATTCCAAATGCTGGCGGCTTTCTCCTGGATCCTGAAAGGTAGAATCCGGCACGACACGTTTGTTACAATCATTATAGAGGTACATCACACGACTCCATTTTCCAGCCCCTTGTCGCTCCTTTCCACAACGACGCGACGGTGGAGGCATGGGAAATGAATAGAAAGTGGCCTACCAAAGATCAAATAGAGAACAGCCATGCTTTCATGGTTAGCATTGAAAACCGCAATTCCACATATATGACGAGGTATGTATGAATTTATACCTCATGGAAACGATGGTTATTTGTTGGGGGGAGGACAGGTAAAAGTCGGCTTGCTCTCGGGTGCCGTAACACCAATCATATCATATCAAAGTAGCAGAGGTGCCCACAACGACTGACAGAGAATGGCATGGGCAGCGCTAGGATAGGATGGAATGTGACTTAACAATACTAGAAAAAAAGAATTCTTGTCGCCTCAGTTTCGAACTATTGGCCTTCGGATTAATTATTTGCTAGATAAGTGCTTTTCCAACTAAGCTACCGAGCCAATTAATGACACAGCATTTTAGTTGTCATAAGGTAATTCAAATCTGTTGTTGAGTTTCATTAAAATATCATTAATTGACCTCACGGATTGGTATACCGAAGACTTTACCCTTAACCCGTTTGACCCCAGGTAAAAAATTAAAGTTCAAAAAGTTGCCAACAGCCCATTTCTCAACAGAATTCAACCAAATTTTGAACACAAACTCGCACAACACTTTAGTTTTGGAAATATACGGGATCGACATTTTCTTGGACTTCTGAACGGAGTAAGACCGGTGGGTCACTGGGTCAAGTCGGACAAAAATAAGGCCAAGTACGATTTGCAACCCCATAACTTTCTTCTTAACGAAGTTTTTCAATGAGAGTTTGCACATTTCGTTGCCTAACGATAGTTGATGTTGCTACAGGTTCGAATTTGAGATTTTCCTATAGATTTCTTTTGAGTTCTTGAGATATTCAACATTTCTGAACCATCCAAGTATTCATTTACGTTTGTTGTTTTCAAATGAAATAAAACACGAGATATTATTCCCTTATTGACCCCATAGGTCATCCGAGACATCGTTTGAACATGTGTTGCCCTTGTAGTACTATTAATATTTCCTGAATATCTCGATGGATTGTCCGAATCCGTCCTTACAAAACATGAACACTCGAAATAATCACCAAGGATTATTTTCAATTATTTTTATCGCTTTTATTTGCACCAATACTTGAACATCTGTATAATGCTTGTTATATCAACGAGCAGTAGAGATTTTGGACGATCTGATTGAAGTCATTCCTTGACTACAGAGAACCGTAGATGGACTACAATTAGACCTATTTGTATTCAGAAAACAACGGTTAGCTCCAGAAACCAATACTACATCGAATAGGAGTAAGTAAAAGCCTCGACTAGATTCCTGAGTACCCGGGATGGCCTGGCTGAAGTCAGGCCTTGCGTTCATTGAGCTGAAGATAAACTGTAGTCACATGTTTGACCTTTGTGGAACCTCTTCGCACAACATAACCTCATAATCTATCTTATGTCAAAAAAGATCTCGCACAACTATTCCTAGGAAAATTTGATGATCTAAGCGAAGTCATGCCTTGACTTCAGAGAACCATAGACGGACAACGATGAGAGTTTTTGCACGCGGAAAGCAATAATTAGCTCCAGAAACCAATACTACATCGAACAGGAGTAAGTGAATTGCTTGACTAGATTCCTGAATTCCGCATGCAAATAGGTCTAATTGTAGTTCATCTACGGTTATCTGTAGTCAAGGCATGACTTCGCTTAGTTTATCAATTTTCCCTAGGAATAGTTGCGAGAGACCTTTTCCCTTACACATGATGGAATGTGAGTTTATGTAGTCAATAGAGATTCTACACTGGCAAAACATGTGATTACAGTTCATGAACAGCTCATAGAACTCAAGGCCTGACTTTAATCAAGATGTCCCGTGTATTCAGGAATCTAGTCGAGGAATTCACTTACTCCTGTTCGATGTAGTATTGTTTTCTGGAGCTAACCATTTTTTGCGTGAAAAAAACTCTCATTGTTGTCCGTCCATGGTTCTCTGAAGTCAAGGCATGACTTTGCTTAGGTCATCAAATTTTACTAGGAATAGTTGTGCGAGACCTGTAGTCAAGGCATGACATCGCTTAGTTTATCAATTTTCCCTAGGAATAGTTGTGCGAGACCTTTTTATTGACACATGATAGAATATGATTTTATGTAGTGCACAGAGGATTCACATAGGTAAAACATGTGATAACAGTTTATCTACAGCTCAATGAACGCAAGGCCTGTCTTCAGCCAGGTCATCCCGGGTACACAGGAATCTAGTCGAGGCTTTTACTTACTCCTGTTCGATGTAGTATTGGTTTCTGGAGCTAACCATTGCTTTCCGCGTGCAAAAACTCTCATCGTTATCCGTCTATGGTTCTCTGAAGTCAAGGCATGACTTCGCTTAGGTCATCAAATTTTCCTAGGAATAGTTGTGCGAGACCTTTTTTGACACATGATAGAATATGATTTTATGTAGTGCACAGAGGTTCCACATAGGTAAAACATGTGATAACAGTTTATCTACAGCTCAATGAACGCAAGGCCTGACTTCAGCCAGGTCATCCCGGGTACTCAGGAATCTAGTCGAGGTTATTACTTACTTCTGTCCGATGTTGTATTGGTTTCTGGAGCTAACCGTTGTTTTCTGAATACAAATAGGTCTAATTGTAGTCCATCTACGGTTCTCTGTAGTCAAGGCATGACTTCAATCATATCGTCCAAAATGTCTACTGCTCGTTGATATAACAAACATTATACAGATGTTCAAGTATTGGTGCAAATATTAGCGATAAAAATAATTGAAAATAATCCTTGGTGATTATTTCGAGTGTTCATGTTTTGTAAGGACGGATTCGGACAATCCATCGAGATATTCAGGAAATATTAATAGTACTACAAGGGCAACACATGTTCAAACGATGTCTCGGATGACCTATGGGGTCAATAAGGGAATAATATCTCGTGTTTTATTTCATTTGAAAACAACAAACGTAAATGAATACTTGGATGGTTCAGAAATGTTGAATATCTCAAGAACTCAAAAGAAATCTATCGGAAAATCTCAAATTCAAACCTGTAGCAACATCAACTATCGTTAAGCAACGGAATGTGCAAACTCCCATTGAAAAACTTCGGTAAGAAGAAAGTTATGGGGATGCAAATCGTACTTGGCCTTATTTTGGCCCGACTTGACCCAGTGACCCACCGGCCTTACTCCGTCAAGAAGTCCAAGAAAATGTTGATCCTGTATTTCCAAAATTATAGTACTGTGTGAGTTTGTGTTCAAAATTTGGTTGAATTTTGTTGAGAAATGGGCTGTTGGCAATTTTTTGAACTTTTATTTTTTACCTGGGGTCAAACCTTTTTACCTGCTCTGTGCCAGTCTGGCAGACTATGTAGAGTTAAAAATAACGGAGCATGGTTTTCCGCACACTTTTCACTAACATTTCAAGGCTATTCTCAACCATCAGGTATCAGGCATCAGAAGGCCGGCTCCAGAGACACGTTATCCTGAAAAGTCTCACTCATTATCAGTGCTACGAAAACAAAAATGATGAGAGAATTGCGCAACAATTTTCGTGGGTCAGACGGTTTCACGGTCAACTAAACGATAAATGTGCTGACGCGTTTGATATTGTACGATCATTGACGTATGGGTATTACTATTGGTCATCGTGACCGAATAAATCATAATTGTGATGAATACCACGACGTGTATTTCCATATAACTAGTGGATCATATAACCTACCAAAAGTGGCTCCTAGATCTACAGCTTACCCTACCCCACTAACAAATACTCCTACCCGTGACAACTGTGGGGATGCTGTGAATTCCACGGTTTCTAGTAGCAGCGGATGTTGAACTAACATTCCTTCCCTTTCCCGATGAGCGACGCGACCGAGGATGGAGAGCGACAGCCACAAACTATTGTTGATTATTTTAAACGTGATGTTGAGCAAATAAATGTATGTGACACATTCTACCGTGACGTTACAACGTTTTGACACCTTTTCTGTCAGATATTAAACTATAACTCATAAATTCGACTGTGAACCCTCAAATATTTTTGCATATTCGGATTCCTTGTAAAATGTCCAATAAGTATGATCTGTTGAACAGTAAGTTGCAAAAAATTTGAGGGTTTCCGGTTGAATATATGAGTTTTAGTTGAAAATCTGACAGAAAAGGTATCACAACGTTGTAACGTCACGGTAGAATGTGTCACATACATTTATTTGCTCAACATCACATTTAAAATAATCAACAATAGTTTGTGGCTGTCGCTCTTCAGCCTCGGTCGCGCCCAATGCTCGCCAGATCACGCAACAGATGAAGTACAACAGAGGATTTCCACGAAGCAGCACGAAAATCATCTAATTTTTTCAATTTTGCATTTTTGATTTGCTTACAATTTTTTACAGCTGTTCTAATCAATACTAATAACCATTTTATCATATCTGGAGCTCGATTTGATTAGGTCGATTGTAACATGTACCGTAAACTGAGAAAATGTCAGGCAAAGTTTTGAGAAGCAAAATCAAATCTCATTTAACATTGCAACTGCTAAACTCACATAAAACCTCCCATGTCACACATTTGATCCCAACAAATCTACTGACTGCTTTGTATTTGTAAATTATACAGAAATAACGTGCGATCGATTGAAAATAAAATTTTAGGTCTCTTTGATCGGTGAGATTTTTTTTTCGACCATCTGAACCAATGCCACTTTCGACCTTCTTCTGAACTGTCATTTACATTCGACCTAGGTCAATGTTCTGAATTTCACCAGGTTAGGCCCATCGGGCAAAGTGGTGTTTGTGATATGATAATTTTGAAGTAGTAGTCGTGTCATGTCAACTTCGGCAAGCCGAAATCGCACGAAGTTGCCGAAGGTGACGTCACGTTCCAGAAGCTCCGAACAAAATTTCTGGCAAACGTGACGTCGCGATCAGCTGATCGGTTTGTTTACATATTTTTATCGACAAATACAGGCAAACATATACGTTCACCCGGACCTGTGAATAATTGACATCGGACCTAGGTGACCCTTTGCAGCTTGACAGGTTGTTTACGACTTTGAGGTTAGAATCTGATAAGACTTCTCATCGATTCCTGTTTACTTTCGTCAGGCTCATTCGACCTCTTGCACGATGTTTGTGTACTTAAGTTATTTTACTTTTCTATAGTTTTTTAACAATTTAACTAAGTTCTGCCAGTGAATTAAGTGCAGATGAAGAATATAGTGTTCCGGTGATGTGTCTATCTAAGAACCATGGAAAAAAAAGAACTAATTGAGCAGCGGCAGTGGGGTTTTGTGCTAGGCAAAATTTATGTTGCTTCTTACGACCCCTGCTCGTGGGTGATGGACATTCGACCCACCGGTTTTCTATTTGAAAATGTAATAAATATTGATAAATCCATGCAAGTAAGTACTTCATTTAGTGAATAATGCACTGCGGTTGTGATAATATCGCAAATATAGCAAATCTAGTAAGTTTTTGCGCAATTAACGTGTTTTTCATTACCACAATAAACATTCGACTTTCGTTGTCGAGAATGTGATTTACGGCTATTTGATAAGAACGTAAGTAACAAAACAAGATGCTATGAAAATTTAGCACATACGTCATTAAAAGTTTTGCATATATTTTAACGCTAGGAGTTAAATTAAACACATTGTTTCATGTGAATAATAGAGTAACTCAAGACGATTATGTTTCTAGCAAAAGCTCAATTTTTATAATTTTGTTACATAGGACCTAATCAAATCGAACTCCACATATTATATATTTTTATCGAGTCTCGGCTAACTTTCAAATAGGGCCTATGAAAAAATGGAACACATGCAAATAAAAAAATATATCACGGAAACGGCTGGTTTGATCGGAAAGGTGTTTTCGACAAAGTTGTAGATTAATATATGGAGGCTCTCAGAAAAATACACATGAAAAATTGATTTAGATTTTCTTCCACAAAACAGAATTTTGTTACTAAATAAATAAAATAAATTAAATATCTCAAAAAGCTTTTTTTACCTTTGTGATGTTTTGTGTGGATTAAGTTCATTCTGTTAGCTACCATCTGTTAAAATTTCATAATGGTAAAAAAATGTACAAAAAAGTTATGGCACTTTGACTATTTTCAGTTGTGTGTTTTTTAAAGTGTATGACGAATTTCACGCCAACTCGTCTAAGAAGTTGGCAGCACTCTCTCAAAATTCGATGGAATTTTATAGATATGAGACGTATGTATGTAAACAACTTAGCATACTTTGTTTTTTAATTTATCTAGACTAATATTTGCAAAGGGCTAAAGTTGTTTACCTTTTTTTACTTAATGTAGCAAAAAAATGGCATGCGAGATGAACCAGGAAGCAATGCCGTAACGAATGAAATCCCTATGACGTACTAGCGAAACCCCTCATAACCAAAAACCCCGTGCTCCAGCCATGACATTGACAACTACCACGCTTTTCATAATGATGAGCCTGCTGAAGGCGTTTCCTGATGATGGTTGTAGGTATTTCACGTGCATAAATTCATACATCCACAGAGAGCCGGACCGGAAAACGGTAGGGGCTCCAACACAGCATCAAGATCAAAGCCGTCGAAGAAATCTTCACGCGGAAACGGCCACACCATTCTAATAAATTATGAATGGTAGGGGCAGAATTCGTTTGCACACATAAAAATGTTAATGCATTGACGGAACGTGGTTTTTCCTCCACCAAAGAATGATGGCTAGGACCAAGTGGTAAAAAAGTGCTCAAAATATGTGGGGATTGAATTTGAAGCATGAATTATTGAATTGTATTTGATGTATATTAATTTTAAGTGGTCATAGCACTTTAATCTGGACGTACCTTATAATCACAGAAGGGAATAAACTCCCGCGAACAAACAAACGCGATGTAGCTTAGGTAACTCCTAATCTTATCACGTTTAGAAGAGCGCTATGTTTATTGCTACGGCTCCACCCACGTCCTGTTACTGTTTTCCTGTATGGTGGATGGGTGATGGCTTTGATGTGATTTCTAATGCATTGAGATTAGTTCAAGGGAAAAATTTCCTCAACTTCTACATACTATGGTTGATCCTGAATATCAGTGACGCGAATCTGATCTCAGACAAGATTCTCGCTGACCTAAACCTAAAGAGAGAAGCGATAACCTTCAATGCTTTCCCTTCCCGGAACGCAATCCAATGAACTTATTTAATGGAGTGTTATTATATGATGGGTTATTAACTTAGAAAAACAGTTGTGCACATAGGCGCCAACTTGTGACGTAGTTGGGGGGGCGAAGCTCTCCAAAATTGGACAAAATTCAACTTTTTTTAGCTCAATGCACTAGTTTTCACGTAAATATGCCTAAACTAGATGAACTGCGTCGAAATTTTACGAATTTGGTTGATTTTGAGAGGCCTCGCCCCCCCAACTACGTCACAAGTTGGCGCGTATGGTTGTGCACCTAAGCTAAGCTAAATGTAGTTGACGGAATTTCCCCTGAATAGATTCTGAATCATAGCTCGTGTTCTCAATAATCGCGTGTTTAAAATAACTTTGCTCTGTAATAGGCTTTTCTTGCATAATTTGTCGATTTGCATAATCAATTAGGTGTTAGAAATTAACGCAAAAATCATATTATTTTTTAATAGAAATAAAATAAATATTCTATAACTTTAATAAAGTAATAGAATCAACTTGTGAAAGGAAAAAATAGCGTCGGTAGCTATAGACACTTGAAATGTAATGACACACAACAAAGATTTGATAGCCAGAGTCTGTTCAAATTTTAGTCCTAATTCTGAAAGAAAATGCAACCCGAGTATACTTCCCACACCAAAGAGAAATATTGTCACGATGCATTCTAGTTTATTCGCACTACCGGCAACACCCTCTCGAGAGTAGCGCACAGATCACTCGAAAACAGCATGATACTTGTTGTTCTCGATGTAGGTATACGATGTAATCTCTGACCGAGCTGCACGGCGCGTCAGCCCGTTTGTCAGTCTGTAATTCAGTGAATCAGTCGATCGGCCGTTTGGTCCTTGTGATGCGTTCAATCGGTTATGCGTTCATGGGAAGAATAAATCAATTATGGAGAACTTGATATACCATTCATGTGTTCGTTCAGGAAATAAAGCTTTTCTGTAATATATTTTCAATAAGACATTCAACACGTTTTCGCTCGATCTTATTTCAGGGTCTTTTTTCGATTCAAGCATTTCACGCCTCTCGAAATTGATGATAATAAACCTAGGCGTGTTAGTGGAATACCTCTGTAAGAAAAGGTACCTAAATTATTCTTTTTCTGTCGATGTTTCAAGTGGATCTTAAAATCATCATAAAGCATCCAATAATCCATGGATAATACAGTTGTCAATATTGAAATTGATAATTTAGTGCGAACTTCCAATTAATAAGACCCATTACTTAACAGTCACCGAATTTCTCAGTTGTCTTGCAATGTAGCTGATTGGCCAATTTCCTGGATTTCCCGGCCGCCTGGTGACCCCGAAAGCTAAGCACGTTTTTATCACAACTGGAACCATATTCTTTCAGAAATGTCTTCTGGAATGCCTCCAGATTTCTGAATTCTACATTTTCTGTGGGACTATCTTCTAGTATTAGCATTGAAGTTTGTTTTCGGAATTTTCAGGTATTCTTTATCGGAATCTTTTGGATATCTTTTCTAAGATTCCTGTCCTGAAAAAGTTTCTTCTCAGATTCCTCGACGAGTTTCTTCCCGGATTCCTCAAAGGGATTCTTCAGAGATTTCTAGTAGAGATCCTTCTGGAATTCCTTTAGAAATTCTTTTTAATATTTCCCCTAGCGTTCTTTCTGTGTTTGTGCAGTTGCTTCTGTGACTTTTGAAAGGAATAAGTTTTGGATTCCTCCAGATATTCTTTTCTGTGATTCCTACAAAAGGTTCTTTTGATCGATATTTCACGAATTTCTTTCTGGGACTTTTCAAGACATTTTTCCTGCGATTCCTTCAGAAGGTTCTATGGATCAAGGACTTTTTTCTCCTGATTCACGTCTGGTATTCACCCTGGAGCTCCTTTTCAACAAAATTTGTTGAACACCTTCGGAGAGTTTCCCGATATTTCTTCACTGAAGGTTCTGAAGGATAGTCTGAGATTATTCAGAGAGTACTTGCTGGAATTTCTCATGGCTTTTCAGTCTTCCCTTCCGGAATATCCACAGATTCATCTTTTTGAATTTCTTCAGATTTTCCATTTCAGATTTTTTAAGCACTTTTATCTGAGATTCACCAAGATTTCCTATTCAGATTTCTCAGATTGATTTTCCATATATTGCTTCTGGGACTTAACCAGAAATTTCTACCGATATTCCTTCAGAAGGCCGTTTTCACATTCATCAACAAGTTCATCAAAGTTCTTATAGAAAATTTTCTGCGATTAGGAAATATAGACGGATTCAGTCATTATTAATACACTTTGTTTATCAAATAAAATGAGCTGTTCTGATGATTTTAAAAAACTTTTTTCAGAACACAGCATATTGTGTTCCACATTTTTGTATTTTCTTTCAATTGTCATGATATTTTGAAGAATAATCGAGTTCTCCAACAGTTAACTTCATTCTCCAAATTTGCATTTGCACAAAGGTGGTTTTTGATGGTTGCAACATAATTTATCACTAAATTCCAAAAATTATTAAATTATTTATCATATTCGCTTTCTCAACAAGTTGTCTAAGAAATGCTTTTATCAAAACCTGGGAGAAATCGATACAAAGGGATTTCCACAACATTTTTGCCTTCCTCGTACACTAAGTGTACTGGAAAGGCTATATGTTCACTCCAAAAATGACTTAATGATAGAAGGCCCGGAGGGTCGAGTCACATATACTAATCGACTCAGCTCGACGAATTGAGGTGATGTCTGTGTTTGTGTATGTATGTGTGTGTATGGTAAGTGGGGGCAGGATGGGTCACCTAAGAAATGGATCCCTATAACTTTCTGAATATAAATCGCATTTCTCGGTATTCTACCACGACTCTCAGATACACTAGTCAGCTATGATATAAGAGTATAAAAAGGTTATAAAGTTTGAAACCTGCGTCTTGACAAACAATTTTCAAAACATGACCCATCTTGCCCCACCTCATTTTAACGGGGGCAAGATGGGTCAGCTATAAGAAAACTCGATTTTCCTCCAACAAAAAATACTATATCTTCTAGTTTTTCTCTATACATCTAAGCTTCATAGACGTACAGATTACATGAAGAAAGTGTTGAAACATATCGGTAGATTATTCTCAGAACTAGAAGATTTTTGTTCGGGTAGCCATAAACGGACTTTGAAAACCTATATTTTTTGAAGGAAAATTTAAAAAATATGTTCTCAAATTTTCAGTGCTCTATCGAAGCGATAATGTAGGTCACAGAATAGCCTTTCCATGAAAAATAAAACATTTTCAAAAACTATGCAAACATACCGAAAAATTAGGGTGACCCATCTTGCCCCGTCTACACAATACACGTAGTTATATGGAATGTATAGCATAAGGAGTATAACGAAAAAATATTTTATTTTTTTCTGTGCGAGGAACGTATAGAATTTTCAAAACAATATACCACTTTTTTGTGTATCCCCGTCGTTCATCTGGGAAAATTATTGAAAGATTCAAAACTCATATTGTGCGATTGAAAACGGTACTGACCCATCTTGCCCCCTGACCCATCTTGCCCCCTGACCCATCTTGCCCCCACATACCATATGTATGTTTTTTTCCTTCTAAACCATAGGGGGATAATCTGCGAACAGACACCCTAGGATCTATGACATTTGGTCGAATGACGTTTGGTCGAATGACATTTGGTCGAAAGTACGATTGGTCGAAAGGACATTTCGTCGAATGGACATTTGGTCGAAACCCATTTTGTGAAAGAAGAAGTATATGACATTTAGTCGAATGGACAATTCGTCGAATGGACATCTGGACGAAAGGCACTAACTGATGAAAGTAGATATGAGTGTAAAATAATATTATACCTAGATTTCGATATCATATTTTAAATGTTACTGAACTTATTTTAGTATCATATTGGTCAAAACTCAACAAATACTTAACTCAAACAGCTCAAATTGACAAACATTTACCCCAACATTTCATTTCCGCTAAGTCAACGTATTGGGCATGTCAAATTAAATGTTATATTAGATAAGCCTATACAAACCATTTTTTGGATAACTGTTTTTTGAAAGGTAGTTGACAAAAGCAGCGGAGCAATTGAACGTGATCCATTTACATTAAAGTTCAAACTCAGCACTCTGCGATCAGAACATTTTGAAAATTCTTCAGTTCATGATTTCAAAAGCGAATGGCGATTGAATTACCCGTCAAAAATACACCCAGCATGATACCCTGGTATTCCTTGAATTTAAATGGTCAAATATGTGTCATTTTTTCACAGATATGAATAATCTCTGGCTCGTCAGATTCAGAAACTGATCCAGATTACTGAGACGAGATTCGAGTGAACCGGTTCGATCACTGCGGGGACAAGATAATCCGGATTTCCAGGAACATGTTTGGCATGTTAGCTACAATAACTTAAAAAAATGGCCTCAACCGATACCCTTACCAGTCTCGCCATCAGTCTATTAGTAGGTCATTTCAGAAAAGGATTCTTCAGCAGCAATCACTAACAAAAACAATGTCTTACACCTAAACCCAACAATGGAGCTCTGGGTGACCGGACCGGTTTATTCGCATGACATATCAATAAAAAAACACATAACAGTTCAGAGCCGAATTAGGATCTGAGGAGCTTTTTTGATCAACAAAAAGCACTGACACTCGAGTTCAACGGCTACTGCGTTCTTGTTAAAAAAAAAACTGAACGCGTTCAATTCATGCAACATAGCGTCAAAGAAAAGCCTATGTTTAAAAGAAGGAAAAATCTCTGATGAAAAAGTCTGTAGCTATAACATCCAAATACCAAACGGAAGATCAGTTTGTGTTCAAAAGATGAATTTTTTCCTGAAACTTTCAGCAGTTGGTACGCAATGAATATAATAAACGTAAAAGAATAGTCTATGTTTCGAAAAAGGAAAATAAAAATCATGATAAAAAGACAGTAGCTATAACATTCAAACACAGTAAAAATACGAAACTTGAAAGAATAGCCTATGTTCAAAAGAAGCAAAAATCATTGATAAAACATATGCGGTATGGGATTTTTTCAAAGCGAAACGAAACGAAACGATATGTGAAATTTCTGACGCAATGCGGTACGAAACGAAACGAAATTAATAAATGTTTCGTGAGATCGATACGAAATTCGAATTCACTCGGTATTTTTCGAAACGAAACGAAATTTTCGAAAAAGTTCCGCGGAATTTTGCAGTTATATCAAATTGATCAGGAAATGGATGCCGCGTGTTTGAATTTTTTTTCTAGCGTTGGCGTGGCGGTGTTTCAGTTTAGTCTCATCTTCTAGACTTCATTTGCTACAGTTCCATTTTTAGGTTTGTTGGTGGGGCTGCCGTTTTTCTACCGTTTCTCACATCAATCCCGACATTGGATTTGTCTTCGTTAAGCTAAAATGCTAAAATAATACATTTATTAGAACAAACATACACATAAAAAATAGAACTACTCACAAATTTGGAAACACCTCCTCACAAAGCTTACAATTGAATTCCTATTCGCATGCATTTTATGCAGAATGAATGACTAGGGGTGTTCAAATATAATTTGATAAATATGTCTAAACATTTCAGATAAGTACCCAACTTTGCCTACACGCAGAAAAATGGCGCTTGTTTAAAACAATAAAACGCATGGTTGATTTTCAAACTATGAATTTACTTATTCCAAAGTTATATTTAATTGTTTTCATTTAGAGTTTATCGATAAAAACAACCGATTACCATCATTTCATATAATGTCAAAAATTTCATTTGTTTCAACAAAATAAAAACCATAAACATGGTCCGAAAGCACTCACACATCTATAAAATGCTTACCCCAACATCGCTACAACGAAGAAGGTGTAGCAAATCCATCACGCCAACTTCCAATTGCAGCTTTGACCGTGATGGATAACGCGCAGGTACTCACGACAGCATCCACAAAAAGTTGATCGGTTTCGCCTTTTTGTCTTCTTTTAGTCGTTCTCCTCCCCATCCGCTTACCGACGCTCTAAAAATAGATTTCCGAACTGCCGCAGCTGCCGCCGTCACCAACACAATCACATTCCGGGTTTGTTAGTCTAGTCTAGTCTACACATACACAGCCATCACTTGGAAGGATCCTGGAAAATGATAGAATCGACTACTTCTATCATTTTTCTTGTCATTATCAATGCACACTGGGCCACGAGCGGGATCTAGCAAGTAAAAACCTCTAGCGTTTTGGGAGTACATTTTATTGAGTTGGTGTCTTCTGAGACTTGTATTAATTTTACCTGTACTTTTATGTGGTTAAGAAATTTAGTTGATAATATTGTCGCATAGGTGGTGCTGCGATACTAACTTTTTTGTCTTACGTCCTAGAGGTTTCCCGTCTTCTGCAAAGTTGTAGAGCGTGCAAAAATAAGTAAAGTTGCCGAAGACACCAAAGTTGTGTGACTTCAAATAACAAAGTTATATTAAAAATAGTAAAATTTACGTGAAAATCACGTTTTCATGACTATTTTGAATGTTTATCGCAAATTTATCAATTTTAACTCTTCACACGTGTTAATCAAAGTAGCCTGTGTCTGATGATACACCCTTTACAATTTTTCGGGATCTTCAAAATGTTTTTTTGGGCAAAATAGTAAAAATTACTATGATTTTTACTAGCAGTTTTTTCAAAAAGCTGCAAATTTCGGCTAAATTTGATGCTTGCTTCAAAATATACCACTCAAGCTCTATTTAATCTGAAAGTTTGCCGGAGGTATAATTTGGTGTTTTTGAGATATCTTGTTTTAAAATAATGATGTTTTTAAATTTGAATTATTTTTAAATAGAAGCAATTCTTTATTCCGGAGTTTTTTTTGTCTATATTAACGAGATTTTTAACTCTAGGCTAGTTCATTCGGGATATTCCGGAGTTGTCCTGCCAGTAGATACTCATGGATCACTTTTCAATTAAGTGTTTTATGTTTACCCAACGCCCTGATTACTCAAAATTAACGATTTGTGTTCTATTGTTTTGTGCTTCAATTTGTTGAATCAACAGTGCTCATATATTTATTGGTATATTGAAAGAAAGAAATTATAATGGTTTTTGGCCCTGTGTGAGCGACTCACGCAAGTGCGAAGTTTCGTAATACCAATCCGTGTGGTCAATAATGATTTTCAGTTACCTCAACGTACATACGTAAAAATAAATAAATTATTGGTTATATTATAAAAAATATCTTCAGCTCAAGATGAGATTTGAATTCACGACTCTTATACAAGTGCTTTACTTACTAAGTCACAGTGCCAATTAATGACATGACAATTAATGATGAGCTAAGTTTTTTTCATAATTTCATCAATATCTATCTAAACATATGTACGTTGAGTTAACTGAAAATCATTATTGATTCCACGGATTGGTTTACCGGAACTTTGCACTAAGGTAAGTCGCTCACACATTATCAAAGAGCATTATATTTTTTTTTCTTTCAATAGACTAATACATATATGGGCATTGTCGATTCAATACATTGATGCGCAAGACAATTGAACACAAAACGTCAATTTCAAGTAATTAAGGCGATGGGTAAACATAAAACTTTTTATTTAAAAGTGATACGTGAGGATCTAATGACAGGACAACTCCGGAATAAAGAATTGCATCTCGTTCAAAACAATTTAGGTATAAAAACATCAATATTTTAAAACAAGATATCTCAAAAACACCAAATTATACCTCCGGCAAACCTTCAGATTTAAAAGATCTTGAGTGGTATATTTTGAAGCCAGCATCAAATTTAGCCGAAATTTGCAGCTTTTTGAAAAAAAACTGGTAGTAAAAATCATAGTAATTTTTACTGTTTTGCCCAAAAAACCATTTTAACGGTCCCGAAAATTTGTAAAGTTGGTATCATCAGACAGAGGCTACTTTGATTAACACGTGTGAAGTGTTGAAATTGATAAATTTGCGATAAACATTCAAAATAGTCATGAAAACGTGATTTTCACGTAAATTTTACTATTTTTATTATAACTTTGTTATTTTAAGTCACACAACTTTGGTGCCGTCGGCAACTTTACTTATTTTTGCACGCTCTACAACTTTGCAGAAGACGGGAAACCTCTAGGACGAAAGACAAAAAAGTTAGTATCGCAGCGCCACCTATGCGGCCAAATTACCAACTAAATTTCTTCACCACATAAAAGTACCGGTAAAATTAATACAAGTCTCAGAAGACACCAACTCAATAAAATGTACTCCCAAAACGCTAGAGGTTTTTACTTGCTAGATCCCGCTCGTGGCCCAGTGTGCAATGCTTGCAGTGTATCGGTGATGCATTACAAGTATTGAAGTGGCCAGGCCTACTGTGCAGCGTCATTGAACATTAAATTAAACCTATAGAACGGGGACATCTCGTACCAACCGTTCTGTATAGTAAGTGATATAGAAGTTACGCAAAAACGTTGGGAGTGATGTTGCTAAGAAAGGTTATTACACTCCGTCTAGGCTCCTCGTCCAGGGATGGGACATAGGATTTTCCCCTTATGCCCTGGCTCAAAAGCCTAGGTTTAAGCGCCATTGCTCGCTCTCTGAAACGAGATAAAATATTGTGATCCCTTCCCCGGTTGTAATAAGAAAATCTAATTGTAAGTGAATAAGCTGTGAAACGAGTAGAGGCCCCACACTTTCAACATTAAGACATCTCATAGAAATTAGAAAGATCTCACCAAATAATAAGCCGTCCGGTATGCTTTTTCCTTTCAGTGTGGAACTCTTCACTTTTTCACTGTGCAGCGAAACACATGACACATCCACATTTTGTAAACGCGGGTAGCACTCGAGCTACCAGTGTAATTACGAATAAATTTCGAGGAAAAGAATACACACTATGGAATACTAGCACAATCAGGAAATCCTAAGTAATTAACTTTTGCAGACGGAAGAAAACGGAATCCACGGAACAGTTTTTACGGGAGCTGCAATTCTTCAAATTCTTCTTTTAGTCACTAACACAACACATAAATCGTTGATTCAGAACTTTTTTCCCCAATTCGTACGTATACAGCTTCTGGATCGTGTTCTAGATGGGGTAGCACCAGCGAAATTATTATCGCAAATCCACACGAAACAGGAGGGAACAAATCTTAACAGCTAAACAAAAAGACGACCGATCGCGGCGAGGCCTACTTCGATTCCTCCACAATCACATTCCGGGTTTGTTAGTGACAAAAGTGCAGTCGTTTGAATCAATCCATTATTTCATGTTAAAAATACCATATCTCTGTTTGTTTTAACAAACTGTCAAAAATTTCGACAAATAGAAATATTTGTATTATCAAACAATAGAACAGTTCAGTTTAAACTAGAAATCAATTTGTCGCTATAGTAAACTGAAAAATCGGTTGATTTGAACTAGAATTTAATAGTGTTTACAATTTATTTTTCTGCGTGTAACAAGGGAGGAGGACCATTTGGGCCCTGGACCGATTCTGACCACTTTGAGCTGTAAGTCAGCCAATATTGTAGCAATTTACTTGGAGTTCGTACATCTCACTGCGTAAGAAAATCAAGTCATTTGTACAGATGTTTCTTTTTCAATGAGTATACAAGATTTGGAGCAACTTGCTAGTGGAATCTAAGTAGAATATAGTGGGAATTTGAAGTTAAAGTCCTAATGGAGTTTAGAGATAAATACTTGGAAAGATATCTTGGGTATCTAAACTCAAACAATATCTTAAATACAAAAAAAATTAAAAAAAACTTTTGGATTCATTTCTCGTGCAGCTTTTTGATGATTATTACTTCTCTACATCCCACGATTGCTCTAGAGCACCAGACAAGCGGAATTAGATAAATATGATGCAATACTTTTTAGAATATGATTGTAATCTCATTAGGTAAAGTCAAATCCTAACTACTTGTTTCAAAAGTGTAACTGCTGATAAACAATCAAGTACTATTGATTTACAACTATTTTTCGTTGATTTTGAAAAATTTGGCCAATTTGCAAACACTTTTTTTCGGAAACGCTTTCTTGGCATATGAATAGCCGGTCAAAGTCGTGGGAAGGAAAGGGTTAAGATAAGTTTAAAAAGACAGAGGAAAATCTAAATAAATTTAAACAATAATTATAGAAATTTTGTTGAATCTTCAACGATTGATGTAAGTTAATAAAAAATTAAAAACTAGTATTGATTTGCGAAGATCAAATTGATGAAGAAGTCAAAATTATGACCACGCCGATTCACGCCGACGCCGCCGAAAGTGTCACGCCGATTACGCCGTCGCCGAATTAAAAAGCGCCAAACGCCGCCACCGACAGATTTTTAATCGGCCCACACCAGATGCTCTAATATCGATTGTTTATCAGAAACATGAAGCATATGATGTGGAAACATCAACCACTAGATGTTTGCCAATCAAGCTAAAGAAAGCTTGAAATCTACAACCTTCAAAGAAATGATAGATGATTGAATTTATCAGAAAATATTCTGTAAAACTCACAGAGAATGCTTACGAAATATATGCGGTAATCATTGAAGCATCCGCAAACTCGATCCGCAATCCGCAAATTCTAAAAATATAAATACAATCATCTCTAGATATTAGGCCAACAATGCTACCAGATAAAACTGGACTCAAGATTCTACATATTAAGCGGACCTGATGCTATGGTTGATGTGCATGCCCTTCTCACCGAGGACCTGGGATCAAAAAACCACTCCCAAAAAAATTTAAAAAGTGTGTTCTACCTTCAGGTCATTTGATTCGGGACTAGCCTAGGGTTAAAGCTTTATGAATCGTACATGTATAATTTGGCCAGAAAATTCTACGGGATTTCATATTAACGGAAGGAATAAGAGCTTAACCGTGAATAGCGTTTCGTCATACACAGGCCCGGATCAAGGATTGCCCGAGGCCCGAGCGGATGCGAAGGACCCTTGGTGATGAGCATACAAAAATTTCTTTGTTTTCAAACAGTATTTGAGCAATATGAAACATAAAGTTGATGTGTGATAATCAAAAAAGGTTTTTGTAGGGGGGCCTAAAATGTGGGGGCCCGGAGCCCGAATAACCACCCCGGGACTTCCTCTCCGCGGCCACTTAATCGCTGTAAGGGTCGATCTCGACCGCAGGGTCCGGTGACCTACGAAGCCGACTCCGAACCCCTGGACCACCTCTTGTTTTGCATCTGGACTAGCCATTCTCCGAGTCCACGCGCCACCTCCTCTGTAGCTCCCAGACGATATGGGTGATAGCCGTTGAAACGGCGTTCCAGCTAAACTCATCCTTACACATCCTCTGGACCAAGTTGTCCGGAGTTGTGTCCTCCCCGCATGTGACAAGCATGCGGTCACGCATTGTGCGAAAACGCGGGCACACGAACAAAACGTGTTCCACCGTTTCTTCTAAACCATTGCACACTGGGCATTCGGGAAAATCCGCATGCCCGAAACGGTGTAGATACTGTCGGAAGCAACCATGACCTGTAAGGACCTGTGTCAGGTGGAATGTAACTTCCCCATGGCGCCTATTAATCCAACTATCTACCCTCGGTATCAACCTATGGGTCCACCTTCCTTTGGTGGAACTGTCCCACGCGCGCTGCCATTTGACCATAGAGGCCATCCTGGCAGTCCTGCGTATGCCTCTTGAGCCGTGCATTTCGAAGCACTCCATGTCCTCACTGATAAGAATGCTGATAGGCACCATACCAGTAATGACGCAGAGAGCGTCGTGTGACACGGTACGGTACGCGCTCGCAACACTCAGGCACATAAGCCTGTAAGTACTTTCCAGCTTCCGTCGGTAGCATTCAGTACTTAGCGCGGTGCCCCACGCCGGGCCGCCATACCTAAGTATGGACGTAACAACACTATCCAGAAGCTTGCGCTTACTGGCGTACACCGCAGAGCTATTGGACATCATCCGGGACAGTGCCGCAATAGCTGTGGAGGCTCTTTTACAGGCATAATCGACGTGGCTACCGAAGGTAAGCTTATCGTCGATCATCACGCCCAAGTGTTTGACGGAGCGCTTTGACAGGATAGTACAGTCTCCTACACTGATCTCCGTCTGCTGCTCCGACTTCAGGTTGTTAACAACCGTCACCTCTGTCTTGTGGTGAGCCAGCTCCAGTTTCCTGGACCGCATCCACGCCTCCACAACCTTGATCGAGTGGTTGGTAGTCAACTTTACCTCCTCGATCGTTTCACCGTAGACTTCGAGCGTAATGTCGTCGGCAAATCCGACAATCTCCACTCCCACTGGGTACTCTAACCTCAACACCTCGTCGTACATGACATTCCATAACACCGGACCCAGGATGGAACCTTGCGGGACTCCTGAGGTTATGTGAAAGCACTTCCGACCCACCTCCGTGTCGTAAACTAGTACACGATTCTGAAAATAGCTTTCGAGAATCTTGTACAGGTACTCCGGTATCCCCAGACGCAAGAGCGCATCGGCAATAGCAGCCCAACTGGCGCTATTAAATGCATTCCTTACATCCAGAGTCACTACCCCGCAGAAGCGAATTCCCCTCCTCGTAGGCTCGAGTGCTTTCTCTGCGGTTTTTGTAACCGACAAGATAGCGTCTACGGTGGACCTCCCCTTCCGGAAGCCGTACTGGTTGCTCGAAAGACCATTTTCGCCCTCGGTGAACCTCAACATTCTATTGAGGATGATCTTTTCGAGCACCTTCCCCGCCGTGTCAATCAAGCATATTGGTCTATATGCCGACGAGTCTCCGGGTGGTTTCCCCGCCTTTGGCAATAGTACCAGGCTCTGCCTCTTCCAAGCTTCTAGGAAAACTCCCTCGTCCAGGCATTTCTGCATAGCAGACATCTGAACATCTCGGGAGCCGCTGCAATAGCTACTTTTAAGGCCAGGTTCGGAACTCCGTCCGGACCTGGGGCCTTACCTACGCTAAGGGACTTAGCTATCCCCGCAAGTTCCACATCGGTGACCCTCTCCTCATCGCCAGCCCCAGTCCCCGGCTGTCCTACGAAAGGAGGCCAAGGACTAGGATCATGACGCGGACAAAGCTCTCCGATGATCCCCTCCAACATCTCTGGAGATTGCCATCACACCTCTCGTCTTGGCCATAACGATCCTAGGCGTCACCCCACGGGTTCGAATTGGCACTCTGACAGAGACCCTCATGTGTATGTATTAGCCTGGGACACAGTTTATATGGGAAAATATAAAAAATGGAAAAGCTCCAACTCCTGTATAATTCTTGGGTTCCATTTTGGTCCCATATCAACTGTGTAAAATTTCAGATCGACCGGAAAAACTATATTTTTGCGCCCGTCATTTTTAGTTTTTCATACGATTTACAATGGGGAAAATTTACTTCTTCAAAGTAAAATCGCTTGGGATCACCCCTTGATCACTAAAAATAAGTCGATGAATGATTTCTGTAGAAAACTTCACGAGGAATCAGACCTCCGGAGACCGCAAAGCGATGCGACGTTCTTGAAAAAAGTTATTAAGCCTAACCCGATCGGTAAAATTACGAGATTTTATTATTTATTGTTATTCCTTGCGTGTTAAACGGCGTTGCCATGCTATTTGGTTTTCAGTCAATAACTTTTTCCACATGGCTTATATCGCTTTGCGGTCTTCGGATGGTTGATTCCTCATAAAATTCCCAACAGAAATCATTCATCGATTTATTTTTAGGGGTTAAGGGGCAACCTGTGGCGATTTTTCTTTGAAAAAGTGATTTTCCCCATAGTAAATCGTATGAAAACTTAAAACGGCTGGCGCTAAAATATAGTTTCTCCGATCGAGCTGAAATTTTGTACAGTTGATATGAGGCCAAAATGGAACTCAAAAAGTGTACAGGAGTAAAATGTCTTTTTGTGTCCCACGCTAGTATGTATGTGTGTGTATGTGTGTATGTGTGTGTACAAAATAAACTCACATCACTTTTTGGCAGTAAACCTCAACCGATTTTAATGACTGACGGTTCATTCGACGCGGAATCTGCTCTCATTGTTTCCTATTGAAAATGGTTCGGATCGGTCAAGCCGTTCCGGAGTTATCGCAATTTAGGTGTTTCGGACCGGTACCCCAGGAAGTTGCCAGATATGAAAATGCTACAAACCCACGCATGCGACACATCAAACTGCGGCACTTTCAATAAATTGATGAACGGTAAGCAGGAAAATTGTCTCAGACCATATCTGAACCGGTAGTGTTCCGGAACCGGTTCCGGGTGTCCCGCCGGAAGTGGCCAAATATAAAAGTGAACTAAACCCATGCATGCGACATATCAAAACACGGCTTTTTCGATAACCTGATGAACAGTTTGCAGGAAAACAATCTCAGATCATATCAGAACCGGTAGTGTTCCGGAACCGGTTCCAGATGTCCCGCCGGAGGTGGCCAAGTGTAAAAGTTAACCAAATTCATGCATGCGACATATCAAATACTGGCTTTTTGATATCCTGATGAACAGTAAGCAAGAAAATATTCTCTGAACATATCGGAACCGGTAATGATCTGGAACCGGTTCCAGGTATCCTGCCGGAAGTTGCCAAATATAAAAGTGAACTGAACCAATGCATGCGACATATCAAATCGCGGCTTTTTCGATAACCTGACGAACGGTTAGTAAGAAAATAGGATCAGACAACATCAGAAACTACCGGTACTGTTCCGGAATCGATTCCGGGTGCCCCGACGAAAGTAAGCAAATATAAAAGTGAACCAAACCCATGCATGCGAAACATCACATCGCGGCTTTTTCGGTATCTAGATTTAGCAAAAAATAGTTTCCGACCATATTTGGGACTACTGGTAGTGTTCCGCAACCGATTACGGGTGTTCCACCGGAAGTGGTCAAATGTATAGAAGAACCAACCCATGAATGCGACACATTAAGTGACTTTTTACGTAACCTGATGAATGGGTTGGTTCACACTTATATGAAAAACAAAAATTTCGCAAAACTCCAAGTCTTACTTAGTCACTTAGTCACTTTACGGTCTTCGACAAAGTTGTTTAGCATATAGTCACCTACAATAATACCAAAGGGTTTAGTTGTTGAACGTTTACAGCGCCACCTAGCGGCCAAAATCGATACCCTAAGAATTCTGCATACATTTGGCCACGTTTTCCCATACAAACTACAAGCTTGTTGAGTGCCCCCTTAGGCAAGACCGTTTTTCTAAGATTTTGAACGTAGCTTCTGGGAGTTCAAAACAACTGATTCAGAAAATAGGCTCATACCACATTAGAGACTACCGATAGGGTTGCAGTACCAGCGTTTGGTGTTTCACCGGAACTACGAAATAATAAATGAATTAATAAAATTAATGAATAAAATTAATGCAAGCGATAAATATGTGTAAGAGAACAAAATCTTGACAAATTAAACCCACATACAAACAGACGTCTCACTATACTTACTATCTGTCGTACTTGTTTTCAACGGTTGATTCAAATATTTACCAGTTCGCAAATTGAAAACTCACGGCGCACGCATCGTTTTTGCTCCTGTTTGACGTTTACTCACTACCGCCGTCTAGCTAGCGGATCGCAATTTGTTCCAAATGATATGTCTGTTTGTCTGTGCTGAAGCGATTTTACCGAATCGCACGATTTCAGATTCTTCTTCTTCTTTATGGCTTGACGTCCCCACTGGGACTTGGCATGAATTTGTATATTGTGAGGCAAATACAATGATACTCTATGCCCAGGGAGAGAAATTGTTCCCGACCGGAACGGGAATCGAACCCGCCTTCTCCGGATTGGCGATCCATAGCCTTTTTTTTTTTTTGTCTGTATTAACGAGATTTTTAACCCTAGGCTAGTTCATCTCGGGACCCACGTTTTACTTCCCTTCCGAAGGAAGAACCCACATTTTGTGAGTATGTCGGGAGTGGGATTCGATCCCAGGTCCTCGGCGTGATAGTCAAGTGTTCTAACCATCACACCAGGTCCGCTCCATAGCCTTAACCATTAGGCTAACTGGAGTCCCCTCAGATTCCTGAGGTGTAAATATACAGTAGGATGAGTCAACGTTGTATGGGAAAATTTAAAATTAATCGCATCAACCCCGAACAAAAGTTTTCCAATCCCCTTTTGCGTCTAAAATTACTGGGTAAAATTTTGATGCGACTGGTTGCGCACTCACGCTCTGTAATGTGGTTGAAGTTTGTATGGAAAATTTCACATGCTTGCATTTTTTTTGTCATGAATTTTGTAACCTATGATATGATAATAAAATATAGCCTAAACTGTGCAGAAAAAAATTTGTCGAAGGCCGCAAAGCGATCTGTGATTTTGTAAAAAGTTACATCTTTTCATCTCGATACTTTCAACGTCTTGATATTAATCGACCTCCAGTGTTAGTGAAGGTGCTCAAGCTCTGCTCATACGTTGAACATAACGTCGGACTATGAGCCATCAATAATGTTTGAGTCAATTCAATGATGGCTTTGATAAAATGCTTGATTTTCTTATAAAGTATGATTCAGAACACTTTGGCTTACGTCGACGGAAAGATCGTGAGAACATATTCGACGAGAAAGGCACTATCATCCCCAAGTAACACACTTGTCACAGAAGAGTCACGGTGGCGCAGGTTTTTGTTGCACAGAAGTCACTGTGACTTACTTCTAGCAAGTAAGTGTTTATTTGTTAGAAATAAGTCACAATGACTTCTGCGCAACAAAAACCTGCGCCGCCGTGACTCTACGTGACAAGTGTGTTACATGGGTCACTAGGTGGATTAATTTGGGTTTTTCTTAGATCAAGTTTATTACTTTTTATGGTTTTTAACGGAATATAAGAACTACCACACAGTTTCTTAGCTTTTCTGAATACATTTAATTTAAACAAATTATTTTATTCAGCTCATTCGATCCTTCAGATGGCAAAGCTTGTCAAACCATAAAAACGAATAAAGTAAGACATTCGTTTGCTTAACGTTCGTTGATACTCGTGTTGTTGAGAAATTTGAAACAATGTTTATTTGTATGGGGAAGGCCAGATGTGATGGTTCTCGATCAAATATTCCAGTAAGAATTATTTCACCATTCGAGAAATATATTTTCCTATCGATGCAGTAGTTGTCATTGTGTTTGGAAATTAAATATTTCATTTTGAGATTTTTTTCTTTTCTACTATGCTACACTTTTTGACCACTTTTTGCAACTACAAATTGTAATCATCTAGTTTATAGAGCCGTATTCTTTAACTTTTACAAGAAACAACGACACAGTTGGAAATGTTTGCTTCATTAGAATATTTACTATGAGAGCATGAAGAAACTTGTTTGGATATTGAGCTCAAATTGAAATGGCAGTAAATCGTTAGTGTATTTATAAATTCTGAAACAGTCTATATGGATGTAGGACAAAAGGTCGACGGTCAAAAAGTCGAAGGGTCAAAAGGTCGAATGGTTAAAAGGTTCTGTATAATAGTTTGACTGGTACTAATTTATTGTAGAACATATATCATCCATGTGAACAACGGCAATTAAGTAACATATTGACGGCTATAGGCGTGATAACAAATACTGTTCCCTATATAGTTTTGCCTTCTTTTAAAATAGGTCGTTCTTTCGAGTTATACCTACTATCAAGCAGATATTTTTAATTTGATTTTTGATATTTTTAAAAAGATGTCCTTCAAAGATCTACTAAAATATCAAGAAATATAGAGATCGACGTTACGTTTCATTTTTTTATCAACCTCTTCTTCAAGACTTTTTGGACATTGAAATATTTGATGCTTCATACGAATTATTCGTTTTGAAAATTTATTTTTTTTATTCAAATATTCTTATTGATTATATGTGACGAAAAATATTTCGCGCTCCAAGTACATGAATAAATCCGCTACTCGAACCTAACGAATCCTGGTCCTTTCAGTTGTATTACCAACAACAGCCTTTGAGCTTTTGTCCATTCAACTTTCTTCCTTTCGACGTTTTGTCCTAGTTATTATTTTATTACAATCTGTCGACCTTTCGACCTTTTGTCCTTGTTTTATTTTCATTTCGACCTTTCGACCTTTTGACCACATGTATTTTCGATCTTTTGTCCTAGATATGTTTTATTTCGACCTTTTGACCTTTTGATCCTTCGACCTTTTGTCCTTTTGACCTTTTGACCATCGACCTTATGACCTTCGGCCTTTTGACCTTCGACCTTTTTGTCATAGAACTGTCTAAAAATATTTGTATTCAAGAAAATTAGAGCGAGTTTAAATGAATAATGATAATCATCTTGAATGTTGAAGCGGTGTTGAACTTTTGAATATTGATAACACCCAATATTAGAAAAATAATTTAGTCCGTATATGTTTTTTTCCTTGTTAACAATTTTAAGTTAGGTCAGAATTTTCTCAAAGCTCGTTATAGTAGTTATAACCGAGCAGAAGAAAATAACAAGTGAATAACATATCAAGGTATTTATCTTAAACACTACCATACCTTGATATGCCCTTTCTTAGGTGGTAATAAGAGGCAAAATAACAAAAACGAATACCAAAATTTAGTATAAATAACACCTAGAAAATAACAAGTTTTATTATTTCAATAATTAATGCATACCTAAAATTTCAAGTGCTGTATTTGTTATCCGAAAGTTATTGAATAACAAACTAATAACATTTCTTGTTATTAAATGTTTCATTTGTTCGATGACTTCATGATGTAATATCAAATCTTGTTCTTCGGTTATTTTCACTGCTAAACCAACAAATACCACATCAATACCAGACTCTGCTCAAATACCTCCAACAGTTATTGTGATGTTCTCATAACATTTCGTAGAATAACGCAGCAATAACAATTTTAGGTATTAGAGCACATCTTGGTCTTCGCATGGTATTTGTAAGGTATGCCCTTCTGCTCGGGAAACGGTCAAAATTTCATTGAATCCGGAGATATAACAGCTCAATGCTGACTATCGGATAATTATACCCTTTTTCTAGACTCTGTCTAGAGTTGATCAACTTACAGTAAACTTTTTGAAGATATTTGATGCACATTTCGAAAAGTTACAGTTAGTTCAACATTTTTTGAAAAGTGAAAATTTTGCCTGTCCCGATCATTATGTCTATCCCATGTAATTTCAGTCACGATATTGGGCCTTCGGAAACAGTGTGCAAACGGTTCAGAAATTGCTTTTCAATTCCACGAGCAACTCTTTTGGGATTTTTTTCCGAAATTTCTTAAGCTTTTTCTTCGGGAGGTCCTTCAGAAATTTCTTTGTAAATTCTTTCAGAAATTTCTATTGAAATTTGTTCGATTAATCCATTGGAATCCTTTCGGATTTCCCATTAGGAATTCTCTTAGAAAAAATCATGTAAATTTACGTTCCCGAGGATGCACATAAATGGAGCTGACCGTTCGTGAACAGCAACAGTTGGTCTATCAATCGTAAGAACCGAATCGACAAATAAACTTTATAAAAGTAAAGCATTGATATAGATTCCACACTCTTAAAAAATTTGGATTTTACACGTGACGTAAACCATCAACGTATGTAAACATTTCATGACTGAATAGCAAATTTGAATCAATTTTACATCCATCATGTAAGTTCGAGTTGGTTGCACAAGATGTCAACAAACCTACCTGACCAGATAGGTAGAAACAGTTTTACATTTTTCGTTTGTCTCACAACTCGGTGATACAGCCGAGAGGTATACACAGATAAAAATAATGAGATTTATACGTCATGTAAACTTCAGTTTGGTCATGTAAACTTAGTGTTATGATGGTTTACATGATATATCATGTAAATTTGTGTTATATTTCATGTAAATACACAGAGTCATGCTGAATTACATGACATATAATGGAAATTTACATGATATTTTATGACATTTACATGAGATGTCATGTAAATTTCTGTGAAATCCCACGCTCCAATCATGTGCATCATATGTCACAGAGAATTTTACACTCTTTTTTCGATCTGTGTAGTACGTGCCTCTCAATCACCAGATCAGAGTACGAATCCAGTTCAGTATTTTACACACATATGTTTTATCTCTCGTTTCGGCTCTAGCGATTGGTAGCTCGACTTTATTTGTGATAGAAGACGTAAATTTGTGTCAAATGGGCCACTCCTTTTATGTGCATCCAAGTGAACTTGAATTTACATGATTTTTTCTAAGAGTGTAGTTATAAACGGTCAATATTTCATTGAATTAGGTTCATAGAATCCGGCGATATAACAGCTCAAAGTTGACTTTCGGATAATTATACCTTTTTCTAGAATCTATCTACTGATACACAACTAGTTGATCAACTTACAGTGAACTTTTTGTAGATATTTGATGCACATTTCGAAAAGTTACAGTTAGTTCAACATTTTTTGAAAAGTGAAAATTTTGCCTGTCCCGATCATTATGTCTATCCCCTGTAATTTCAATCACGAAATTGGGCCTTCGGAAACAGTGTGCAATCTGTTCATAAATTGCTTTTCAATTCCACGAGAAACTCTTTTGGGATTTTTTTCCGAAATTTCTTCGGGAGGTCCTTCAGAAATTTCTTTGTAAATTCTTTCAGAAATTTCTATTGAAATTTGTTCGATTAATCCATTGGAATCCTTTCGGATTTCCCATTAGGAATTCTCTTAGAAAAAATCATGTAAATTTAAGTTCACGATGATGCACATAAAAGGAGCGGACCGTTTGACACAAATTAACATATTCGTGAACAGCAACAATTGGTCTATCAATCGTAAGAACCGAATCGACAAATAAACTTTATAAAAGTAAAGCATTGATATGGATTCCAAAACTGGTCTGCTGATTGAGAAGCCAACACGAAACCCGAGTCTTTCACCGAGTTGAAAGACAATTGATAAATGTTAAACTGTTTCTGCGTATCTGGTGGGATTGGCTTGCTTAAATTTTGTGCAACCAATTCATGGATGTAAAATTGCTTCAAATTTGCCGATCAGTTATGGATTTTTTACGTCGTTTGATGGTTTACGTCACGTGTAAATTACTAATTTTACAGTAGGTATTCCTGCGGCAGTTTTTATTTTAGAAAACTTCTTCGGCAATTTTTTATGGAAAGTCCAAAAACTGCATTGGGTTACTTTTTTTATTTTTATTTTTTCATTTTTTCTATGACAGCTCCTATAAGAAGTACTTTGGAAATTGATTTGACAATACCATTTTCAGATTCATGCTTCGGCCAACCTTTTGAAAATCGCAATTCCTTTATAAATTTATCCGAAATATTGTTTTTTTTTTATTCCATCAGCAATTCCAATCGGAAATTGGCATTGATTTTTCAAAGGAATTGTATGAAATGAATGGCCGAAGGAATTCCCAAAGATAACTGCAAAAGAATTGTAGAATATTTCCCAAATTAGTTGCCTTGAAAACTTGGAGATAACGGAAAAAAATGAGCACAATTGCTGCAAAAGCTGCCTTTCGAAAAAAAAAAACAGATTTTTCCACCTAGTGGTGATAGTGCCTTTCTCGTCGAATATGTACTCATGATCTTTCCGTCGACGCAATCAATCTCGCCTTAGAGTCAGTGATCAGCCCCAAATCTCTGTGCTTTGGTAACGGACGAGAAGGAGGAAATGCTCATAACAGCGATCTGGGGGAACTTTACCACCTAAGAATTTCTGAATCATGAGAACACTTTATTTAGAAAATCATGAATTTTATCAAGGTCATCAACGAATTGGGGCACTTATTCCGACGTTATGTTCAACGTATGGGCAGAGCTGAAAGTATCAGCACTTTCAGTTGACTGCTTGACCACCTTCACTGGAGGCTGATTCATACCAAGATGACAATTACTAGCCAGGATTTAACTTTTTTCACAGATCACTTTGACAAAGTTTTATCTGCACACTTTATGCTATATTTTATTATCATTGGTTACAAAATTCATGTAATGTGGTAATTTTAATTGCCAAAGCTATATCACATTCAAATATCAACCACATTACAGAGCCCGCCTTCCGGTCGCATCAAAATTTTGCGCAGTAATTTTAGACGCAAATAAAGATTTAAAAGAATGTTCCGGGCTGATGCGCTTGAATTTTATTTTTTCCATACATCGTTCATCCATCCTACTGTAAATTTACGTCTCAGGAATCTAAACTGGTGTGATTTGATGAGATCGCTTTAGTTTTTTTAGGTTTTTGGTTCTCTTACACATATCTATCGCTTGCATTCAATTAGTTCACTTTCGTAATTCCGCTAAAGCATCCAACGCTGCTTCTGCAACACCACCGGTAGCCTCTTATGTAGTCTGAGTCTATTTTGTATTGCTTACGAGACCCCCGGAAATGATTCCGGAACACTACCGGTATATTTAAATGTGATCTGAGTTTATGAAAACTGGTAATCAGGTTACCCGGAACTAAAAACCCTACCGGTAGTTACTTCTGTGGACTGTGCCTATTTTCTTATTATCCATGCATCAGGTTACTGACAAAAAAGCATTTTGATGTACCGCAAGCATGGGTTTGATTCACTTTTATGTATGTCCACTTCCAGTGCGACACCCTTAACCGGTTCCGGAAAATTTACATGGTTCATTTTTACATTTGACCAATTCCGGCGGGACACCTGAAACCGGTTGTGGAATACTATCGGTGGTCTCTAACGTAATCTGAGCTGATTTTTTTTGAAAACCTTTCATCCGCTTATCGAAAAAATCGCGATTTGATGAAGCGCATGCATGAAGTTCGGTTCCCTTCTACAATTGACAACATCCAGAGGGACACCGGGAACCGATTCCGGGACACTACTAGTTTTCCCAGCACGATCTGAGATATTTTTTCTTGGTAACCGTTCATTAGGATACCTTGAATGATGATTTGATGTGTCGCGAATCTTTTTTTTTAATTCTCTTTTACATTCGGCCACTTTCAGCGAGACACCTCGAATCGATTCCGGAACACTATCAGTAGTTTCTAATGTTGGCTTAGCTTATTTTCTTGCCGATCGTACAAGTTATCGAAAAGGCCACGATTTGATGTGTCGCCTGTATGAATTAAGCCACTTCCATCGGGATACCCGGAATTAGTTCCGGAACTCTACCGGATCAGATATAGTCTGAGACTATTTTCCTGTTTATCATTCATCAGGTTACAGAAAAAGCGGTGATTTGATGTGTCGCATGCATGGGTTTGTTTCACTTTTATATTTGGCCACTTCCGGTGAGACACCCGGAACCGGTTCTGCAACACTACCGGTTCAGATATAGTCTTCGACTATTTTCCTATTTACCGTTCATCAGGTTATAGAAAAAGCTGCGATTTGATGTGTCGCATGCATGGGTTTGGTTCATTTATATTTGGCCACTTCCGGCGGGATACCCGAAACCGGTTCCGGAACACTACCGGATCAGATATGGTCTGAGACTATTTTCCTGTTAACCATTCATCAGGTTACAGAAAAAGCGGTGATTTGATGTGTCGCATGCATGGGTTTGTTTCACTTTTACATTTGGCCACTTCCAGTGGGACACCCGGAACCGGTTCCGGTATGCTACCGGTTTAGATATGGTCCGAGACTATTTTCCTTTCTACCGTTCATCAGGTTATACAAAAAGCTGCAATTTGATGTGTCGCATGCATGGGTTTGGTTCACTTTTATATTTGGCCACTTCCGGCGGGGCACCCAGAACCGGTTCCGGAACACTACCGGTTGAGATATAGTCCGCGACTATTTTCCTGCTTACCGTTCATCAAATAATCGAAAATGACGTGGTGTGATGGGTCGCATGCATGGGTTTGTTGCAATTTCATATCTGGCCCCTTCCTGGGGTACCGGTCCGGAACACCTAAATGGCCATTACTCCGGAACGGCTGGACCGATTCAAACCATTTTCAATAGGAAACAATGGGACAATATTCCGCGTCGATTGGAACCAAAAGCGTTGAAATCGGATGATATTCACTATCCAAAAGTGAGGTGACATTGTTGTACACATACACACATACACACGCACACACATACATACACACACACATACACACACACAGACATCATCTCAACTCGTCGAGCTGAGTCGATTGGTATATAAGACTTGGCCCTCCGGGGGTTCTATCAAAATTTCATTTTTGGAGTGAACATATAGCCTTTCGGTACACCTTGGTGTACGAGAAAGGCAAAAACATACCAAAGAATTTAAAAAACATGTATAGGAATTTAATAGGCAAAGAAGTTGCTGAAAGAATTCCCGAAGGATTAGCTGTATAAATTTTAATAGAATAATTAAAAAGCAATTCACAAACCAAGTTTTGGAGAAATATCTAAACAACTTTCCAAAGAAATTGACGAAAAAAATCTAAAGGAATTATCAAAGCAGTTTATTTATTCGGAAGAATAAATATAAAAACAATAAAATAAAAAGGATTCACAGAAGGAATATCATTAAAATTGCTAAAGAAATACCCAAGCGTTGCAAAAGGATTTCTCAAAACAATTTCTGCATTTAAATTTATTAAAATGGAATTTATCAATAAATATAAAAAAATGCCGTTGAAAATTCCAAATGCTTTGTGAATTTCAATATACTTGGAAAGAATTACCCACAGAAATTTCCAAGGAAAGAAACTATCAGCGAAAATGCTGAACATATTCCAAGTAAACTTTCAAAGAAATTCCCATTTCATCGCTAAAAAGGGTTGTATGAAATTTGCCAGAAAACCATTTGCCAGGATGATTTTTGCCAGAAAGCCATTCCCCAGAATAGATCATTTGCCATAATTCTCTCTCATTTCTGGACTTTTCTATTACCAAACTAGGGTGCGGAAACTGTAACAATAATTTTCATTGAATGTGTTTTGTTTTAGAAGAATAACACTTAAGAAATAGGGAAGTGAAATAAAATAAATAAAAATGTGATCTCATTAAACGGTAGTACGGGTATTCTTGAGAAACGTGGAGCCTTATAAATTTGAGAACAACTAAATTTCTGACATTTCCAAAACAGGTGAAATGGAAATGAAACAGGAAAAATCTCCGATTATATTGTTGCTAATTGTTATAACAATTATGGTCCACAATTTCTGATTGAAAAAGAAAAGTTTCTAATCAAATTGAATACAAAGAACAACCCAGTTTTCTAAGAAGGCACATTTCATAATGAACATATTCACTTTAATAAAGTTCTCTCCATTCAGGGTCATGACGTCGAATGAACATAATTATTGGGTTGCTTTTAAGTTAGATCAATCGGATAGAACACCTCGAAAGATCTGCATATCAACTGGAAAAAGGCAATATTTCAAAAGAATGTATTAGCAGTCAGCCTGTTATGAAAAAGGTAATAAATCTCCTTTGTAGTTAGCAGTGAGACCGCCAGAAAACTACAAAACAGTGCAGGGGCCATAACGTCCTGGTATTTACTACGCGTTTTTGTAAAAATTTAAGTCCAAAAGTTCGGTGGCGTCATAAAATCCTTAATGCCTTTTGTCTGGTTTAATTGGCCGAATGTCATTTGGTCGAATGCCGTTTGGCCGAAAATGGAAATATGAACTTAAGCGGTCATGCCTCTGTTTCCTATGTCAGTGTAACTCGAAAGAACAGCCTATGATTCAAAGAAGCGAAAATCCCTGACTATGTATTCACAGTTTCAGAGCAAACTAATCGGTGAAAAATAGCCTATGATTGGAAGAAGAAAATATTTCCGATGATTATATTTGCATCTAGAATGTTGGCTAGAGTGTGTCCGCATGTCTAAATTCTTTTGATCATAATGCGACCAAATGGCATTGGCCAAACGAGAGAAAATCTCTAATGGTAAAGTTCACAAGGCCGCTTTAAAATTCAATAACAGTATTACTCGAAAGAATAGTCAATTTAAAAAAAAAAAGGAAAAATCTCAGTATTTTTTCAACATCCTATTATCAAAAGAAGGGCAACTCTCCTACAGAGTTCACAGTTTGTTTGCCCCACCAATAGTTCCAGAGAGAACAGCATTTGACGAAAGAAAGGGAAATTGTTCAATGACAGTTTTAGCTGTTAGTTCGCTGAACAACAATGTTACTGGAAAGAACAACCTGCTTAAAAAGAAAAAAAATCTCAAATGTTGTTGACAATATAGTAAGCTTGAAAGTACAACCTGTGTGATAGAGGTGGCTTGATGACCATTTGGACTTTATGACCACTGGCACCAAAATATCAAAATGATGTTTCAAACACTTAGCGCTCTCTTAAAGAACAGCCTCTGCTCAAAAGAAGGTGAATTCCCTGATTATTTTGTTGGTAGTTTTAACCCCAGCAGTTTTTTGTACTTAGAAGCTGATACTGTCAAAGATTAAATAAAAATGAAAAATAAAACTTTAACAAATTTTGCCCGTGTGGTCACTGCTGATTGAAAATAAAAATATGATAATGATTTTCAGTCTTTGCCATGGCTATTCCTGAAACAAACGTGCATCAAAAAATGTACGGACAATCTTTCAACAGAATTCCTTTGTGTCAATGTCAATGCTAATAAAATATAATTAAGTTTATTTATATTGATAAATACATCATTTTCTGGGGAATGTCCTTTCTAACAAATGGTTTTCTGGCAAGCGGCTTTCTAGAAAATGTCATACAACCGTTGTTCTTATTATTCAACATTCTCACAATCATTCTGGAAAAGCGTTATTGTGTAGACGTGATTATTTTCGAGCAATAAAAACAAAGAGGTTGTTATGATGAATACTGAGTTCGAACCGAAAATAAAAAATTTCCTGTATTACACGTAATTTTGTGAAGAATTTGTAGTTCTTAGAAATTAAGCGTCTGTCAATTGTCCTGAAAACATGTTCTCATGTTCACGTGTTTGTGTTCAAGAAATAAAACACAAGGGATGCCGCGATGAATGTTGATTTCGAGCTGTAAATACAAATTTCCTGTATGAATCGTAATTTTGTGAAGATTTTATAGTCTTGAGATTGAGTATCTCCAGATATGCTTTTGCGACTTTATTGCCTTATCAATACGGACAACTCAACATCAAAATATTTATGAAACCGCTTTACATTTGGAATAACTCCAGAAAAACTGCATTTTAAGTACTTTCTTCGAGTTTTTGAGTACTCAAAAATACAAACTTTAAAATCGATATTTTAAATCGATATTTTAAAGATGTCATTCATGGCGAAATTCATTGGTTTCAAAATTTGGAAAATCGGATAAAAAATGGCCGACCATAGCAAGTTGAAATTAACATTTGGGAGGCATGGCAGAGGAAGTGTTAATTGAGGTCCTTCTGTGAATTTTCAGAAATGTTTTTTTTCTGACTTTTCTTCAAGTTCTTTCCGGGAATTTTCAGGAATGTTTTCTGAAGGATTCTTCTAGCAGACTCTTCTAAGGCTTTTAGTGGAGTTTTTTTTTATCAGAGATTTCTTTTGGATTTTCTTAGGGTATTCATGCAGATCTGTGGATTTTCTAAAATCCTTTCTAAATGTCATTCAGATATTTCTTCATTAAAGATGAAGGGTCAGAAGGTTGGCCTGTGATTTTAAAAGGAATTTTGTTCATGGACTTGTACTGGACTTTTATCTGTAATTTCTTGGCATTTTTCTGGAATATCCACAGATACTTATTCTAAGATTCCTCCAGAAGTCTCTTTTCTGATTTTTTATGGAATTTCTTCTGAGATTCACTTAAATGTCTTGCTGAGATTCATTTAGGAATGCTTTCAGAGATTAGTTTTTCAATACTTCTTTCTAGAGTTTCTCAAGATTTTTTTTTTCTGAAATTCCCCCAGAGGTCCTTTTGGCATTCCTTAACTTCTAGTAAAATATCTTTCCTACAAAACTGATTACACCCATTCGAAAAGGGCATGCTGCTTAGAGAGTTCGAAAAGTCGGTACAATATCTTCTTATCTTGGTATTACCCAGAAATTCGTTCTAAAGTTCTACAATTTTTTTCTTGGCTAAAAACTATTTTTCTGGAATTTCATTTTGAATATGTTCTAGGATTATTTTACAAGAATTTATTGTGGGACTCCCCCAGATATATCTTCTGGTATTCCTTAAGTAGATCCTTCTGGTATTCCTCGTGTTCGGGTTTACCGCTTCGGCCAAATGGGCCCGAATTATTGCTGTGTATGATCTGTAAAAATATCACAAGCCAAAAACACTGCGAAAAAATGATCAATGAAAACAAATTAAAACAAAGTCAACTGTAAAGTCGACTAAATTTATATAAACCCCACCCGGAAGCCAAACTTTGCGCATAAAATATTGACCCTCATCACCCTCGTACCGACATCGCTCCCACCCACCTATCCACTAACATGAAAGGGGGGACTTAATTTGATTTTTCCGCACTAAAAGCCATTTCCGTTGGCGTTGATCTCAACATGGGAATCCTTCCCACATCAACCCCCACCCCGACCCTTCGAAGAAAATTGACACGGAAATGAAATAAAAGTCCCTGTTGCTGATGCTGAAGCAAAAAATAAAGTTGAAAGTAAAAAACAAGCAAGATGAATTGGGGGCGCATCTCCGCGGGTGCCCGATTTGGATAAGAACCGGACAGAGAGCACGCGAAAAAAAAATGAAAAATTCACGATTTTAATGCGAAAGTTGAATGGCAGCTATTATCATTATAATTACCCAGTTGTTAATTTTCCAGATTCCGAGGTTGGTTGCATGCGGATGCGCTGAAGGACGACGACGATGGCGACTGGGGTGCAAGCGATAAGAAAATGTTCGGACACCAAATCAAAGTTGAGCTGGGAAAATAGCCCGGATGAAATTGAATAAAAAAAAAATATGGGGGGCAAACGGACAGCGATGACACTTTTCCCAGTTTTTTTTTTTTGCTTTTAGTAAGGGAAAGAAAAGCAGAAAATAAATAGTTTATTGTCAAGAGCTCGCTGAGCTGCTGGTACGCGAAAATGAAGGAACCAATTAGTACAAAGTTTAAAATTGAAGCAGGAATTTCGTCGTGAAGCTCTGGGCGTAATCCTAGGATCGTTGTTGTTGGTGCTCAATGCAAATTAGTTTGCAAAGTGTTCTTGTGCCTCTTACAAACAACTATGATAAACAAGATCATGGAACTTAATTTCACTTGAAGTAAGCACATTTATATCATTTACATCCGCGATACGCCACAATTGGAATTTGAATTAGCTAATGAAATAAAATAATATATTAAGATACAACTAAATACCTAAATAAAATTGAAAATTTGTTTAGACATTCGTTTAGCCGAATTGTTCAATTTTTTTAATTACACAATGAAAAATACCAAACTTCAAAACATATCCGACACCATCATTTTGTATGATTACCTACAATATCCCTTTCGGGACGGAGCGCAAAAAAGTGAATTCTCCATACAAATGGCCAACAAAACAACACATATTTTTCCACATTTGAAAGAACTACTCTTTGTCTCTCGATTTCTAGCTTCAGATACCTAGATAAAACGAAAATAAAAAGTATGCGACAGACAAAACTTTTTCATGTTTTACGGTTGTTGTCCAGTTTTTGTTTAACTTGCTGTGGTAAATCTCAGAGGCAATGTATAGAAAACTTTGTTTGCACACATACAAGTATAAGTAATGGCTGAATTATTGAAACAGTTTACTTTACATAAAACAAAGACTGAACAGATGAAAAAAAAAATACACGAAACTTTTATCGCTCAAAAGCACAATGAGCCATTTTATGAAGTGACAACAATGTTGATGATGATATTGATTTTCACGGGTTATTGGACGCTACCTCCTGTCAAAATTCATTCAAAAAATCGACTCGTAAAATGGACTATTGTGCTGGATCGTAACGAAAGGGATATAGATCGTCTGGCCGTTTCGTAAGCCTCGAAGTGTGGGTTCGATTCTTGCTCCAGTCGTTGAAGACTTTTTGTCGAACGGAAAATTAGCCACTGGGCCACTGGGTGTTTCGTGTGTTGTCCGTTGTCTCATGCTTGTGATAATTCAGTCTGTGCAACCTCTGGTTGGAGACAGTGTAGTGTCTTTTATTAATTTGATATGCATATGGGCTTCGTGGCCGTGCGGTTAGCGGCGTCAGTCGTCTAGGCGTTTCGTAAGCCTCGGAGTGCGGGTTCGATTCCCGCTCCAGTCGGGGAAAACTTTTCATCAAACGGAAAATTCTCCATTGGGCCACTGGGTGTTATGTTGTCCGTTGTCTCGTGTTAGTGTAATGTTCAGTCTGTGCAGCCTCTGGCTGAAGACGGTGTAGTGTCTTTAAAAAAAATATATATAAATATGTCATAATATTCAAGAAGTTTCCAAATTGAGATTTTTTTGCAGTTATTTGCATCTGAAGTGTTTTAAAAGATTCTAATAAAAGTATCATAACGAGTGCAGGTTAAAAATCTAAAGTATTGTTTTGATGAAATATGATGCCATGATGGTATCTCTTGCATAAATCACAGCGTTTACAACTATCACGTCTTTTAATAGCTCCCAACATTTTCCACAGTGTATTCTACATTAAACTAAGTTTCCTGTTGCCAAGTAGAGCGCTCAAGTAAAATTTCACCTTTTTCCGTAAGTAATTTTGACAGTTGTTTAACTGACAGCATTTTATCGAAATGATGCTGTAAGAAGGATGTGAAGAAAAGGGCACCAGGTTGTTTACGATTTGGACTTAGAGAAATTTCGTTCTTTTCCTCAGGAAATGTTATTGAAATTTAAATGTACTATTTCGCGCGCGTGTAGGGAAAATGATTCAATTTAAAACTTTTGAGTGGGCTTCTGGGGAAAATCCAGATATCGAGATTCCAACGGAGTTGTGAAGCTTTCCAGGGAAAATACTGATTAGAGACATTGCGCTGGAATTCTGGGGGAACTTTTGATGGTATTACAGAGAGAACTAAGGTTAGATACTCATTAAAAATTCTGCAATTTAGGCGTTCGGACTACGATGGAAGGAATTCTGCTGGGACTCTGGCGGTTACTTTATGGAGTTGTTGAAGAAATACTGGGACAAAGCTTCACGGGAAATTTTATGAAGATTCACGAAGGATTCTTTGTGATGAATCTTCTGGCATTCCGTACGAAGGTTTTTCTCTGGGATTTCGCAGAGAAAATCCTTCCTTCAGCAACTTCTTCCAGGATTCCTCCAGAACCTCCTTCTAGATCTCCTCTAGGAGTAAATTTTTGGGTTCCTCCTATAGTTTCTTCTGGTATTACTCCAGGATTTTCTTTAAAGATTACACCAGGAGTGGTATCAGTGAGATTTCTCTAATAATTCCTCTAAAGATTCCTCCAGAAATTCCTCCGAAGATTCCTCCAGGTATCCATTCAGGGATTCCTCCGGAGATTCCTCCAGAAATCGCTCCAAAAATTCATCCGGAGATTCTTTCGGAATTCCTCCGGAGGTCCAGGAATTCCTCCGAGGATTCCTCGGAAGAATCTCTGGGAGGAATTCCTGAAGGAATCTCCGAAGTAATTCCTGGAGGAACCTCCAGAATTGGGGGAATTCCGGGAGGAATCTCCGAAGAAATTGCAGGAAGAATCCCCGGAGGTATTCCTTGATGAGGAATTCCTGGAAGAATTTCTGGAGGGATTCCTGGAGGAATCCCCGGAGGAATTTCTGGAGGAATCTCCGGAGAAATTTCCGGAGGAATCTCTGGAAAAATTCCCGAAGGAATCTCCAGAGGATTTCCCGAAGATATCTCTGGAGGAATTCCCGGAGAAATGTCTGGAAGAATTTCCGGAGGAATCACCGAAAGAATTTCCGTAGGAATCTCCGGAGGATTTTTTAGAAGAATCTCCGAAGGAATTATTGGAGAAATCTCAGAAGGAATTTCTGGAGATTTGCTCCAGAAGATGCTCTGATGATTGCCTGTAGGAATTCTGGAAGAATTGCACGGGAATTTCAGAGGAACTCCCGGAAAATTCCTGGTGGAATTATTGGTGAACTTCTGGTGGAATTCACGAGGTAATTTGAGATGAGTTCGTGGGAAACTCCTGGAGGAATTTCTTGGAAACTCATTGGGTGATTCCAAGGGAATTTCTGCAGGATATCCCTGGGAACTCCTACAAGAATTCACGGGGAACTCCTGGATATATTCACGGCAAACACCTGAAGGAATTAACGGGGAACTTCTGGAGGCATTCCCGGGGAACTCCCGGAAGTTTTATTGGGGGTTTCCTGGAAGTGGAACCTAATAATTTCTGGATGATTTCCCGGGGGAATCCCTGGAGGAATTTCCGGAACACTCCTTGAGGAATTCCTGGGGAACTCCTGGAGGAATTTCCGGGGAACTCCCACGAAAATATCCGGGAAAATCCGGAAGAATTCCTGATAATATCCTGGAGGAGAACTTCTAGAAGAATTTCCGTGAACTCCTGGGGGACATGCTAGAGGAAATATCGAGAAACTTCTGAGAGAATTTTTTTAGGAATTTTCGAGAACTAGAAAACCTCAGATTTCTTTTGATAGAGCAAAACAGAGCAAGAGCAATGCTGCAGATTCTCACATAATTCCTTTCTTCCAGGAAACAAACATATCCACCGAGCTGGAGTTGTTCTGAAATTAACCGCAGGATATCCGTGCTCATTGTGTTTCGCCGCGCATACGCGCCAACTTGTGACGTAGTTGGGGGGCAAGGACTTTCAAAACCAATCGAATGCGGAAAATATCGATGCAATTCATCTTATTCAGGCTTATTCAGGCATATCCACGTGAAAACTAGTGCATTGGACTGAAAAATGTTGAATTTTGTCCAATTTTGGAGAGCTTCGACCCCCCAACTACGTCACAAGTTGGCGCCTATGCAGCAGCGGCAAACTTGCAGATTGTTTTAGTACGTACCGCAGTGCTTCCGCATTCCATTGCCGAACCCATTGCGTTTTCCACAATCAAATAAATAAATAAAATATTTGACGCTGTGTACTACATGCCTAAGGCCCCTGTGTACTAACAGCTTAATGCACCCTGATGTCTTTGGTGCGAAAGAAGAAACAAAAACGAAAGAGAAATGCCACTTTAACTCACGGAATAATACATCGACATATTATTCCGTACGGAAAATTAACAACATGACTGACAGCATCGCATGACAGTGCCACCTGTTGGCAAATCTTTCTGGCTGCAAATTACTTATCAACTGCGAACGCTTAAGTAATTTTGATTGCAAAAGTTTTACGTGACCATTACTTGTCCTATCATTTTACACAGTACTTACCAGGTGGAAACTAGCCATTAGGCACCAGTTTCGAGTTATAATTTTTTACAGAAGAAAATTTGCTTTTTTTCATACACTCTTTTCAAAAGTTAGATGAGGAAAAATGGGGGTTACGTACCAAAGGCTGAATTACGAAAGGCTGAAATAACAAAAGGCTGAAACACGAAAGGCTAAAATTACAGAAAGCTGAATGCATCAAAAGGCTGAAATAACATAAGGCTGTAATTGTGATTCGACTAGTTTTCAAACACACCAACCTAAAGGCTAACTTCAACACTTACAACACAGACAAACAGATCACTCCTAATTGGAACAAGTACATACATTCATTGATTTAACGATATATTTGAAAATTTGCTTGTTGGTCGATTACCTAGCCGTGGCAATCGCATTGGTTTTGCTTGAGCTTGACGATTCACAATGGTCGGAAAAAATAAAGTTCGGCCAAAACTCTGTTTATGTGTTTAATCGAAGTTATAGGTGTTCTAGATATGTTATATAGTATTTTTAGTGTTTCAAAAGGGGTATTCAAAAATTACGTAACATCAATAAATTAAAAAAAAACTGTATAAGTCAGTGAACTCCAAATCTTTTGCGTTTTTTGTTAGAAATTCAATTTGAATTCAATTAAATGATTAACTTTCGATCAAATTGAATCATGTTTGTTAAAACGTGTAAAAAATGTGGGAAGATTAATTTTAATTCAGTCAAAATGTGAAAACAACATAAAATATATGAAAAAATATACTTTTTTTAAATGGCTCTAATTTGAAAACCTTCAAATATCTTAAAAATATTTAAACGTTTTTATGCAGTCCTAAGCATGATGTTTAAGATGTATTATTCGAAATTGCGGCGACACGTGACGACACGAACCATTTTTTAACTTCAAAATTACCAATTCCGTGGGTACAATATATGAAAATTTGAAAAGTTTTGTGACATATTAATTTTGTACCATACGTGCATTCAAACTGTCCAACACCAAGCTTTCATATGCTGGATAACATAAAACATATATTCCTTTCTCAAAATATTAATATTTTACTTTTTTCGAATGATTCATTTTTCAATTTTATGACTTAGGTCACTTTGGCAGTGAAAATGTCATTGAAATTCAAAAGCTGGTATAGTTTTAATCAAGGATCATAAAAGTACAGTACATTAACTTTGTAATAAGGTGAAATAAAGTTTAAAAATATGAAATTAGTTTTTTGGGAGTTTTGGCCGCCCCTTTGTATGGAGCTCGACCAATGTGCGATTGACCGTCCTACCGTTCCTAGTTCATCGTTGGCCAAACTAAACCATTTTGGGCATCAGAAAATTGGATTATTGAACACCTTCATTACTAAGACAGTATTTTTCAAATAAATAGCATATATTTCAAAAAAGGGAAAATCTCTGATGATATTGTTTTAGTAGCCGTAATGACAACAATCTCCAAAACAACATGACTCGAAAAAATAGCTCATGTTTTGTAACCTGTGGTTACAATTCTATGTACTTTTGTTGTTGCGTGCATTTTACCCACATACACCACTGTGTTTTGTGTCATTAAATTTGATTATTTTTAGTAATTTTTATTTGCGTAGTTAGAAATTAGGGAAATAAATTCGAGTATATTGTACCGGTGAGGCATTCGACCCCCAAGCTCCCCCACTCCAAGGCACACATCAGCAGCAACAAGCAGCAGAAACAATCGAGTGCGGTGTGTGGTGTTTTTTGTTTTGATCGAGAGAGAGTTACGAACCGCGAAACGCGACGGACGCAATTTGGTTCCCCGTTTAATTTCAACCGGGAAAAGTGCAAATAAATCTCCGTGTCGTTTTTCCGCTGGATGATTGTTCCCAGCAACGTCGGGAGTGCGCTTAATTAGTTCCCCAAAGGGAAAGTGCCGGCCCGCAGCTCGGGAACAGTGAAGTACCAGTGAGTAGTGCTTCAGGGTATAGTGGATCGCCGCCATCGCGGGAAGCTAAACGTAAAGGAGACATTCGCTTCCCGGCGGTTTAGCAAAGTATCCCAAAACCCACCGTTCTCGCTACACGGGCTCAGCCAGTAGAGCCAGTCTCGCCCGTGTAGCTAACCGATAAGGAGAACGAAGGTAGGTGAAAAGGGGCTCACCACCTGTGGTAGTACTTTGCGGAGACTACCAGGGCTAGTCACGGCGAGTGACTTGCCCGGCGTATTATCGCCACCGTCGCTAGGGGGGATCCGACAAAGGAGCCCGCTCTTCCCCCTAGCTAAACGCAAAGGACGACTGCTCTGCAGTCTGAAAGTGCCCAAAGAAGAAGAAATCGAAGAAGAAAGAAGAAGAAGAAGCTCTGCATAATCCGTGCGGGAGCGAAGCCAACGACGACCATCGCCACCGCTGCTGTTCATCGAAGGGCCCCAACGAGTCGACCGAAGCCGAAGTGCCAAAGGGGAAAACGGGGTAAAAGGTCAGATTAGAATATAAGTATTTAAAATTGAAAAATGATTTATTTAAACATTTCATTTCATCCGAAATCCAGAATTTAGTGGAGGTACCCTGCTTTAGGCCACCCTGCCGGGTAACAGCGGGTAAGGGCTGAAAGTTTCTACTTACAGTTTGAAGAAGGATAAATTAACGGTATGAATATTATCAGTTCCTTTTGTGTTCGTTAGTATGTATCATTAGCTTTTTCAGTATAAGCTCAGTTTCGAAACTAGGGCCCATGCTGAGGGTTACGCGTGCGATTCGCGTTCGGACCAAGAACTTTTCATTTTGAAAATGTTCTTGACTCCCTATGGCATTGAGTATCTGTTACACGATATGCCAAAGCTGAGAAGCAAGCTCGATCTCAGTTCGGGCGTTGCTCCAAAATAAGGAGTAGTGCTATAACCTATATATGTATTTTCAAATTGTCAGCCTTTTCAATTTTCAGCCTTTTGTAATTTCAGCCTTATGTTACACTTTCTTGATTTCAGCCTTTTGTGCATTCAGCCTTTTGAAAATCAGCCTTATGTTACAATCCAAAAAATGTTAATATATTGATTAAAATATATCGAGTAAGAAATGGCAATTTTTTGCGTGCTTGGGCTGGAAAAACACTTTTTTTTACACGAACATGTGCAACAGTGAAAACATTTATGTACATCCGATGAACTGTACCTACGGCAAATTGTAGCATACAAACACCTTTCTATTTGAATTTATCCTTCTTCTTCTTCTTCGTTTTCTTCTTATTGGCTTCTTGGCGTAACGTCCTCAGTAGGACAAAGCCTGCTTCAAAACTTAGAGCATTATGAACACTTCCACAGTTATTAAATGAGAGCTTCCTTTGTCAGTGACCATTTTGCATGTGTACAGGGGGTGGCCAAAATATTTGGGATAGGCAACTTTTTTTCTCTCACAAAAAAGTTCAACATGCTATACCAGTGGTGTCATCGTGGTTACCCCAAGTTACTCACTGAGTAACCAGCTTTTCAGGTAAAAAAAAATTTTTTTTTGCACTCAGGAAAAAATACGCTTCTAACAAAAACGTTTTATATATTTTTGTGTACACCATATTTTATGCGATTTGCGCCGTTATGAATATGACAAAAATTACTTCAGAAAAATCTAATTTGAGCGCAAATAGTTATACCTTAATGGTTTTCCCAATTATTTCCGCCCCGAAATCACCAAACTATTTTTTTTTTGTTCTCTTGCGCCCTCATCAGAAAAAATGGGTTTGTAATTTGCCCATTTATGATTTTTCCAATGTTTTTCCGTCCCGAAATCATCAAATAATAGCGCCCCCATGAAAATCAGAAAAGTTATCTTGTAGTGCGGGTCATAAATAGACCTTTGTAGTTTTTCCAATTTTTTCTTTCGCCCTGAAATCATCAAATTGTTTTTTCTTGCGCTCCCATGAATATCAGAATATTAGGAAACTTATCTTGCAAGTCGCCCATTACAATTTTTATAATTTTGTAATCAATAACCCTTGTGGTTTTTCCCATTTTTTCATCCGTTCCGAAATCACCAATCTAATTTAATTTTTTTTCTTGCGCCCCATGAATATCAGAAAAGTTAACTTGTGATTCGCTCATTTAAGGTTTGTCCAATTTTTTCTTCCGCTCCGAAATCACCAATCATTTTTTTGCGCCCCCAGGAATGTCAGAAAAGTTATCTTGTAATTCGTCCACTAATAATTCGCCCATTTATAATATTTCCATTTTTTTTCTTCCGCCTTGAAATCACTAATCTAATTTTTTTTTTCTTGTGCCCCCATGAATATCAGAAGAAGTTATCTTCAAATTGTTCCAGGAACTTCTCTAAGTATTCCTCCAGGAATTCTTCCAAGTTTTTCGTCCTCCAAGAATTTCTTAAGATTTTTTGCAAGAAGTTCTCCATGAATTCCTCTTAGAACTACTTAAGGAATTTCTCATACAGTTTTTCCGGGAAACCTTCCAAAATTCCTTTAGAAATTCTCCCAGAAATTCTTGCAATTTTTTAAAGAATTTTTCCAAGAATTTTTCCAGGAGTTCCGCCAAGAATTCCTCAAGAATTTTCTCCAAGAATTTACCCAACGATTACTTGAAGAATTTCTCCAATTATTTTCCAAAGAATTTCTCCTAGAATTTCTCCGGAAATTTCTACAGGTATTTTTCCATGAATTCCGGCAGGAAAACCCTTCAGAAATTCGTCTACAAATTCTGCCAAGTTTTTCTTCAAAATCAAGAGGAATTAGAGAAGGAATACCAAAGATGCCTGGCGGAATTCCCCAAGCAATTCCTGGAGGTATCTCGTGGGAAATTCCTGGACTATATCATGGAGGAATCTCAGAGGAATTTGAAAGGCAATGTTATTAGTTTACATTTTTCACGTTGTTTTCACATTGTTTTTCGTTTACAATGAGGGCTGTTTCGAATCTGAGAACGCCACTTTCTATTTTGGGAAGCGGAAAAATTATTTCACTATTTTTGGTATACGATGAGCGCAATTTTCTCATCTAAGATTAACACTTTTTTGTGAGCGGGAAAATTGTCTTATTTGCTTTATTTTACGAACCGTAAGATCGACACACTGAACGCTGAATTATTTATATGGGGGGCGTAGCATCATAGGAGGCGCAGCTATATTGAAAACTTGGGTAACCAGCTCTGATTTTACCATGACAGCACTGGCTATAACTTTTCATAGAGTGCATCAAAAAATCTCAAATTTTGACTGTTTGTATTGGTACAAATTTGAACTTGATTGATTAATCTCGAAGACTGGCGCTCGAGCCTAGCTATTTAGCACTTTAGTTGGAGGAAATGCCAATGCAGAACCCGTAGCTTCCGGGAAGGTAAGCCCAGCTCCCTGGGTTAGTGGGTTGGTGTCAGGCCCCACGAGCCAGCCGTAAAAAGACTAGCACCGAAAAATCAACAAGAGAAGAATGCGAACCGATACCAATGGCGACGACCACAGCGACGAAAAGGGACTTGCGATTGGATGCTCGGTACGTGGAACTGCAGATCTTTCAACTTCACCGGGAGCACCCGCATACTCGCCGATATACTGAAGGACCGCGGGTTCGGAATCGTAGCGCTGCAGGAGGTGTGTTGGACAGGATCTATGGTGCGAACGTTTAGAGGTAATCATACCATCTACCAGAGTTGCGGCAACACACGTGAGCTGGGAACAGCTTTTATAGTGATGGGCGACATGCAGAGGCGCGTGATCGGTTGGTGGCCGATCGACGAAAGAATGTGCAGGTTGAGGATCAAGGGCCGATTCTTCAACATTAGCATAATAAACGTGCACAGCCCTCACTCCGGAAGCACTGATGATGACAAAGACGCATTTTACGCGCAGCTCGAACGCGAGTACGACCGCTGCCCAAACCACGACGTCAAGATCATCATAGGGGATCTAAACGCTCAGGTAGGCCAGGAGGAGGAATTCAGACCGACGATTGGAAAGTTCAGCGCCCACCAGCTGACGAACGAAAATGGCCTACGCCTCATCGATTTCGCCGCCTCCAAGAACATGGCCATTCGTTGCACCTTCTTCCAGCACAGCCTCCCGTATCGTTACACCTGGAGATCACCACAACAAACGGAATCGCAAATCGACCACGTTCTGATTGATGGACGGCACTTCTCCGACATTATCGACGTCAGGACCTATCGTGGCGCTAATATCGACTCCGATCACTACCTGGTGATGGTTAAACTGCGCCCAAAACTCTCCGTTATTAACAACGTACATTACCGGCGGCCGCCCCGGTACGATCTAGAGCGACTGAAGCAACCGAATGTCGCCACCGCATACGCGCAGAATCTCGAGGCAGCGTTGCCGGATGAGGGTGTGCTCGATGTGGCCCCTCTAGAGGACTGCTGGAGTACAGTCAAAGCAGCCATCAACAACGCAGCCGAGAGCACTATCGGGTACGTAGAACGGAGTCGACGAAACGATTGGTTCGACGAGGAGTGCAGAGCGGTTCTGGAGGAGAAGGATGCAGCGCGGGCGGTAATGCTGCAGCATGGAACCCGACAGAATGGGGAGCGATACAGACAGAAGTGGAAGCAGCAGACCCGTCTCTTCCGGGAGAAAAAGCGTCGCCTGGAAGAAGCGGAGTGCGAGGAAATGGAACTGCTGTGCCGTTCACAGGAAACACGCAAGTTCTACCAGAAGCTCAACGCATCCCGCAAAGGCTACGTGCCGCAAGCCGAAATATGCAGGGATAAGGAAGGGAGCCTCCTGACGGACAAACGTGAGGTGATCGAAAGGTGGAAGCTGCACTTCGACGAGCACCTGAATGGCGAAGAGAATGTAGGCACGGAGGACCAAGGCAGCGGAGGAAATGACTATGTTGGTGCAGCAGAGGACGGGAACGAACCAACTCCCACGCTGAGGGAAGTTGAGGATGCCATCCACCAGCTCAAAAACAACAAAGCGGCTGGTAAGGACGGTATCGCAGCAGAACTCATCAAGATGGGCCCGGAAAAGTTGGCCACCTGTCTGCATCAGTTAGTAGTCAAGATCTGGGAAACCGAACAGCTACCGGAGGAGTGGAAGGAAGGGATAATCTGTCCCATCCACTAGAAAGGCGACAAGTTAATGTGTGAGAACTTTCGAGCGATCACCATTTTGAATTCCGCTTACAAAGTGCTATCCCAGATCATCTTCCGTCGTCTTTCACCTAAAGTAAATGAGTTCGTGGGAAGTTACCAAGCCGGTTTCATCGATGGCCGGTCGACAACGGACCAGATCTTCACCGTACGGCAAATCCTCCAGAAATGCCGTGAATACCAGGTCCCAACGCATCACCTGTTCATCGACTTCAAAGCGGCATACGACAGTATCGACCGCACAGAGCTATGGAAAATTATGGACGAGAACAGCTTTCCCGGGAAGCTGACTAGACTGATAAGAGCAACGATGGACGGTGTGCAGAACAGTGTAAGGATTTCGGGTGAGCTATCCAGTTCATTTGAATCTCGACGGGGACTACGACAAGGTGATAGACTTTCCTGCCTACTATTCAACATCGCCCTGGAAGGTGTTATGCGACGAGCCGGGCTCAACAGCCGGGGTACGATCTTCACGAAATCCAGCCAATTTGTCTGTTTTGCGGATGACATGGATATTATTGCCAGAACATTTGGAACGGTGGCAGAACAGTACACCCTCCTGAAACGTGAAGCAGCAAAGGTCGGACTGGTGGTGAATGCGGCTAAGACAAAGTACATACTGGTAGGTGGGACTGAGCGAGACAGGACAAGCCTTGGCAGCAATGTTACGATAGACGGGGATACTTTCGAGGTGGTAGAAGAATTCGTCTACCTCGGTTCCTTGCTAACGGCTGACAATAACGTGAGCCGTGAAATACGAAGGCGCATCATCAGTGGAAGTCGTGCCTACTATGGGCTCCAGAAGAAACTGCGGTCAAAAAAGATTCACCCCCGCACCAAATGTACCATGTACAAGACGTTAATAAGACCGGTGGTTCTCTACGGACACGAGACATGGACGATGCTCGAGGAGGACCTGCAAGCACTCGGAGTTTTCGAGCGACGGGTGCTAAGGACGATCTTCGGCGGTGTGCAGGAGAACGGTGTGTGGCGGAGAAGGATGAACCACGAGCTCGCTGCACTTTACGGCGAACACAGTATCCAGAAAGTGGCCAAAGCTGGAAGGATACGGTGGGCAGGGCATGTTGCAAGAATGCCGGACAACAACCCAGCAAAGTTGGTGTTTGCTAACCATCCGGTTGGTACAAGAAGGCGTGGAGCGCAGAGAGCACGATGGGCGGACCAGGTGGAGCGTGATCTGGCGAGTGTTGGGCGTGACCGAGGATGGAGAGCTGCAGCTGCAAATCGAGTGTTATGGCGGCAAATTGTTGATTCAGTATTATCATGAATTTGATGTGAACTAAATAAATGAAATGAATGATTAATCTTTCGCAAAGTAAGAACCGTTCGGGTAAAACACTATTTTTCAGACAACGAATTTTTGAGCTGTCATATCTCGGAAACCAGTGAGGGCTACTTTTCAAAATAAATTAGTAAATATCTCAAAAACTATCAAAGATACAATATTACCGTCTTCAGAAGAAACACGTATTTTGTCATATTAAATAACTTTGTAGAACATTTGAAAATTCCCAAAAATGTCTGGAAAAATTTTCAACAAAAAAACTGATTTTAAGGGGCCATTCACAAATAATGGCCCATATCTCTAGAAATTGAGCAGTTGGAGCAAAAGTTTGTTCGCAAAGTTTTCTCACAATGACATTTTCTACAACTTTGCTGAAGACATAAACACGCTATCGTCACTTATGAAAAAAATCGAATTTTTATCTCACTTTTTGGTGGATTAATCGCATTAGTGATACCTCCAAAAGAAGGGCTCTGATATACCAAACAACTTCTTCGAAGACACCAAACCTCTAAAATCAATTTTTCTTGCCCAAAACAATTTCGATCACGAAATTGGGCTTTTGGAAACAGTGTGCTATATGAGTTAAAATTTCAATCCGGTATAACTTAATTCGCCGTAAGAAAATATAACATATTATAACGTCGTATTAAGTACCAATATATTGATGATAAACGTTAAAAAATTCATTGAATTCGGTTCACTGGTTTCCGAGATATGACAGTTGAAAAATTAAGTGTATAAATAATAGTGGATCCGTTCGGGTAGGTTCCAACTTCGCGAAAAATAATTCAATCGAGCCAAAATTTGTACCAATGATGCACATATAATAGGTTGACAAATAGTCAAAATTTGAGATATTTTGATGCACTCTATGAAAAGTTACAGCAATTTGTTTGTGGGAGAAAAAAAGTTGCTTATCCCAAACATTTTGGCCACCCCCTGTCTATCGTGTGGCAGGTACGAAGGTACTCTAGGCCCAACGAAGTCAAGGAAATTTTCTGTACGAATAGGTCCTGGATGGTCCAGGAATGGGATGGTTACATAAGGCTGAATACGAAAGGCTGAAATTAAGAAAGTACATAACTCCGAAATTACAAAAGGTTAAAAATTGAAAAGGCTGAAAATATGAAAATTCATATATAAGTTATAGCACTTCTTCCTTTTCTTGGAGTAACGCTCGAACTGAGATCAAGCCTGCTTCTCAGCAATTTTCAAGATGGAAAGTTCTTGGTGTGAATGCGAATCGGACGCGTAACTGTCAGCATGGGCCACAGTTTCGAAACTGAGCTTAGTGAAGACACTAATGGTGCATACCAACGAACACAAAAAGGAAATGATAATATTCATGTTGATTATTTTTCCTCATGTTTAAAGCTATTCTTTCGAGTCATGTTGTTTTGGAGATTGTTGACATTACGGTTACTAACAATATCATCAGAGATTTTCTCTTCTTTAAAATATATGCTGTTTTTTTTTTTAAATACTGTCAAAGTAATGTAGGCGTTCAATAGTCCACAGCATTATGTCCAGTCGTAAAACTTTCCGATTCAGAACATAGTAACTGAAGCATGTTCACCCAAAATGGCTTAGTTTAGCCAGCCATGAACTAGGGGACGGTAGGACGGGTCAAGCTCAAGCAAAAGCAATGCGAGTGCCACGGCTGGGTAATCGACCAACTAGCAAATTTACAATTAAAATGTTTATCGTTAAATCAATGAAAGTATGTAATTATTCCCAATTGGAGTGACACGTCTATTTGTCTGAGTTGTTAGTATTTAGGCTGGTGCGTTTGAAAACTAGTCGAATCTCTATTACAGCCGTATATTATTTCAGCCTGTTGATGCATTCAACCTTTTGTAATTTCAGCCTATTGATATTGATTCAGCCTATTGACAGACTGTGGAGCGGATCTGGTGTGATGGTTAGAACACTTGACTATCACGCCGAGGGCCTGGGAACGAATCCCACTCCCGACAAACTCGCAAAAAATGTGAGTTCTTCCTTCGGAAGGGAAGTAAAGCGTGGGTCCCGAGATGAACTAGCCTAGGGCTAAAAATCTCGTTAATACAGATAAAAAAAAACCTATTGATATTTCAGCCATTCGTAATTCAGCCTTTTGTACGTAACCCCCAAGTAGAGGTGTGCGACGATTTTAAATCTGTCGGCGGCGGCGTTTTGCACTTTTTTAGCCGCCGGCGGCGGCGTGATCGGCGTGACGTCGAATGAATTTTCGGCGGCGGCGGCGTGAAATGGCGTGGCCATAATTTTTAAATGTTTGTTAATTACGATAATCAATATCAGTGTTTTATTTTTTAGTAACTCATCATGTTGAAGATGCAATGACATGTTTATAGTTATGGTTTCTTTATTTTCACATGATTTTTTGAAAATTTATTGAAATAATTGTTATGGTGAATCATCAATCAGCTGCCCAAAAAAATATCCAGCATGACCTCCTATAGAAATTCCCGGAAGAAATTCTAGATGAATTTCCGAACAAACTCTTAAAGGAATCTGAGATACGAACCAGCCAAGGGCTGAAAGTCTCTATAATATAGCTAAATCAATCAATCTTAAAGGATTCCCGGAGGAACTCGTAGAGGCATTCCTGTAGGTACACCTTGAGGAATTCCCGGATGAAGTCCTAAACGAATTTTCAAAAAAAAACATTAAAAGTATTCCCTGATGAACTCTTAGAGGAGCGTTTGGGGAAACTCCTGGAAGAATTCCGGAAACAAATTTTAGAAGAACTCTTAGAGAAATCGCCGGAGGAACTCAAAGAAGAATTCTCGAAATAAATTCCGGGCATTCGTTGTGCAACTCCCATAAATACTTTTATAGCAACTAGTAATGTAATTGGAAGAATTTCCGGAGGAACTCAGAGAGAAATTGCTGAAGAGATTCGGAAAGGAATTCAAGGAGGAACTCGTAGAGAAATTACCAGAGGTATTTGGGCTTCATGGCCGTGCGGTTAGCGGCGTCAGTCGTCTAGGTGTTTCGTAAGCCACGGAGTGCGGATTCGATTGCCGCTCCAGTCGGAGAAAACTTTTCATCAAACGGAAAATTCTCCATTGGGCCACTCGGTGTTATGTGTGTTGTCCATTGTCACGTGTTAGTAATGTTCAGTCTGTGCAGCCTCTGGCTGAAGACGGTGTAGTGTCTTTTTTTATTCCTAGATAAGTTCCCGGGTGAACTCTTAAAGGATTTCTCGGAAGAATTCCCAGCCGGATTTTAGAGCATGCCCGAAGAAATGCGCAAAGAAATTCCCTGAGGAACTCATAGAGGAACTTATAGAGGAACTCATAGAGGAACTCATAGAGGAACTCATATAGGAATTTCCGAAGGTACTCCTTAAGAAATTGCCGGATGATTTCCCACATAAATTCCTGAGAGAAGTTCTAGACAAATTGTCGATGGTACTCCTAGAAGAATCCCCAAGAAATTCGTGAAAAAATTCCCGGAAGAACTCGTAGAGGAATTCCCGGATGAACTCAGATAGTTGTAGAGAAATTTCTGGGAAAAAGCCCAGGAGAACGTTCGGGGAAGCTCCTGGATTTTTTCCCGAAACTTTAAAGGAATTTCCGGGGAAATTCTTAACGGAATTTATCGGAGGAAACTCTTGGCATACCCAGTGCAACTTCTAGAAATAAACTTATAGAGCAACTCGTAGTGAAATTGCTTGGGGAACTTCTTCCCGATGAAATTCGTAAAAGTGTTCCCCGAAGATAATCGAATTCCCGGAAGAATTCCTAGACGAATTCCCGGAAGAACTTTAGAGAAAGTCACGGTGAAATTTTTAGTGCGATTCCCGAAAAAAAAATAGGAAGGGAATCCCCGAAGCAACTCGTAGAGAAATTGCCGGAGGAATTCCTGGAAGAAATCCTAGAGTAATTCCCACAAGAAATTCTTAAACAAACTCCTGGAAGAATTCCAGGAGCAACTGCTACAGAACTTGCCAGAAGAACTCCCAGAAAAAATCCCGGAAGAACTCCTAAAGGAATTATCGGAGGAAACTTCTGGTATTTCCAGTGCAATTTCTATGAACTCTTTAAGGGATTCCCGTAGAAATTCGTTAAGAAATTTCCGGATGAACTCGTTGAAGAACTCGTGGAGGAATTCCCGGAGGTGCTCCTAGAGGACATGCCCAACGGAATGCCCTAAAGGAATTCCCAGGAAAAACTTCTAGAGGAATTCCCCTCCAAAAAAATTCCCGGAACTCTTAGAGGGATTTCCAGAGCAAGTACTACAAAAAGTCCCAGTGAAATTTCTGTAGCAATGACCGGCAAAACTCCTAGAGGATGTCTCGAAGGAAACCCTCGGATTTTCCGAAGGACCTTCTAGAGTTCCAAGAGAAACTCTTAGCGGAATTCTTGATGAAACTGCTGGAAGAATCCTCAAAAGAGTTGCTGGAGGAATTTCATCTCTTCTGGAGACGAACACGACAAAATATTTTTTTTTTTAGAATCACTAGCATTATTATTATTAGCTTTATTAGGGAGATTTTCAGCCCGAGGCTGGTTCATCTCCAATCATCACTAGCATTTTTTTTAATCTTCGGAATCCCTACATTCTTTCTTTAGCCATCAGTTATCTTCAGGAACCCCCAGTATCTTTGTGAGCCCGATTCAATTCAAAGGACAAACTCTTTTACTTTCAAAACATCGTTGACGTGACATGCGAAGTTTAGAATTTAAAACAACTACCGGTGAAACTGAGTGTAATTTGATCTATTTTAGCGTTCCAAATTTTTAGAGCTGTTATAAATTTGGACCAAAAAAATGGACCACCGCTGAAAACGACCTTACAAATGCTACGTATACGGTTGACTCCAATGAATTGCTTGAAATATTGCAATGAAATAAATCAAGAAATAATATAATTTATCAATGCGTTTTTGAGATCGGCATAGAAAATTGGAGCTCGGCGGCGTGAGCGGCGGCGCGCCGAAAAATAATCGGCGGAGGTGGCGTGAACAGAAAATCGGCGACGGCGCACACCTCTACCCCCAGGAATCGAACCCATCAGCTCAGCATGGTCGTGCTGAATATCCGCTGTAGGCTGTTTGGGACCTCAGCTCGGGACGATAACATAAGTCTGAATTACAAAAAGCTGAATACGAAAGGCTGAAGATGTAATATTTTAACATAAGGCTGAAATCACAAAAGGCTGAAAACAAAAAAAAAGATGAAAGTGCATAAACGCATGAAATCAAATATAAATTAAGGGTTAGTCAAGTGAATAATGATGTTTACCAAAATTACAGATCCTCTCCTTCTTGGCGTAATGTCTCAACTAGAACGAGGCTCACTTCTCAGATGTATGTTTGTCGCTTGTCAGATTGTTCTAGGACCACTTCCACAGTTATTATCTGAGAGCTGCCTTTGCCAATGACCATTTTACATTCTACGAGGCGGGCAAAAAGAGACTATATGCCCAACAAAGCCATGAAAATTGTCATCACGAAAGTTCCTTGACTGACCGGGAATGGACCGGTAACCCTCAGCATGGTATCTTTGATTTTTGAGCACTTACCGCAGTGCCTATATGGGTTACACATTTGCACAAACTGTGACTGGTGTTATTTTAATTGGTAATTTCTCCTTCTTTCGGTTTTCTTCCGAGTTCTGCTGTTGTAGTGATTGTTGGCAATATAGTTACCAACAATATCATCAAAGATTGTTTCTTTTTTTTGAGACTGTGCTGTTCTTTTGAGAAATATTACCATAATCATGTGGCTGATCAAAAAAGCATACCATGGACTTGATATGATCTTAAGAACGGCTGTTTTTGAATTGACGGCGTCGAATTACCATTTCAGCCTTTTGTGATATCAGCCTTTTGATACTTTCAGCCTTTCGAGCTTCAGCCTTTTGTGATTTCAGCCTTTTGTTCTTTCAGCCTTTTGTGTTTCAGCCTTTTGAACATAACCCCTCAGCTCACTTATCGGAAATTGAAAGGTGACCAACACCTTCAGACCGAGAAGATCATTCGCCGCGCGAAGAGCAACAACCCAGCATAACGACCGACATGTGACCCCAAGCCGTCTGTCAAATAAATAATAATGATCGGTCGGTCCATTTGAATGATGGGTTCTCAGTACTTTGCGCGACAATTAGAGAAAATTGCTCGGGCCTGGCCGGCATCGTTGTGGTCGTTGGGGTCCAAAAATAGAAGTTCAGTTTCTTTTAAATGTTACCGACAGATGAGGGCCGCTACATTTTTATGCAACATTGCACAGCGTGTGTCAAAAAAGGATGTGTTGGAAAATAGGGTTTTTGAATTGCTGTTTTATTGTAATCTCCAAACTAGACGAAAATCCAAAAAAAAGAATATTTCAATGCAGTAGTATTTTGTATGACCTATCTTACCATCCCCTCTGGCGTGGCGTCCGATTGAAACGGAGCCTGTTTTTCCGCTTAATGTTTTATGTGCTATACTGAAAATTGGGGGAATTTTTTTATGAAAAGATCGAGGGCCCTATCGGGATACAAAACAAGATATACTCAGCGTGCTCAGCCCATGTGGATGAGCTATTGTTGTGTTTTCTTGTTCATTTTAACACGATTGATCATTCATCATGGTTTTTCAAAACCATTTATTTTGTGAGAAGGTGAGCTATTTTTTAATTTAAGTGTTAATAGGTATGAAGTGTCATCTTGGTAAAATATTGGTAAAAGATTTCGTAGGACAAGGCAAGGACTTGAACCCACAATTCACACTCTTGAAAAATAAATATTGGAGCATTTCTAAGGCCTCAAGTACACAGGGTCAAATATTTGACAAGGAAAGAACTCAAGAAACAACATCTGTTTGACACTAATGAAAATTCGCTCGAGTCAAACAAGATGTTTGAGCATTGGATTCTTTTTGGACAAATATTTAAACCTGTTTATTGGAATCTTAACTCTTTTATCTACATAATGCATGCATCAAGTAATTAGGTTATAGGAATTTGTCAACAAATTGGCAAATCACTGGCCCATCTTTTGGCTCACCATGTATCTCCTCAATAAGCGTCAATGATGACCGCGTGCACAAAACGTAGTTAGGTGTGCTCTCGTATGACGAAAAGTGCAACCTTTCTCAGCGCCGCGCAGTCATTCGTCTGGGAAAATGAACACTGAGACACCACCGAGCGTATCCGCCGGGCCGTTGAACATGATACCACACCGTTTTGCGAGCAAATTAGTTGAAGCCACGCGCTTAATGCGCATCCGACCGACATCCACACTTCAGTCCCCACATCCAGTTTGCGTAGAATTTGTGAATGATTCAGCAGCATGACATGGAGCAATCGTCAGCTCCGTACGAGGAGTGTGTTCAATTGGAAGGGAACATGGCAGCTTGTGTTTGGTGGAGGCAGCTAAGTTGCATTGAATTTCGCTAACAAACGTTATTTTTTTTTTGGCCCGATGATTCAGATGGGGTTTTTTGTTTTGCTGATTTTTATGATGTAACGTCAATTACGGCGAGTTGTTGTAAACAAATCAGATCAGAATGATTGTTTTGTTTATTCACTGTTCATTTTAAGAATCTATTCAAAACTACGAATAACTCGAATCCATTCTCCGTACCATTTGAATCGCCCTGGTCAATCATAGAGTAGCAACTACGATGTGTACGGTCGTCCATGCTTATTATTATGCTTCTACTTGAAAAAAGTAAACATATCACAGTTTCATCAGCTGACGAAATTCAAACACTTGTCAGATTCCGTTGGTACATGCTGCGATTACGGACACGTGGCAACAAACTCGAATCATAGCTAATATGCTTAAAGCCGAAAAGTGTCAACAACATATGTTGCAAGGTCTCAACACTTTAACTCCATTAAACAATAACCTTAGTCACGAAATGTGATGACGTATGTATATGTGTTCGCATTGTCACAGTTGAGAAGACGATGCGTTGTTGTATGAATTTCGGTTCGAGGTCATTTGCCTGCCATAGAGATTGAGATGCAAGATTGTGCGTTAACGAAAGGGGGAGTAAACAGGTCAATCTCGCTTTGTCGGAAGGGATCCTGTGGCGTTTGCTACATCATTATGCGGGGTGTAGTTGATCAAAGTGAAGTTGATCATAATGGATTTTTAAGTTCCTAAGTTTTTTTTTATTCTTAACCGTTTGACCTTAACCACTTAAGCTCTTTTGAACACCAGGGCACTACGTGAGCAATGCCAATTAACAGCTGCACTTACATTTTGTATTCTATTCTACTATATCGCTAACTGCACAGCAAATATTTTTTTAATATCCAGGCGCGTACTGTCTGGTAATGTATCATTTTTTATACCGTAAAACGGGGTATCTATGATAGAGTTGCGATGGGGATCTCGATCGGGTTGCATTCTTCGGCGGAAAAAAGTGAAATAGTGACGCGTGTTTGGGGCTGTTGCGGCAGGGGCTCATTGTCCTTTCTCGTGAAGTGATAAAAATGATTGCACACTTGGTAGCCAACGGTATTGCAGAAAATTGAAAGAGTCAAGGAGTGGTTGCGGTTATCCGACGACATGAAACTGCCCAAGCAACCAAAAGTTCGGATTTCACTTGAAGCGCGGACTCGGAAGTTTAAATTTGGTTCAATTCTGGCTTCGTCGAACTTGATTCTCCAAAAAGCTACTCATGTATTGTTTATGAACTTGGAAGTACATGTACAAGCGTTTGACTTCTCTTCAAAACGACATTAAAGCCGAAAACAGGTTCAGAAAGAACTTACGTTGAACTTTAGAGCAGAGCTCAATCAAATATTAACCGAACTCATGTTGAACTTTTGCGTGCCTTCAAAACTCAAATATAGTTCATTTGGACATGTTCCAACAACTTGAAATGTTCCGTCCCGAACTTGTTTCGAACTTATTTTGAACTTACTACTCAAAGTTCGGATAAATATTAACCGTACCAAAAGTGAACTTCGGCGACAGCGGAGCTCGGAAATCGAACACAGCAGCCACAGTTTGTGTTAATTTCACAAGAACACTTTGTTTCACTATAGTATTTCAACGCACTTACTTGTAATCAACGCAAAACATTCATATTGTGTGGCTCAAAGGCTGCCCCGCAGCAGACATGTGGTAGAACAGGATTCAGCCGGAGTTTTTTTCTCGGCTGCGGATAAAAGTCTTCCATATTTCCAACCCCGTCTCAATAGTCCTAGTCGCCCAGCTCGCCGGTAATCGACGCGAACGTAGCCACTGAAAACTTATAAACTTTTCTGAATTATTGCCACTAGCACTAATTTATTGCTTTGCACTTGTTTAAGTTACGAACCAAAACAAACTGAATATGACAAACTGTGTAAGTTCACAAGAAGTTCCACGTAAACTTCTTTCGAACCTTCGACTTCAGGTTCAGAGAAAGTTCACACGCGAACCTGATTGAGCTCTACTAAATGATATCAGCACATTGAGTAAAATCCCACAGTGCCTAACAACACATACATGGAGTAGTGGTTAGGCGCCGGCTTTCAACGAGGAGAACCCGAGTTCAAATCTCAGTAATTAAAAACATCAAAAATTATTTCAAGGTATTAGTCAATTTGGATTCCATATGTACTATAATGTGTATGTGCACCCCCCAAAATTCAAAATGTCGGCTGTTTTATAGAAATTAAGACTCAACAATCAAAAGCCAGATAAACGATATGATTTCTGGTGCTATGGAATGGATTTTTGTTCATCAACATGAGTTTTGTTGAAATGGGTTTTCGAAGGCACGAGAAAGGCGCCGTCACCGCTAGGTGGATTATTTGTGGTTTTTGATATACTGATCGATCAAGGACACCACAAGATCCTTCAGTAACGGTTGAGTTTTGGGTTTGGGCTTTCAGTTGAGCCGTTGGACTGTAATCATAGTCACGGCAAGCCTCTTTAAAGAAAACACGTTTACCGAAATTATAATAACTTTGGTAATTAGTACTAGATTTTTTTTTGTTCTCAAGCTGATTTACACTTTTAATATTGTACTATGCATGACGTAGACCGAGAATTAAAAAAATTGTTACATTCTTTCACGAAAATTCAAACTTTTCCTTATTTTTACACCTACCTTGTCCCTAATCTTAAGAACTCCAACTGTTCTGAACACAATCAAATTCTATTTAAATAACGTTACCTATATGGAGGTACGTATATAGTTTTTACCTAAATGGATGCTACCTGGATGGAAGTTCCAGTGTAGAAACCGAAAATGAAACACCACTATAGTAGATCTGGCTTGCTCCCATTAAAATCTGCTAAAACACCCCTTATACTTCGTAACGACTTCCTAGCCATTTCTATAAACTCCATTGTTTCCTAATTTCCTTATAATCAATAAACTGATTCGATTTAAGAAACGAATAAAATGAAAATTCCATTTGTTCACCCCCGATCCATTACCTAAAAGGAGGTTTGGATGTAAAGCCTTTCTGACGAATACCGACGAGCCCACCTTCAATGACGTGTTGATACCATAACGAGTTTGGCAGTTTGGGTCGTTGATGCTTTTTTGGTAGAAGCAGCATACACTTACAGTCATATGTGTGGGGTCAAACAAAGTAATGCAATAAAAAAGTTTAGCTTCATTAAGAATAACTTAAGTTTCAGATATTTTACGAAGATTTCTGAAATAATCTTAGTAAAAATAATGTTTGTACTAAAAAACTATCTTCACATCAATACTTCTGATAGGCAGTGTAGATCGTACAGTTGCTGCCGAAAGTCGAACGCAAAAAAAAAACTCAGTCGCCGAGCCTCCATGTCCAATTTAAATACATTCGCGAATCCGTGTGGAGAAGAGGCATTACCCTTTATTCGCCGGTTTTGTTCGCTACCACAGATATCCATCGCTTGCAAATCTCACCAAAGATCAACTAACCACCGCCGCCGCACCAGTAACTACCATGCGCTTCCTGGTTCTCCTCTCTTCTAGCGACCGTGTTTGCCGATATTGGCACTGTCGGAGCTACGCTGTTATTAGCAAATTGCCAGATATCCATCAACCGAGCGCTGCTGACTAGTTTGACCGGACACTGTAGAGCATCATCAGCAGCGTTTTGGGCTGATCTTTGGCCCTCACTCACTATCCATCACAAAAGGAGGGACAGACAGAATACGACTAGTTGGCTATTTTTAGAGGTACGTGCGTCTTTCGCAAATATCTTGATTCATGGAAGGGCCACAAATTCGTTATAAAACTGGGAAAGCTTAGCGAACACTCCAGCGGAATTCTAGTGTTGAAATTGGTTGCTCCAACAAGAAACAAAGACAGCAAACCTGCTCGTACCATCTTTCTACCCGGATCCATCACCTCCAAATATGTAGGTGGATAAATCATATTTTACTGTTTTGTTTTGCTCAATTTGTGCTTAGCGCAGTAAAGAATGGTACCGCTTGCCCGTACGGAGTTCGTAGGGTCACACGTTATCCAAAACGGCACCCGTTGCAGTGGGGAGATGTTGGGTGGTTCGGTAGGTACACACTACAGCAATGCTGTCGAACGATAATAATTTATGTTGATGGGAGCCAAGAGGTTCTATTAATAACCGAAGAAGAAATACATCGCTGCACCCTCTGTAAATGGAACAACAACGACTTCCCATGAGCGGGCGGAACTCTGGAGGGGCACTGCTGTGTGGGACCAGCTGGGAGGTCTGCGCAAACGACCGAAAGTTCAGCTTAAGAAGCTATAAAAGGTAGAAGCCGAAAAGGTCTGCACCAATCGGGTCGGCTTGCCGTGTGTAGATGTAGACAATTACTGCAAAGTCATCAAATTTCGTATAATGATTTGCAGCTTGTCGACATAAAATTTTGCGGAAATTAACATGAATATTTTCCACACACTTTCTTTTCCCGTTGTTTGGCACCGTCTTCAAATGACGTTGAAGGTTTGGCAGTATGTGGAACCAATGAAGGTTTATTTAAAAGATCTGAAAAGATTTTGTAAAATGGCAAATAGTTTATCATGCCCACAGAATGTCTTGAAACCTTAGAATCCATATAAAAGCCTTTATTTATTTCTTTATTGATATGTATTCATGTAACGTAAAGTTAACCCTTTTTAAAATGTTACAAAGTGATGGAATTCAGTGATGCCTTAATTAATCTATGTTCCTGAACCCGATTCCTTTAACTCTTTTACTGCACACGTTCTAGTTCTTCAAGAAGACCCTTTCTGAAAACGGATATAGAAGATGATGACTTCAGGTTAGGGGATAAACGATTCCAATAATGAATGCCTCTCACAAACAAGGATTGACCATAGTATGAAGATGTATGATGGGGTATTATCAGGCTCATTGTTCTCGTATTCCTCATAAACTGAAGCTTATTGTAAAAATAGTATGGTATTTTATTTTTAATAATTGTAAAAATTTGCAAACATGATCCATAACTATAAAATTTTGAAAACTGACAACCTAGTAAAGCATCTTGCAAATGGGAAACGTGAGAGTACCTTGAAAGAATGAAAACATATCTAACACAGGCATTAAGTGCCACTCGGAGTCTATTAAGAGAAGAAGCTGATGCATTACTATACACACGGTGTCCAAATTTCGATTATTATCGAACATTAATGTACCTCGGATTTTTCTTCGAAAATGATTAGTATTTGGGCTATATATTCATAATCGGAAAACTAGAAAATATTTCATCGGCGAAAACTTTTCCATACATTTTGTATGGGACGTTTTTTGGGCTAAAATAGTAATTATTGATTTTTAGTATGGAAAATAGCTAAAAACTCATCTAACTCAAATTTTCCCCGATAGAATATTTTCAAATTTTGCATTTATAAATTATAGCCGAAATTCTAACATTCTATGAAGAAAAATCTGAGGTATATGAAAGTTCGATAATAATCAAAATTTTGACACCGTGATACACAAAATCTCCGTAGATAAAATGTGGCAGAATTAAAGACTTAAATAAATTGATTTCCATGGAGCTGTCAAGGTGTCTGGTAACCAAATTTAGCTTTTTTAGAGTACCATAAATGTTTCCACACTGAGAGTTTACAAAAGCATCCCATTGTAAACTCGAAGAGAATAAAACTCCTAGATTTTCCAATTTATCAAAAAACTCAACACTTTCCCCATCAAAGAAAATCAACGGTATTTGAGGTGGGTTCTTGAGCATAGCCTTGGTTTTCGCCGGATTTACAGCTAAAAGATTTCTTTTCGACCATCTCAATATATTATTAAGGTCATGATTAATTTTTCTAGCCATATCATTCGTATCAACATCACCAGAGGTACACAGGTATATTTGCACATCATCAGCAAACATATGAATAGAACAAAACTCTAAATTAGCAGGTACGTCATTAATGAACAAAGAGAACAAAAGTGGCCCCAGCACAGACGCCAGACTTGATAGATCTAAATTCAGATAGGACTCCATTATGCAACACAGCTTGTTGACGATCGCTTAAATATGATTCAATTAGTTTTGCAGAAGGCAAAGTAAAATTAAATTTAGTCAATAACTTCTTCACTAGTTTGGAGTGTGAAACCCGATCGAAGGCTTTAGGGGCTTTTAATAAACCACGTAGACTTTTTGGGGGGAGGGGGGGGGGGTCTGGCCATTTCAAAATTTTTGTATGGACAAAAGTCTACGAGGGGGAGGGGGGGTCTGAGATGGCCAAATTTTGGTCTACGTGGTTTATGAACAGCCCCTTAGCAAAATCTATAAGCAGCAGGATAGCTATCCCTTTATGGCCAATTGCACAAGCAATGTCATCATGAACTTTGATCAACGCGGTGTTTGTACTATGCCTACAACGGATTCCTGACTGATAGGGATGCAGAAGATTATGATCAGCAATAAACTCGGTTATTTGAGATTTTATGAGTTTTTCAAGAACTTTTGATAATGAACTTAAAATGCTTATTGGACGTAAGTTAGAAACCGATGAACTGTTAGCTTTCTTTTTTATCGGAATTATTTTGGAGGTTTTCCAAGCACGTGGAAAAATAGAGGTGTTGATTATGCAATCGAATAAAAACTTATCTTCTATATATATAAAAATGAATTTCCGTCTGTCTGTCTGTCTGTCTGTCTGTCTGTCTGAACGCTATGCATTCGGAAACTACTGAACCGATCGATGTGAAATTTTGTATGCGGGTATGTTTGAGGCCGGGGAAGGTTCTTAGCTTGGTGTGAGACCTCTCCGGTCTCTGGAACGGGGGGCTCCTTTACAGATAGCTTCGCGGGGGACGTTCATATGGAGCTGCATGTCAAAAAACACAGTAGGCAGACAGTACGAAGTTTGCCGGGAAATACAAATGAGCGAACAGATATGTCAACAATGTGATCGTGTAGGGTTATTTTGGCATCGGAACCATCACCTCTGGATTACTGGATTACAGGTGAAAACCATACTCACGTAGGCACCGGAAAAGCATGTGCAGGATTCGGTTGTGTTCCGCGAGTGTTTTGCTGTGCACCAGAATGTCGTCGAGGAAAACTTCAACGCCGCGTAGTCCGGCTACCATCTTCGCCATCAGCAGCTGAAACGCGCCGGGGGCTGATTTGACACCCGGTGCCAAAAGGTTGAATCGGAATAAGCCTCAGTGAGTGTTGATGGTCAACAAATTTTCGGATTCGTCGTCGACCTCCACTTGCAGGCATGCGTCCGAACCCATAAGGTCAATTCCGAAGAGTGGCAGGTCAGATTCCCTCTTACCAGCAGTTTACGATTGGGTCCGCATGGGATAGCGCTGCGGCCCGTGATGACGCTTCGGTCCGAAATGAATGGCGCTTCGGCCCAACGATGGACGCAGGGGGTCCGACGGGTGGATGCTTGGATCCTTCGGGTGGACGCAGGGGTCCGGTGGGTTGACGATCCGGCAAGTCGACGCTTCGGCCTTGCGGGTGGACTATTTGGCAGGGCAATGATGCGCTCGCGGCCTGCAGATGGACACTCGGGGGGTCCGACGGGTGTACGATTCGACAGGGCGTTGGTTCGCGCGCCCTGCAGTGGACGCTGGGGTCCCATTAATGCGCTGTGGCTTGACACGACGACAGGATTTCGTGGTTCGGCTGGAACGGCAGGCTGTCCGACTGGGATACTCGGATCCGGCTGGGAAGCGCAGGTTCGACTGGGACGCTTGACAATCCAATCGTGGCGTTGTGGTTGAGTGTGCTTGCTTGCTTCTGTCCGATGACTCGATTCGATCGAACAGTCCGACGGCGAGTAGCGGTTGCTTCCTTTCGTTGTCCGGGGGTCCACTCCAAGTGCCATCCTGGTCACGGCACCAATGTTTCGGCCAGGATGTCTCAACGGCCCTACGCTGTGTACTTTTACTTAACCGACGGGACTCCAAACGACGAGAGAGAAGTATACGCTGATTCCAATTAAACGATTTATTCGCACCACCGTGTGGCAGTGCTCCACACGGCGGTGATATGATATAGCACACTAACGATATACATTCAGAGCTTCCCTTTTATAGGGGAAGCAATACAGACATACAAGAGCGCACGATAGCATGCTTAACCATGCCTACCGCTGCTCTGGGCATTTACTGCAAGGCAATGAAAGGAACACAATTTACAATAGTCAATGGGCTGTTGTGTATGCGCACAGCGCTGATAGCGTGTGAAGCAGCCAACGACGACGCCGAGTACGATGCGAGATCCAACACCTTTTTTTTAATATGATTTCTGCGAATCTATTCTATAAACGGTTGTTCTTAAACTTATCCTAAGCTGGCAAAATTTTCTTTAAAAAAGTCAATGAAAGCTTCTGCTTGAGAGTCGATTAAGCGAATGGAGAGCCTAGAAGTTAAGAAATGTGTTTGTATTGTGATGTGACATCCCTCTCACTCTGCATATTTTAATATTTTCTTCAGTAATTCCTACATGAGTTTTTCCAGGGATTCCTCCGGGAATACATCCAGGGTTTCCTAGATGATTTTTTTTCCAGAAATTTCTCCTACAAGGATTCCTCCAGTGATTTCTCCAGGAATTGGTTCAAGGGATCCCTCCAGCAATCCCACCAGCATTTCCTCCAGGAATTCCTTCTGGGATTGGTCCAGGTATTTACCAGAAACTCCTTCAGGGATTCCTCCAAAGATTCTTCAGAGACTCCTCCAGGAATCCCTCCGATGATTCCTCCAATAATTCATCCAGATTTTCTTCCAATTATTTTTCCTAGAATTTCTTCAGAAATTTCTCTGGAAATTTCAAATGGAATTTCTGCAAGGATTCCTCCAGGAGTTCCTCTGGAGATTTCTCAAGGATTCATCGAGGAATTCATCCAGGTATTTCTCTAGAGATACCTCATGAAATTCCTGTAGAAATTCCACAAGGGATTCCTCGAGAAATTTCTCCAGAAAATCTTTAGAGAATTCATCCAGGGATTCGACCTGAAAGTTTACCAGCGATTCTTCAAGAAAATCCTCCAGAAATTCCTCCAGGAGTTCCTCTGACAATTTCTCAAGGATTTTCTCTAGATATTCCTCCAGGAATTCGCACAGACATTCCTTCAGGGGTTCCTCCTAGGGAATCCTCTAGGGATCGCTCTAAGAATTCCTCCAGGAAATCTTTTAGGAATACCTCCAGGCACTCCTCCAGGGAATTTTATAGGGATTCGTCCAGGTATTTCTTCAGGATTTAAATATGGCCCAGACAACCAGTAATCGTATACGATGTTGCATAAGATGATAAAGTGGAGGTCATATGCGTACATGCCTCCATTTAGGCGCATATAAATATATATATATATATATATATATATGTGTGCCTGCCAGCAGTTGCGTCAACCCCAGGTATCAAAAAACTCAGGATAGCTTCTACTTTTCGATTTTTGTGATTTTTTCCGTAGATCGGGTAAGAAAATGATGTATGGCAATATTGTACAGAATATTGTGGGTAATCATATAATGGTTTGAAACTTTTGATTAAAATTGAGTGTTTGAATTTCGTAGAACAAAAACTGTTGTAAAATGTAACTTTTTAGCATACTTGCATGTCTGAAAAACGAATAAATATGATCAAAACATCCTCCTATCAGTACATAATGTTCACAAAAGTTGTAAGGAACATACATATCTTTCATTTAAGGGTTCCACGATATTTTATATGGCTTCTAGCCTCCACGGGCATTTTTTAAAGGCGAAAAATGACCAAAAAACAAAATTTTGACTTGAGGCACCTCGAAATATATATATATATATATATATATATATATATATATATATATATATATATATATCTTCTATATATATAAAAATGCAGTGGCATACGTGGGACCGCGCATAACTTGCGAACGGAAGGTCCAATTTTGGTCGTCTTAGTTTTGTTCTGTTAGTTTTCACCCAAGGAAGGTTTATGAGGCAAAGAACATGAAAAAATTGAAAGTTTTTAAAAATCGATCTTCCATACATTTGGACAGGGGACTTTATCTTGGCTAGAAACTTGAAAAGTAAAAAAAAAGAAATAGGCAAGACAAAGTTTGCCGGGTACAGCTAGTAAATAGGTAAAACAAGAGGTAAAAGAATTTTAATGAACCTTATGGGAATGTTGTCCAAACCAACAGCGTTGGACTTAATAGAAAAAATAGCGTTTTCGATGTCAATCTCTTGAAACAAATTAAATTTAAATCCATCAGAAGGACCAAAAAGCGGAGCTATTATGGTATCAGAAGTAAAATTAGAAACAAAATAATCATTTATTTGATTTGCATTTAAACCATCTTGATCTGAAAAACTAGAATCTTTCGAAATTCCCAATTTTTTTTATATTATTCCATAACTGTTTGTTAGGTAAGTTCACATTAAAATTTTGCTTATCATAATTAATTTTCGCGTGCTTTATTAATTCATTCACAACATTCCGAAGGCGTTTATAAGTACTTTTATCCACTACAGTTTTTGATGTTTTCCATTTAGCATATGCCAGGTTTCTATTGATTATGGCATAGGAAATATCATTATTAAACCAAGGGGTTCTATTTTCTTTTTGCGACGCAACGGTATGTACTTATCATGTAATTTAAGAAAATGATAATTAACGAAATTAATCATTTCATCGGGGTCGTCCATACAAAAGCAAATATTCCAGTCAATATCATGGAAACCTTCAAGTAACGCCATAGAATCAAAATTCACGTAGTCACGGTACAAAACAATATCTTCCTTTCTATTGAATGATAACCGTAAAGAACAAAACACTAATTCATAGTTTGATACACCAGGCATCGAAAGCTGATCCTGTTTGGCAACAACGTCATTTGCTTCAGTTATAAAGAGGTCAAGCAGAGAACATCCTGTTCGATGAAAATAAGTTGGTTCAGAATTGACACACATGTAAGACATAGCGTTTAACATATCTTTAAACCTGCGAACACGAGAAGAAAATCTTAGCAAATCCGTATTGAAGTCACCTAGAAAGAAGGAGCAATCATAGTTAAGAGTACAGTTTTCCAAAATGTCGTTCAAAACATCGGTGCAATCAACGCCCGGGGGATTGTAAACTACTCCAAGGAACACTTTATCGTACCCAACATTAATTTCAATATTGAGATACTCAGTACCATAAAAATCATTAGCTGAACTCTGCGACAAAGACACTACTTTATAAGACAAACTATTCCTTAAATAAATACAAACACCTCCACCATTTCTATTTCTATCATTTCGAATGATTTTGTAGCCTTCCATACTAATCATTGCGTTACTAATTGAATCATTCAGCCATGTTTCGGTAAAACGAATGATATCAGCCTTACTATCTTCAAAATTCAGCTTGAGTTCATGAAATTTCGAGAAGTTTCGAGCGGTTAAGCTTTGGACATTAATGTTATAAATAAATAAAAAAAAATCGGGTTTTAAAGCAGCATTCAGAACAATTCGTGGTATTAGGGACGATTCAAATATGACGTCCATCATTTTTTGGGATTTTTAGACCCCCCCCTCCCCCCTCTGTCACGCTTTTTCGTATACCTAATACATGGAGTGTCACACTTTCTCAGACCCCCCCTCCCCCCTAAATGATGGACGTCATATTTGAACGAACCCTTACATTGTTTGGAGAAGCATTACTAGTGGAAAAATTAGCCATTATCCAGATTGATGAACGATTGAAATTTCAGAACTGATCCCCCCCCTTCAAACCCAAACGATGTGCAGCATCAACAAAACTACTAACTGAAAATATACTCATTACAATATTTGCGTCTAATGTTCATTGACGATGAAATAATAATAGCACATAACAACAAGAGAATTGCGAATTAGCAGCTCCTACCGGAGAACAATAACGGTGGCAATAAAAAGGAAAACTTCTAAAATAATCCAATTCATCAGAATTTAAAAAAGCTTGGAATGCTCAGCAGCGGTAGCAGAAGCAGCAACAATCATCTATGCGAGGACGTCCACAGCAACAGCAGCAACAACGGCAGAAAGTGATCGAGACAGATTCCAATTGGATCACTACGGCATATACAGGGGATAGACAAAATGATCGAGACAGGCAAAATTTTCACTTTTCAAAAAGTGTACAACTAGCTGTAACTTTTCGAAAAGTGCATCAAATATTTTCAAATTTTTACTGTAAGTTCATCAACTAGTTGTGTATCAGTGGTCCAAACTTAGAAAAGATCGGGCTAATCTCCACGAAGTTATAAAGATTCTTGAAAAAGGTAAAATTATCCGATAGCCGACTTTGAGCTGTTATATCAGGCCAATCATTTCAATAGGTCCTATCTGCATTTGAGAGGCTCTCTTTGTTCACTTTCTCTTTCAATTATTGCAATGTAATGGTACACTTTTCAACTATTTTTGCAGTACAAATCAAAAGACGATTGTTTTGACCATCGTTCAATGCAAGGAGACAAACATAATACAAATAAACAGCTGAAATATTACCGAAAGAGAGGGAAACCAAAGAGAGTCTCTCTTCTGCAGATTGGACCTTTAGACATGTTTGGCCTGATATCTCTAGATTCAATGAAGCGATTGCAATGAAATTTTGACCATTTATGACTTATATAATGAGCTATGAAAAACCATTGACTTACCTTAATATTTTTAACACGGAAGAAAATTATAACAATTAGATTATTTTTCTAATAAAACACCAAATTATCCAAAATATCAACATCATTTCAAAATTCAAGATGTAAATTATAGTTCATTTAATTTCCCTCTAATAGGACAGCTCGGTGAAGTACTAGATTTGTAGTAATGAGCTGAATTTTAGTATGGTGAGAAGGTCAATTCTCCGTTTCTGCAATGAAATGGTGCAAAAAGCGTAGGTATTATGATTCCTAGCCTAATTTGATGCTGTTTGAGCAAAACTTCGGATAACTATGTTGTTTATGTTGCAAGAAATGGAGAAAACAACAACACTGTTGCCCGAAGTATTGCTCAAACAGCATCAAATTAGACAAGGAATCATAATACCCACGCTTTTTGCACCATTTCATTGCAGAAACGGAGAATTGACCTTCTCACCATACTAAAATTCAGCTCATTACTACAAATCTAGTACTACACCGAACGTGCCCCATTGACTTGTATATAAATGTGTTTTGAAGGAAAGTAACAACATAACCACCAATAAATTGAAAAAGTAATAGAATGCATATTAAAAATAGAACAATTTACTAAAAAAAATCGTGAAAAAATTAAAATCGTTGTAATTTTGTCTCTTGTTTAAAATTTCAAGTTAAGTCAAATGTTTTCCAGAGTTCATTAAATAAGTCATAAATGATCAAAATTTCATTTCAATCGGTTCATTGAATCCGGAGATATAACAGCTCAAATTTGGCAATCAGATAATTTTACCTTTTTCAAGAATCTGTATAACTTTGTGGAGAATCGCCCGATCTTTTCCAAATTTGGACCACTGATACACAACTAGTTGATGAACTTACAGTAAAAATTTGAGCATATTTTATGCACTTTTCGAAAAGTTACAGCTAGTTAAACATTTTTCGAAAGAGATGAACCAGCCTAGGGCTGAAAATCTCTATAATAAAGACATAAAAAAAAAAATTTTTTTTTTAAATGAAAATTTTGCCTGTCCCGATCATTTTGTCTATCCCCTGTAACTTTTAGGAGTGGAATGATTCATGGAAAAAGAGGACGGACTCATAGATGAGCTTAGGAAGAAGAAGAATAAATTATACGGATAGGGTGTGTGAGCTTATAACTTTTAGGACTGGAAGAAGTCATGGAACTAGTAAGGAGGGATTCATGGATCAATTTGGGGAGGAAGAAAGAAAAACTAAGTGGAAAGGTTTGACGGTGCACCAGTCATAAGTTGGTTGATGTCGTTGATCGGTTCGGCTCCAGATCCATTTCCCCGCTGAATGTAAACGATCCCATTGCGAGTATACACCTTGAGCAGCAACCCTTTCTTTTTCATTTTTATGGCTTCAGATCGAATAATCCTAGCTTGCGGTGTAAGATTCTCGTTCAGATACACTCTGTTGTCACTATCGAAGCCTATGGACTTATCCACCGATGAACAGAATTCATCGCGGTCCGAGAATTTTGACACTAGAGCGGGACCGTTCCAATCAGAATTGGACGATTCTGATTGGAACAGACCCCGCTCTAGTGTCAAAATTCTCGGACCGCGATGAATTTGGTTCATCGTTGGATAAGTCCATATTGCGAAGAGACAAGCTTCTTGTTTTGAGATATCGCACATAGAATTAATCCCTGGCATTTTTTAATGCAAACTGGCAAACAATCGGAGGGGTTGAGTCAGGTGCAATAGGTAGGCGCATTAAACGTTTGAGATCGACCAACGGCAAATCGGAAGCTTCGTAGGCAAGGCATTGAGCAATGTTTCGGAACAGCTGTTGCAAATTTTCGTTGATGATGTATGGGACACCAGAAACAAGCACATTATTACACTTTTCGAATCGATCCAATCGATGAACTGTAGACTTGTGCCCATCTCGCACCTCCGTAACCGCCAGAGAAAGTTTGTTGATATTGTCGGTGCATTCAGCTCTGAAGGTGTACAGTTGTTTTTCGACTGCGGAGATTCTGCTTTCAACTCTGGAGATACTGCTGTCGATTTTTGCTTCGATTTTGGTGTTGGAGTCGTCAAACATAAGCTGAATTCTGGTCAGCATATCGCTGTGGCCGTCTTCCATAACAGCGGGCTTGGCGAATTCGTCTCGAGGTCGCTTCGAAGAGTTGCCATCGGTGTTCATTGAAGACGTAGACGTAGACACCGAACGTGTGATCGGTTTGTTTTGCAACATCTCACAACGGCTGTCAAAAAGCTCACTGTCAAGCACGTCACAATAGACACTTCTTAGTTCACAGAGGATTCTAAAGGGGCAATACGACGTACAATGCTATCTTAGATTGTTGATGAAAAACGTCGAAAACTGATCACCGGGTGATAACAACCACTACTTTTCAGCAATTACACGTTCAACACTTCCTTATTAGTCGTTTGGAAGACAGTCGGTGCTTTTAAACGGCTCGTAGCAGGTAAAAAAATCGTCAGTTGAACTCAGACTAATTGCACTGATTACACAATAGCGTTCATGAAATATTCAGAAATTCTAAGGCGGTTCCTTTAGAAATTCTTTAAGAGGTTCCAAAAATTTATCGCAGAATTCTTTTAGAAAACCATCTTACTCCAGTCATTCCTTCCAGAGAATTTCTACGAAATGCTGTTAGGAATGTCTTCGGAGATGTCTTTGAGAATTCCTCAAGAAATTCGAAAATTCATAGTTGCCTTTGGATTTTTTCGAAAGTTTTACAAAGGTTACCCTAGAAATTAATACGACAACTCCTTTATAAAACCGTCCTTGGATTCCTCTGAAATCGCCCCATGGACTTCTTAAGACAATCTTCCTGGAACTCCTTTCATAAAGCCTTCCACAAATGTGTTACGAAAGCTGTTCCATGAATGACTTCGGAAATTCATCTAGAGCTTTCGTCAGAATTTCCACTTAAGGTTTCTCCAGATATTTCTCCATTAATTATTCTGGAAATACTTGCATGGGTTTTCTCAGGTATTCCTCCATACAAGAATCCACGGGTTACTTCAAAAATACATTCATCGTTTCCTTCAGAAAATCAAAAGTTGAGAATTCCTCTACAGATTTCTCCAAGGATTTCTTTAAGAAATCTCCCACAGACGGACACACAGAAATTCTTCAAAAGTTTCCTTCAGAATTTTTTCCAATGATTTCTTTAGAAATTTCACCTGAGGTTCCTTGTGTTTTCCAAGAAATCTTCTTAAAGTCTCTACAAAATTCTCCAGGATTACCTCCAGGGACACCGCCAGAAGTTCCTTTGGGGATTATTTGAAGATTTATCAAAAAAAAATACGAAATGCGCACAGAATTTCTAAGAATGACTTAGGCAAGAATTTCTCTAAATATGCCTCTTAATATCCCTTCAAAATGCATTCCTGTTCATGGATTGCTTTTGAATTTTCTACAGGAATCCCTTCAGAAATTCATCCAGAACTTCCCTCAGGAATTTTCCTTCAGGAGTTTCTCAATAAATTTCTCAAAAGATTCAGCTTGAAACTGGTCCACGGATTTCCTCAGAAATTGCTTCCGTAATTCCTCCTAGGATCCCTTAAGAGATTCTATAGGATTTCTCCAAGGATTGCTACATAAGCTCATGCTTGTATTTCTTCATGTATTTCTTTAAAATTTCCCGAAGGAATTTCTCCAGAAATATTGTTAGAATCTTTTCCATATTGTCCTGGAATTTCTCCAAACGTTTCCCCAGAAGATGAAATTCCACAAAGGTTCCGAAATTGTTTCAGACATTCCTATTGGCGTTTTCTTTAAAAATTCAGAATTTACAATAACTTTTTTAAAATTTCATTTTTCAGAAATTACAAAAACTTTTTCGAAAATTAATGTTTGAATTTTTCCAGAGGTTCCTTCAGGGATTTCCTCTAGACAATTTTCAAGAGATTTTTCTGGAAATTTCTCTATGGATTTCTGCAATAGTTCTTCAAGGCATCCCAAGCAACATAACTAGCTAAATAGGAGTTTCTTAAGCTAAAGTTTGTTTAAGAGTAGTTTGTTTCACTCTTATACAGAAAAAATGTTTGTTGGGATTGCTCGATCAACGATCAAACGATCATATCTGACTATACATGTCAATGGTTGCTCCTCCGTGATTAATCTGAGCTGGTAGCAATTGCACTGAGATCCAAATGAATAAGAGCTGGGACACTCCACTTATTCTCAAAGTGCAATTTAAGCAGCTCATACATTTTGGATCAATAACGGCGCCGGCCACGTCCTTATAGTCAGTTGGGAAAGGAAAGGAATGTTAGAGTGTGCTAGTTGTTGCTACTAAAGACCGAGATCACCTCTGCATCCCCACAACCAGCACGGACTGGGGTATTTGTTCGACGGAAAGGATGGTAGATCTGGGAGTCACCGTTGGGTCGGTGATGCGATCCATGGATAGGGGGTTATTTATAGTGTTCGTAAGGTGATAGATTGTGTGGTGAATAAGGTGGATATGGTCAAGCGGCACAGCACGCTTTGGTTGCATAACTTGTAGGCGTTATGTTATATACACTGTGCTGTGAGTGGAAGTTGGAAGGGAGGGAGACGACTTTTTTTAAATTCGTTTCTGGTTCTAGCGATGGCTATGAACATATGATTATACATGAGTTGTATATGTAGAGAAGAGAGAAAGAGAGAAAGTGGATAGAAAGATACAAAGTAGGATGAAAGGGACGGGCCAGGGATTGAACCCATGACCTTCTGCATACGAATCAGAAGCGGTAGCCACTAGACCACCAAGCCCGTCCCAAGCCAAGGATTTATTCAGACCTTTCTTCAAGGATACTTCAAGATTTATTTTTATCAAAGATTCACTCAAAAACTCCAGCAGAGATTACTGTCTATCCCTTAGCAATTTCGAGGGATTTTTTTTTTTTTCATGTTTACCTGCAGAGGGTTCTCCAGTTCTATCAGGTATGATTTCATATATTCCTTCAGATAAACATATTATATTTTCTTTCTTCAGGGGTTCTCTAAAGAATTCCACCAGTGTTTTTTATTGTTTTTTTTTCGCAGATAATTTCTCCAGTTCAGTAATTTTTGCATAAGATTTTTTCTGATAATTCCTTTAGAGGTACTTCTAGGACTTCTTCCCAGGATTCCTTCAGAAAATCCTCCAAGAATCCCTCAGGGGGTATTGAGGGGTTTCATCAAGAATTCCACAAGTACTTTTGTCTGCTATTTCTGCAGATATTTTGTAAAATATTCCTTCAGAAATCCCCCTCTACTGATAAAGTTTCTCAAGCTTTTTTTCACGGAAATACTTGCAGCATTTGTCCATAAGTCTCTCATGAATTATTAGTGTTTCTATAGGTATTTTCCTAGGTATTATCCTTGGCATTTATCCAGTAAATGCTCAGATACCTCAGATAAGATAACTTCAGAGATTGCTACATGATTATAATACATGTCCAGGGATTCCTATAAAAAAAATAAATAATTTCTTCTAGGAGTTTTCAAATGCATTTCCAGGAGATTTTAAGGGATATATTAAGGCATCCCTCATTCCTCCAGGAATTCCTTACAAAATTATTCGGTAATTTTTGTGCAATTTCTAGAAGATCTTCTGAAAAATCCCTGCAGGAATAGTTAAACAAACTCTACAACGATCTCTAATTTCTAAAAAAAAAACCTTGTAGAAATTTGTACAGAAATCACTGAGGGAATTTTCAAAGAATTCTTTGAATCTTGGAAAGCATTCCCGATGTAGTGTTGAGGAAGTTTTAAGAAGAATTTCTGAAAAACTTCATGGAGGAATTTTTGCCTGGCTGCTTACGACTGTAATTAACGAATTTTTCGCTAATTTTTTAGCTCTTTCAGTCTTAATAGCGCAGCCAAAACGCCTTTTGTTTCTACTGTCATACGTTTCTTAATATATTTCACCTTCCCAGAAAAGGCGAAGCATACACCGAAACGTAAATCAGTTGAAGCAAAATGCGTTTTAGCTGCTCCATAAAGATTGATAGAACCGGAAAATAAGCGAAATATCCATGGGCAAACTTTTGAAGAAATCCCATGCTGAAGCAACCCCTGACATTCTGAAGGAGTCTCTAGAGATAAAAATATCTCCTCAAAGGATTTTCAGAAGGATCCCCAGCAGTAATTGCTGGAAAAAAAACCTGAAGCAATTTCTGAAGAAATTTTCAGTAGAATCCTTGTAGGAATCCTAAGGAAGTACTCTTGACTGCATCTCTGGAGAAATATTCGTAGAAATTCCAGAGAAATTCTTGAAGGAATTCCAGGAGCAATTTCATAAAATCTTCCTGGAGAAATACCTGGAGAAACATCTTCGAAAACCCTTGGTAGAATTTCTAAAAAAAAAATATTGAGACATTTATAGGAAAATTCCTGGAAAAAATCCATTGATATAATTCTTGTAAGATTTTTCGAAAGAATTCTTGGAGAACTCTGTGGACGAATTTCTCAAAAACGAAACCTAATACCTGGAGGAACGCGTAGATAAGCGTCTGCAAAATCCCTAGTAAAACCCTTGAGATATTTTTTAATAAATTTCTTAAAGTCTCCGTGAAGAAAATATTGGAGTTATCCTTAGAGGAAATGCTGAATAAATCTCTGGGGTGATACATGGAGGAATATATGAAGCAAATCCTTGGGGAATCTCTGTATGAACGCTTGCTGGATTCTCTGGAGGTATTCCTGCCGGAAACACTGAAATCTCAGGAGGAATTCCTGCAACATTTTCAGAATCCCTGATGCAATTTCTGGACACAATTATGTGGGAATTTCCAGTGTAATCCCTGGACAAATCTCTGGTGTACTTCCTGAAAAATTATCTATACGAATTTCTGGAAAATTAACTGCAGAAACCACTGCAAGAATGTATGAATGAATCAGAAAGAATTTCAAAAGAAATCCCCATATAAAATGTTGAAGGAATCCCTGGAGATATTTCCAATAAATTCCATAAACGAATCCCCAGAAAAATTTCTACAGTTATTAGTGGAGTTTCAAAAGGCACCCACAGAAATCTACCTAAAATAATTCATGAAGAAATTCATGAGGGAATATCTGAAGGAATTCCTTTAGGCACCAGAGGAGATTCTGTAAGTAACCTTGGCAGATTTTAATTCCTGGGGTGATTTCTAAAAGAATCCATGGATAAATTTTGGAAGAAATCCATAGAAAATTTTCATGGACAAATTTATAGAGGAATCTCATAAGAATTTTTATTAAGGAATGCCTAGTGAAAATTCTATAAGAATCCCTGGAATCTCTGAATAAATCTTTGTAATAAATCCTTGGAGAAATTTCTTGGAAAAAATCCTTGACACGTTTGATTTTCTTAAAGAATCGCTGAAAGCATTCCAGAAGGAATCCGTGGATGATTTCCTGAAAGAATTCGCGTTTGCATTCTTGAAACCCATGAAAGCTTATCAAGGGGAATTTTAAAAGAAATTTCTGGGGGATCCTCTTACGAAAATTGCGAAGGCAGTTCTAGCCAAAATTCTGAAGCGATCCATGAAAGAGCTTCCAAAAAAATCCATGGAGCATGGATCCATGGATGGAATTCGGGAAAGGTTTTATAAAAAAGTTTCTTAATTAAATTCTGAGGTAATCTCTAGAAAACTTTGGAGAAATTTCCAAAAAAAAAACTGAGAATTTTCTAAAAGAATTAAGTGGAAGAATTCCTGAAGTATTTCTCAGAGAAATCTTTGAAGACAATCGCGGCAGAGTTTCTTAAAAATTCTCTGATTTTTTTTTTCAATCGCAGAAAGAATTCCAGAAGAAATACCTGAATGGTTTTCGGAAGAATTTTTGTAGATAATCATGAGAAATTTAAAAAAATATCTGGAGAAATTTTTTAAATAAATTTTCGATAGATTTTTAAAGAGTCCGTAGCAGAATTTCTGGAAGAACAAGTAGAGTAATCTTTGAATAAGTTTCTGAAGAAATCCTTTGAAAAAATTGTGAAAGAATCCGCGAAATATTTCTTTAACTTGCAGGGATTTCTCAATCCTAATATCACAGTTATATAAGTTTTTTTTGCCCATGTGGAGAATGGAAATCCCACAAAGGTAACTTGACTTTTCTACATATATCAGACCACAAAAAAATCGTACACGATTTCTTATGTTTAGGAGGAGAAATTGAAAAATTCTTTTTTTTTGCGCAACAATATCGAAAAAATAAAAGAAGCTCTTGTACCTTGAAAATTGTAAGAAAATCCGAATTTCCAATTCAACAAATGAGCAGTTTTCCACCTACAGGGGCACTAAGCTTGGAATATTCAAAATATTTTTTTTTTTGAACATCATACATGCGCAAGCATATGAAAAACTATCATATATTTGAAATCACATAGGCGGTTTTTCTATATCTGACAGAGCGTAATAAAAATTTCCAATATCATAAAAACGATTCTTCGTACAAGGATGTGAGAGCAAAAGTTTTACATAGTAAGCGGCCCTCCGCCTTTTGCAGAAAAAAAACCCTATGCCACCTTTTCCTTGCCGATTTTTGTATATCCAGTAGGGCGGAAACAATTCCGAATTTCACTGAGAAGCTATTTTCCTGCATTTATAGAAGCACAAACAAATATGGATTGTTTCTCTTTGGGAGGACGCTCATACTGGAAGTTATTTTTTTATTCAACCTCGATGACACCACCAATTCTCTCCAAAATTACTCCATTGATTCCTTCAGAAATTACTTCAGGAATTCTTGAAATCTACCAAGCTTTCTTTTGGAAAGCCATCCAGCGGGGCGGAATCTTTATTATTATTAGCTTTATATACGAGGCTTTCAGCCCTAGGCTGGTTCGCCTCGGAGTGGAGCGGATTCTTCCAGGGACTCTTAAGGTAATTTCTCCAAGGCGTTCACCAGATATTCTCCAAAAATTCTCCATGATTTCACCCGGGGTTACTTTAGAAATTCTTCTAGAGATTCGTTTAAAAAATCCGTCAGAAATGTTCCTTTCCCGGTAGTTTTCTACAGAGCTTCCTTCAGAAAATTCTTTCAGAGATTCTTTCATGCATTCGTCAAGTGGTTTCTTCGAAACAGATTACTTCAAAAATATATACGGGTGCTTCGTTAAGAAGACTACCAGAGATTTTTTTTTCTGGAAGGGCTCTAGGGATTCCATTGGAGACACTCGCAAGATTATGTCCAGGAATTTCTTCAGGGATTCAGCTAGAAAATCTTGCAGGTATTCCTCCAAAGATTCTTGCTTTATTACTTTATTACTTCAGTAATTCACGCAGGAATTTCTCCAGAGAGTTCACGGTTGTAAACGAGACCTTGGTTAAATCTTTAAGGAATTTTGAAAACTGCAAGTGGAATATACGGATGAACTCCCTACGGTTTCGGCAAAAAAAATCCTCTGGCCTTCAAGGATCCCTCCTGGCCCATAACCGGAAAGGCTTTGTATTTTATTTTCAAGCACACAACCCTTAGCTTGTCAGCCATTCTTATCCGTGGAAGCATGAGATAGGAACTTGTGAGGACCAAGAGCCTACGCTGCCTCCAGGTTGTGAACTCACCATTTTGCAACCTCATAGAGTTGCAAACATTTAATGAGTGGTAGATATATGGCATGAGCATTGGCGTATCTAGGATTTTTTCCTAGGGGGTGCCTAGGGGGTGCCAGTTTCAGAAGCTTCCAGTTTACTTTTGTTTTTTTTTTTGTAAAAGGAAACACCGATATACCCTCAATTTCCTAGTATAATAATATACTGCGCGAGAAGAACAAACCCGTAAATCTAATCGCAATCGTAAATAGATGTGCGCGACTGCGTCAAATCGTGTTGGTGGTATCAACGCATTTTTCTTGAGCCAAATTACAAACTTTTTGTAAAAGACACCAATACAGATGAAATGCTGTATGAAGCTGAAATTTTAACTTTGGTAAAATTTTAATTAGTAATCAGTGTCAAAATTTCAGCTTATTACAGCATTCTGTTAGCAAGTCACACGTTTTGGGAAGTCCTTTGGGAATTAGATTTTTCACAAAATACCTTTCGGCACATCCTTTGACAATTTCATCGATAATTACCATATGGAAACTTCTTCGGAAAACCCTTGAGAAGTTGGTTGGCTTTTTTTAATTCCATCAACAAATCATTCGGATTTATTAGGTATTCTCTCAAGCATTTTTCAATTACCTCAGCAGTTTTTTTGGTAATTCATTCGACAATGACACTAAATAGTAACTTCCTCGCAAATTCCTTTGCAAATCCGTCGGATTTTTTTAAATGTGTTAACTGTGCTATTCAGTTTTACTTCGCCATTTTCTTCTAGATTTCTTCAGTAATAATTTAAGGAATTCCTAAAGCAGATTCTTTCAGAATACATTCGGCAATTCCAATGTTACTTGTTTCGAAAATTTCTTTAGAATTTCATTAACAGTTCCTGAAAAATTATCCGGCAATCCGGCAAACCTCTCCGATTATTGCTCAGAGCCGTAGCGTACGGTTGGTCAGGTTGGCCCCGTCAAGGGCGCCGAAAGAACCTAAAGCTTGAAGGAAATAGGAGTATGCTAATGTTTACTTGAATGTTATCAAGATTTCTTCATTAACAATATCTGAGAATGATCATATGTTTTTACGTTCTTCCGCATTCTTCAAAAAGTCAGATTTCTCTAGATTATTTTGAATATTTATATAACCTTAGAATTTAGATACTTTTTAGTTTTTTTTATTGAGCAAAACATAATCAGTAGGCTTTCGACAGTTTAGTAAAAATTCCAAAACATTGGCACTGGGGAAGGTTTTGACACAGAGAGTTGTGGTTAGGTGTGTGATCTTGAGGTTAAGCTTGAAGATTTTCTTCGCATTTAATGAAACATTTTTCAGTGTTTAAAAAGTATTTTAAATGAAAAAAAAAATCAACCGTTATTTCCAGTGAATGCTTGTTTGAGCTTAATCTCTTGCAAATCTAGCAGATTTTTTTAGGTCGTTTTCCCCCAAAAAAACTACCATTGAGGGTTTTTACTCCCATCCCCCAAAATAATTTTTTTATATTCCAGAAATTACTTCATCAATTTTCCCAAATATTTTTTTAGAATTTTTCAAAAGGTTGCCTTCAGAAAATCCTACACAAAAATTTTCTCAAAAGATTTCTTTAAAAAAATCCTCAAGCATTCCTCTAAAAATCTCTCAGAAACTCATTCAGAGATCCTTAAAAAAAAACAAATAAAGAATTCTTCTGCAGATTTTTCTTGAAATTTCTCAAAGGAATTTCTAAATACCATCAGAAATTCTTTCAGCAGTTATCTAGGAGTTTATCCAGAAATTAGCCAAAGGATTTGTCCCGATATCTTTCCAAGAATTTTATTGAATAATATTCTACGATTTCTCAGAATTACAAAGTTTTCTTTGGAGCTCTTCTAGAGATTCCTGCAAAAGTATCTTTAAGGATTAGAACCTAAGAACTCTTCAATAGATTTTTTCAGTAATTCCGCCATAATTTCTAATGGAAAATCCTGTAACAGATTCAGTTAGAAATCCAAAGATTTCCTTCAGAATTTTTCCAAGGTTTTTTTTATTTTTTTAACGGCTTACTTTAGAAATTCAACTAAAGTTTTCTTCTGAATGTCATCTATAGATTTCTTTAAAAACAAGAAATCTATCACATCGCTTAGAAACTCTTCCATGTTTACTAAGGATTGTTCCATATATTTCTGCTAGAACTGTGCTAAGAAACCTTTCATGAATTTCCTCATGAACTCCTCCAGAAAACCGTAAATTTGGAATTCATTTAAATTTTTTTTTCCAGATTATCCGTAAAAAAATCGCTTTTGATTCCATCCAAAATATCTCTAATGGTTTCTTTTGAAAGCCTTCCATCGACTTCCTCCAAGGATTTCTTCATAAAACCTTCTAGAGATTTTTTTCTAGATCTCCAAAAAAAAAACTTGAGAAACTTTTTCAGGGATTCCTTGAAAAAATCTTCCAAATACATTTCAGAAATTCTTCCAGTTGTTCTTTACATATTCTTACAGGCATTCCCTCAGGCATTTCTTCACAAATTGCTTCAGAAATTCCTGCAAGAGCTACTCCATGAATTCAATTGGAAATTTTTGCTGAAATTTCTCCAGGATTTTCATCCTGTATTCCTCTGGATATTTTTGCTGAAACTCCTGTAGAGATTCTGCATAATTTATTCAAATGATTTCAGCAGGAATTCATCCAGAGAACATAAACCTCTGTAGAGATTCCTTTAGAAATTTCTCCTGGCCGAAAATTAGTAAAATAGTTCGTTTGACGATTCCTGAAATCCCGTGAAACTCAATTAAGTACAAAATTTACAAAACTTTAAAAAAATACTGTAAGATTTCCTGTAGAAAATTATGCATAATGTATTTATATTATGAATCTGAAATATTATTTCTAATTATTGAGCTGGTCTTAGTGAGATTCTTGAAATGCAAAATGTGCAAATTTCGGAGAGTTTATGGGTGACTCCAATTGAAATTCCTACAGAAATTACACGAATGAAAAAAAAAACTATAAGAAAATAAAAACAAAATCGAAGGGAATGTGTTTTTTCGAAACATCAGAATATAACTTTTGAAGAAAATTTGAATAAAAAGAAAAACTACAAATTTAAGCAAATTAACAATGTCAATTTGTCGTGGGGCGCCAACATGGATGCTTGCCAAGGGCGCCATGGGACCACGCTACGGCTCTATTATTGCTTTGGGAACTTTTTCGGTAATGCTTTGGAAATTTCTTCGGCAAATTTCTTATAGATATCCCTCGGGAATTTCTTTGAAAACATCTTCGGAAATTCTTTCAAAATTACGGCAATTCCTTTTGGAACTCTTTCTGAAATTCCATCAGAAATTCCTTTAATGGTTTTGCCAATAATTCCTTTAAGAATTTCGCCGACATTTTCTTAGGCAATTCTTTGGAAAACTCAATACACATTCTGTGTTAACACAAAGAGAGAATCGATGAAGAGAACTCGGAAATGTCAGTTAGGCCCAAATGAAAAATCAGTGTCGAAATTTTCAATGAAATTGCTGATTAAAAAACCAAGCTCGTCGTATACAGCGCAAGCGCGGTGCAGTTTTATTGTCAATGGTTAAAATTAATCACCCAGACCACTGCCAGAACCGAAAAACTGATACACATTCCATATAGCGTCTCAGGATAATCCTAAACTAATTAATCAGCAAAAACATAATTTTTAGTGCTTTAATTATAGAACATAAGTCCAAAACGCTAATACGTAAAATGATTAATGAAGTCATTCCATTTGTAGCTTTAGTTTTGTTCAAATGCGCCATTAATAATTGTTGGAATTATCATGTGAAGTTTTAGTTTTAGGCTAATATCAAGGAAAAATTCTAGGGGGTGCCAAATTCATTCTAGGGGGTGCCAGGCACCCCTGGAACTCCCCCTAGCTACGCCAATGGGCATGAGTGGCCCAAAACAGCTCAAATCAGGAACATGAAACCTAGTTTTTTTCTGTTCGGATGGGCCACTGCGACCAGTATTTTGATCTTTTGTGGCATTACCCGTATCCTTAGTATTTAGTGCATGTCGTTACTCCATTGCCATTGAGAGACAATGAAGCATCGATTTCTGTACAGCTCTTGTTTTGTTGCCTCAGAGGTTGAAGAAATCGAATGCGATGGAAAGGTACCGTTTTCATAGAGATTTAGATCCCAGTGAAAGTGCGCCCCTAATCAAACACAATCGATTTTATTTCTGAGAGAAACAAAACAGTGGTACTGATATGTATCCATGCATCAGAACTCTAGCCCCATCCATATCTTGCTTCTAGTTTAGTCCCAGGACAACAAAGAAAAACTCGGTTGCAAAATTATGTCAAATTAGAGAATGTGTTCTGCAATAAGAATTTCTGAAGGAATCCCCGGAAGAAGTCCTGGAGGAATCCTAGAAGGTTTCCATGGATGAATCTCTGGAAGAAACCCCGGAGGAATCTCCGATGGAATTCCTGAAGGAATTCCCGAAGGAATTCCTGGAGGAATTCTTGGAGAAATTCCTGGAACGAATCCCAGGAGGAATCTTAGAAGGATTTTATGGATGAATCCCCGGATGAATCACCGATGAAATTCCTGGAGGAATCTTCTAAGGAATTCCCGGATGAATCACCGAAGGAATTCCTGGAGGAATTTCTGAAGGAGTCGCCGGATAAATTTCTGAAGGAATCCTCGGAGGAATTCCCGGAATAACCCCTGGAGGAATTGTAGAAGGATTTTAAGGATGAATCCCCGGAGAAATTCCTGGAGTTATATCTGCTCAAATTGCTGGAGGAATCACCGAAGGAATTTCTGGAGGAATCCTGGACGGAATTTCTGGAGGAACTCCTGAGGAATCCCTGGAGGAAGTTCCGGTGGATTTTCCGAATACCCGAAGCAATTCCTTTTCGAAATCGCATTTTTCCAGCAGCGCGATATTTTCAAAAACAATTCGTATCCGGTTGTAGCAAACAGCCAGTTGGCCCGCTCAGAATATCACCGGTCAAATAGAGCTGGAGCGCTTCGAATTGCTGGTCAATCTTCCAGTTTGCTGTGGTCCAGATCATCAGTAGATTCATGCCTGCTCCTGGGAGGGGAGTTCGCTTGTTCTTGCCGATTGTCCCGGTTCCATTCCAAGTCAGTCAGATTGGTAAACAAAGAGTTTCGTCGATTTTTTTTTCTTTTTTCTCTCTCAAGATCGACTGTCAAAATTACTTTGGTAAAAATACACTTTTTTCCTTGACCTCATTTCTTGCCATCTGAGTACTAGGCTTAAAGATCGAGAAATTTTTAAAACCCCCTCAACCATTCATCCATCAGCACGGGTCGCCTGACACCTTGGATTGGGGTTCCCTGTTTGGTGGACTTTTACCCCCGGAACAGGTGGTCCGTAGTGTTATTCTTAGCCAATTGAGACAACCGCTACCGACACTACACAGCTATCTAGGCTGATCGGCAATAGAAGTTAACATTGATGGTTAACTTCTAAACGAGCCCGAACAGCCCCAAAACATCGCACCTTAATGGCAGTCCAAAAACCGAACGAAATTTATCAAATACCTAATCAAAATTTCCATCACCACGACAAGAGTTTAATCTGTCCCAACGTGGTTTCTCGGTTGTGGCGATGTGGGTAGCACTACAAACAGTTCCCACTCCGCTCCCATTTCTCAATCGGGATCCCATTCCTCCGTCACCGCCGAGCCTATATATTAGCGTGGTTCAAAAAATCGTTTTTGCTCCACACCGCTTATTCGATTCCTAACCAGATTATATACCTTCTCCCAACATTTGAGCTCATTTGGTTGAAAATTGTGAGTGCACAAGCCCTCCAAAGTTTGTATGGGAATTACTATGGGAAAACGATGTTTTTCATTCATTCCACCGTAGCTTTTCCCCAAGTGCCCTGGTGGGTTAGTTGACCCTTGATAATCCTAGGCTACTCTATCAGCTACAACTTTGCCGAAGACCGCATTCAAATCGGACGCCTCATTAATTAGTTATTGATTTGTACCCAACTGGACAAACTTTAATAGTGATCATCCAGCTTCCCAGCAGGCAACATTGCTGCATATGGCGCCAAAGATAGCACACTGAAATCATGGCTACTATGTTTCACTGCAAAATGCAGTGATGCCCACCGAATAGTTTGACCATCATGAGTAAAGATTTCGATTCTGGTAAAAATCGGTAACTAATTAATGAGGCCTCCGATTTGAATGCGGTCTTCGGCAAAGTTGTAGCTGATAGAGTAGCCTAGGATTATCAAGGGTCAACTCACCCACCAGGGCACTTGGGGAAAAGCTACGGTGGATTGAATGAAAAACATCGTTTTCCCATAGTAATTCCCATACAAACTTTGAAGGGCTTGTGCACTCTCAATTTTCAACCAAATGAGCTCAAATTTTGGGAGAAGGCATATAATCTGGTTAGGAATCGAATAAGCGGTGTGGAGCAAAAACGATTTTTTGAACCACGCTACTATATATATTTATACGCCATGATACTTTGTTTCCATTGACACCCAAACTGATAATCGAACGAATCCTACTGATGCACCACCGCACCGGCTTTGGTTCCGTTCGGTTGCCTAGATGCCACGGTGTGCCACTAGCAATTAATAACAATAACATTACTGATAAGCGAATCCCGACCAACAACGGAATGAGCTTTCCCTCACTACGTCTACCGTCTAGCGGGGCGGCGCGGCGTTGCTTATGTTGCTTGTCTCAGTTCACACTTAGGTACCGGCTTCAGACTGAGCTAAAGCGGTGCAGCAGTGGGCATTTTCGTAACTGGCGGCACTTAACGACACCCGCTGCAGTAGTACACAATGGGCTGACCTCTTGCACCCACTCCCACGGTTTTCGATGGCAACCTAGAATCTGTTTTGTTACAAGTAGGGAATATGGAGGTAAAACGCGCAACCTTGAAAGAAGCTGTCTATGGTTCGATTTTCAAATCACAGTGCCACTTTGAAACCTTGATGGGTACAAAATAACTCTGTTTCAGAGCCGGGCTTACAGTAGAGCACCACAAGTTCTCTCGAACGTTAAGGGTTCCCATTTCTTTTTCCACGAAGTCGCCGACCTTTACAGTATTATCTTCTTTGTACAGTTGATTCAGCTATGATTCATACGTCTGCACAACAAACAGTTTTGTCATTATCCACCGAAAATTGCCCGCAGCACTGAAAGCTTGAAAATTCCGAAACCTTTTCGATCTGCCTTCTTTAACGTCTACATCTCGGAGTCTTACTTACCCTACCGGTCAAACTAAGGCCTGAGTGTCCTCTGATGTACGTAGTATGTAGTCGTCTCCGTTCTACTAGGTTCATGGCTGTATGTCTCCAGTCCAGCACTCTGCGAAGGGTCCGCAAATCGTCCTCCACTTAATCGACCCACCTAGCTCGTTGCGCACCACGTCTTCTTGTACCAGTCGGATGACTCTCGAAAACCATTTTAGTCGGGTTGCTATCCGACATCCAGATGACGTGACCCGCCCACCGTAGCCTCCCGATTTTCGCGGTGTGGACGATGGTTGGTTCTCTCAGTAGCTGATGCAGCTTCGAAAATTCCAAGGACGCGTTGGTCCTCTGCACGTAGGGTCCATGCTTCGTGCCCATAGATGACTACCGGTCTAATCAGCGTATTGTGGATAGTTAACTTCGTATGACGGCGAACTTTGCTCGATCATAGAGTTCTGCGGAGTCCCAAGTAAGCTCGATTTCCTACCACAATGCGTCTCTGAATTTCTCTGCTGGTGTCGTTGTCGGCGGTCACCAGTGAGTACACGAATTCTTCAACCGCCTCGATTTCATCACCGTCGATAGAAATTCGTGGTGACGGGCGCGTTAATTCCTCCCTAGAGCCCATTGCAATCATGTACTTTGTCTTCGACACATAGAAGACTAATTCGATTTGCCTGGACTGATTCTTTAGTTGGATATACGTTTTCGCCATCGTCTCAAATTTGCGAGCTATAATATCAATATAATCAGCGAAACCAAGCAGTGGAACGGACTCCGTGAAAATCGTACCACTCGTGTTTATCCTCACTCTCCCTATTACACCCTCTAAAGCAATGTGAAACAGCAAGCACAAAAGACCATCACCTTGCTTCAACCCTCTGTGAGATTCGAAGGGACACGAGAGTGTCCCTGATACTCGAACTACGCACATCACTCGATCCATCGTCGTCTTGGTCAATTGTTTCAGTTTATCCTGGAATCCGTATTCGTGCACAATCTGCCATAGCTGTGAACAAGTGATGTGTGGGTACGTTGTATTCGCGGCATTTCTGCAACACCTGGCGGATGGCGAACATCAGGTCCGTTGTAGCGCGTTCTCACCCATCAATCCAGCCTGATATTGCCGCACGAACTCTCTTGCGATCGGTGATAGACGGTGGCATAAAATTTGAGAGAGTATCTTGTAGGCAGTGCTCAGTAGTGTGATCGCGCGATACTTCCCGCAATCCAACTTTCCGCCCTTTTTGTGGATGGGACACACGAAACCTTCCATCCATCCCTCCGGTAATACTTCCTCTCACTAGTGCTTCTCAACCGTATTTTAGAAGCTCGCTTGGCAGTTGATCTGCTCCCCGCGGCTTTGTTGTTTTTCAACCGGCCAACCTCCTCCTTAAACTCTTGGAGGTTGGGGGCTGGAAATCTTTCGTCCTGCGCACGTACTTTTAGATCTGATACCACGCCACCTTCGGTGCTTGCAACGTCGCCATTGAGGTGCTCATCGTATTGCTGCCGCCACCTCTCGACAACCTCACGCTCGTTCGTGAGAAGATTCCCGTGATTATCTCGGCACATGTCGGCTTGTGGAACAAAGCCTCTGCGCGAGCGGTTCAGCTTCTCGTAGAACTTCCGAGTGTCCTTAGCGCGGTACAGCTCTTCCATCGCTTTGCGATCTCGTTCTTCCTGCTGGCGCTTCTTCATCCGGAAGACTGAGTTCTGCTTGTTCCGCACCTGTCTATAACGTGCCTCATTCGCCCTCGTACGGTGTTGCAACATTCTCGCCCATGCTGCATTCTTCTCGTTTTTCAACTGTTGTTCACATTCGCCGTCGTACCAGTCGTTTCTGAGATTCGGAGTCGCGAAGCCTAGTGCGGCAGCCGAGGTACTACCTATGGCGGATCGGATGTCCCTCCAGCCATCTTCAAGTGTACCTGCGCCAAGCTGCTCTTCCATTTGGTAGGGCTACTGCTAACTGCTGTGCGAAGTCTTGAGCCACTTCTACGTTACGCAGCTGCTCGATGTTAAGCAGCGGCGTTCGACTTCGACGCGTGGTGATAACTGTCGAAAGATTTGAGCGCATGCATACAGCGACTAGGTCAGGTCCGTGCACAGAAAAAGCGACAAGGGAGGGGTTTTTCATCGTTTCAGCAAAAGGCGGAGGGGCGCCTAGTATATGGAACATCGGCAATGGGAGGGGAACCCCTCCCTTGTGCACGGGCTTGGACTAGGTAGTGATTCGAATCAATATTCGCACTGCGGTATGTGAGAGCATTGCGTGATCGTGGTTTTCTGTTTGACGGTCTGGTGATCTCCAGGTGACTTTATGCATATATTTGCGGGGGAAGAAAGTGCTTCTGGCTATCATACCACGAGAGGCTGCAAAGTTTACGCATCGCTGGCCGTTATCATTTGATACGGCGTGTAGGTTGTTTCGCCCGATTACATACCGGTTTGTACAGGGGATACTTAAAATAACCGGGACAGGTGAAATCTTCACTTTTAAAAAAATGTTCAACTCGCTGTAACTTTTCGAAAAGGGCATCAAATATCCTCAAATTTTGACTGTAAGTTCATCAACTAGTTGTGTATCAGTAGTTCAAATTTGGGATAGATCGGGCCATTCTACACGAAGTTATGAAGATTCTAGAAAAAGGTATAATTATCTGATAGCCAACTTTGAGCAGTTATATCTCCGGATTCAATGAACCGAAAGCAATGAAATTTTGATCAATCATGACTAATATAATGAACTTTGAAAAACAGTTGACTTAATTTGAAATTATTAATAAGAAAAAAAGTTATAGCGATTCCATTTATTATATGTTTTTTAGTAAATTTATCTATTTTTCATATGCATCACATTACTTTTTCAATTTAATGCCGGCTATTTGGTAGCTTTCCTTTGAAACATAAATATATTCAAGTCAATTAGAGGAAATTTAAATAAACTATAATTACTATCTCGAATTTTGAAACGATGATGAAGTTTTGGATAAATTGGTGTTATATTAGAAAAATAATCTAATCATTATAATTTTCTTTCGTGTAAAGAATTTCAAGTTTAGTCAAAAGTTTTTGATAGCTCATTATATAAGTCATGAATGATGAAAATTTCATTGCATTCGGTTCATTGAATCCGGAGATATCACAGCTCAAAGTTGACTATCGAATAATTATACCTTTTTGCCTTTCTCGTACACTAAGTGTACTGGAAAGGCTATATGTTCACTCCAAAAATGACTTTTTGATAGAAGGCTCGGAGTGACGTGACACATATACCAATCGACTCAGCTCGACGAATTGGGGTGATGTCTGTATGTGTGTGTGTGTGTGTGTGTGTGTGTGTGTGTGTGTGTGTGTGTGTGTATGTGTGAGTGTGTACAAAAAACTCACATCACTTTTTGACGGTAAACCTTAACCGATTTTAATGACCGACGGTTCATTCGACGCGGGATCTGGTCCCATTGTTTCCTATTGAAAATGGTTCGGATCGGTCCAGCCGTTCCGGAGTTATGGCCATTTAGGTGTTCCGGACCGGTACCCCAGGAAGGGGCCGGATATGAAAACGCTACAAACCCATCCATGCGACACATCAAACTACGGCATTTTCGATAACTTGATGAACGGTAAGCAAAAAAATAGTCTCGGCCATATCTGAACCGGTAGTGTCCCGGAACCGGTTCCGGGTGTCCAGCAGGAAGTGGCCAAACATAAAAGTGGACTAAACCCATGCATGCGACATATCAAACTGCGGCTTTTTCGATAACCTGATGAACAGTAAGCAGAAAAGCATTCTCAGACCATATTAGAACCGGTAGTGTTCCGGAACCGGTTCCGGGTGCCCCGCCGGAAGTGGCCTAGTATAAAAGTTAACCAAACCCATTCATGCGACATATCAAATTGTGGCTTTCTCGATATCCTGATGAACAGTAAGCAGGAAAATATTCTCACACCATATCTGAACCGGTTGTGTTTCGGAACCGGTTCCGGGTGTCCTCCGGAAGTGGCCAAACATAAAATTAACCCAAAACCATGTATGCGACATATCAAACCGCGGCTTTTTAGATAATCTGATGAACAGTAAGCAGGAAAGCATTCTCAAACAATATCGGAACCGGTTCCAGATGTCCTGTCGGAGGTGGCCAAGTATAAAAATTAACCAAACCCATGCATGCGACATATCAAATAGTGACTTTTTTGATATTTTGATGAACAGTAGGCAGGAAAATATTCTCTGAACATATCTGAATCGGTAGTGTCCGGAACTGGTTCTGAGTGTCCCGCCGGAAATGGCCAAATATAAAAGTGAACCAAACCCATGCATGCAACATATGAAATCGCGGATTTGTCAATAAAAAAGTTTCTGGCCATGTTTGGGACAACCGATGGTGTTCCGCAACCGATTACGGGTGCCCCATCGTAAGTGACCAAATGTAAAGGTGAACGAAACCCATAATTGTGACACATTAAATGACTTTTTAGGTAACCTGATGAACGCTTAACAAGAAAAAACATCATAGATTATACTTTGGAATACCAACAGCGTGCCGAAACCGGTTCCAGGTGCCCCGACGAAAGTGGTCAAATGTAGAACGCAACCAAAAACATACACGCAGCGTATTATATAACCAGGGGTTCCCAACCTTTTTGAGGTGGCGACCCCCTTTAAGAATTGTCAAAACATCCGCGGCCCAATGAAAATTTTTAGAAAAAAAAAAATGAATTACAGTCGACTCTCCACATGTCGATGTTCTACATCTCGATATCTCTCCCTATCTCGATGGTTTTCTCGGTCCCTTCAATCTGCAAACATTTTGCCTCTCTACATGTCGATGTCTCCGTATCTCGATGTCTCTCTATCTCGATGCGATCTCGTTAGTTTTTGTTCTAGATTCTCTTTCCATATGTCGATATGCCCGTTTTTACAGGTTGCTAGATCTTTTTTCTAGGTGCAAAGCATTCTGGGAAGGCGAAGTGACATCTGTTTGTTGACGGTTTTTCCTAGTTACGGACGATTTTTCAATCTAGTGTGCATTAAAAATTGGTTCTTGAGTTCGATCTCTCCCTATCTCGATGGTCCCTTCAATATCGAGATGTAGAGAGTCAACTGTAAATGAACGAAACCGAGTTTTTTTTGGGTACAGTGACGTAGCCAGAAATTTACTGTGGGAGGGATTTTCGACGATCAATGACACTCACATTTCGTAAAAATGATGTCATGAACATTCAATTTGAATCATAGCTGAAAAATAGCGGCGCAGCCGAAATTTTTTTCTTCTGAAAGCGTTTTATACTGAAAATTTGTTCCTCAAATTGTGGCTTTTGGGGGTGGCGGTATACAAAATTAAAAATTGATATAATTTGCACAACATAGAATAAAAATTTAACAATTTTTTTGGTAACATCGCGGCCCCCCTAGACTAGCTTCACGGCCCCCCAGGGGGCCGCGGACCACCGGTTGGGAACCAGTGATATAACGGCTTCTTCGATAGCGCGAAGAACGGTCAGCAAGAAAACAGTCTCAGGCCACATTTAAGACTAACGGTAGTGTTCCGGAACCAGTTTAGAGTGTCTCGCCGGAACTGGCGAAATGCACAAATGAACAACACCCACATGCAGTACATCAATTCGCGACTTTTTAGGAAAACTGAATAACAATTTGTATGAAACTAGTCTAAGGAACAGTCGGTAAGTGGAAAAATGTAAACCGAAAGTGGTAAAATGTGAAATTGAACCAAACCCATGCGTGTGGTACCATAAAACGACGCCAATAATTGCTGTGAAATTACCTAAACTTTTAATTCTATAAACCAACTATATTTTAGTTTTTGTTTAGTTTGTAGGATTTGTTTTTGGACAGAAATCCTACAGATATTGTGGTGGTACGAATTGATAGCTTGTTGGCTTCCGAAGTTCAATGCGATTGATCACAAAACGGATCAGGTTTCGGAAAGCACCAAATTTGAACTTCCGGAAGTAGCAGCTGTACGAGGAGCCGCTGCCGGTGTGAATAACAGCACAATTTCGTATCATTCGTATTTACAGTGTATTACGATGTGACATTTGATCATTTTTTCAATTCGATAAATGTCGAATGAGCGAGGTACGAATTAAAAAGTGTCGTATTAAAGAGTATTGAATACGCGAGGTTTGACAGTACATCAAATATCAGCTTTTTTGATAACCTCTTCTTCTTTATGACTCGACGTTCGCATTGGAACTTGGTCTGCCTTTCTTCAACTTAGTGTTCTTTAGAGCACTTCCACAGTTATTAATTGAAGGGTTTTCTTTGCCTGCCATTTGTATATTGTGAGGCAAGTACAATGATACACTATGCCCAGGAAGTCGAGGAAATTTACCCGACCGTAACGGGAATCGAACCCGCCGTTTCCGGATTGACGATCCATAGCCTTAACCACTAGGCCAACTGGAGACCCTCTTTTGATAACACGATGATCGATTCGTAAGAACATAGCCTCAGGCAGTGTACCGAAACCAGTTCTGGGTGTCCCACTGGAAGTGGTCAAATGTAAAAGTTATCTATACCCATGCATAAGATAAATCAAATCGTGATTTTTAAGGTAACCTAATGAACGTTAGCAATGAAATAGTCTCAGACTATGTTTGGGAGACCCGGTGGTGCTGCGGAACCTGTTCCGGTACCGCATCGAAAGTAACCAAATGTACCATGCAACACATCACATCACGGCTTTTTTAACAACCTGAGGAACGGTTTACTTGAGAATAGGCCCATACCACATTAGAGACTACCGGTAGGGTTGCACAACCAGTGTTTGGTGCTTCGCCGGAACTACAAAAGTAAATAAAATCAACAAACAAACATGTTAAACAAATTAAACGCACATTAAAACAGACGTCTCACTATACTCACTACACGCAACCTGAGATTGGCAGATTCTAATACAGTTGGGTATGAAACATATACAAATATTGTATTAGGGCCTTGCAAATACAAAAATTGGTAGGTGGCAGTATACCAAAAATTGTATTGGCTTCCTAGAATCTGGAAAAGGAAAATTTCGCATGTGTGCGTGTGCTCTGTCGCACTGGTTTCCATTATTTGTTCTATTTTTAGACTGATCATGGCAGCAGCGGCGGCATCAAATACCAATACATGTTTAAAAAGAAATACGGGCGACAGCGGGAATCGAACCGAGACACTATCATGGTGATACACGGTATCCTGCGCTCTAACCAGCACGGCTATAACTGCACATGAATAGACAAGAGGCTGAAAGCCATCATCATCAACACAAACGTGGCTTGGTGATGGAAGCGATACAGCCACCACACTGCACAATGGGTCCAGAGCCGTATTTGCGAAGACAAAACTGTTTAAGCTTCAGCTTTAAGTTTTTAGACACATATTGTGTTTTAGAAAGTTTCTTTTCAATTGTTGACCCTATTCCCTATTATTGTTATGTTAGGGTGGTTCGTCTGGTTAAACTGATTCAAAAATCTGCTTTCTAATTTTTTTTTGCGATGCCATGATGGATGGTGATGGATCGTTTAATTAGAAATTCCACCAATAAACGGCAAATTTCAAATTTCATATATCTCAGGACTCTCACCACTTAGAAAGTTGGTGTCTTCGACAACGTTGTTTGGTGAGTCAAGGGCTTACAGTTAATGGTCCACTAGGCGGCGCTAGTTACACATTTGCACATTTATGACTTATATATAGCTCTTTGAAAAACCTTTGGCTTGTCTTTAATATGTTCAAAGCAAACTAAATTACAGCTTTTTGATTGCTTTACGATAAAAAACATTCATTTCCATAATTTTGCAAATGTGTAACTTGCGCTTCCTTGTGGCAAAATTTCGAAACAAGTGGACCATTAACTGTAAGCCCTTGACCTACCAAACAACATTGTCAAAGACACCAACTTTGTAAGTGACCAGAATTCTGAGATATATTAAATTTAAAATTTGCTTGACCTCTAGCACCGCCTAGTGGTATATACAAAAGCATGCTAAGTTTTAAAAATTGCCTAAAACATTTTTAGCAAGTTGTATCCTTTTATAAAGTCCACCAAAACTATTCAAATTTTGATTACTTGTTCCTCAACGAGTTTGATTTAATTGGTGCAAATTTGGGCTTGATTGATTATTCAACTTTACACGAAATTAGAGCCCTTCTATCTATATCTAGTTTTTGGCTTCCGTTTATCAAATTACTGTACCTTAGGACTAAGCGAACCGAATTAAATTAAATTTTGAAAGTTTGTGACTAATGTATTGGTCTTCATGTATCGTTGGACTCGACTAAAATATGACCAAAGGCAAAAAAGTTGCAATTTATTGAAAACTTTTCGAAAAGTTCTAATGATTCGAATGTTTTATCCAAGGGCTGGAAGTCTCTTTAATAAAGACAAATCAATTTAATCAATCGAATGTTTTATTTTTGTAAATTTGCTATAACTTTGTAAAACATTCTGATATTGTATAGAGAATAATTAATCAGCAGATTTTTGGATAAGCCACACTTGATTGACCGTAATCATTTCACAATAATGAAAAAAAAAAGAAATGACAGAACTTGGCAGAAACATTTTTGTCTTCGTAAATACGACTCTAGACCCATTGTGCACTGAAAAGCCCGCATCCAGCAGGTTGCTGTTTGCAAGTGGAAAATTCCATGTAGACAATAGGACGCGAAGCTCAGCAGCGAAGCGAAAGTTATTTTTAGACGCAACCCGGTTCAACTTCTCGGGTTTGAATGGAGGTGTTTGTGTGTAGTGGTATGGAAGCTATGGAACCGTGTAGCGCATCTTAATACAACGAATGGATTATGATTTATCACATTTTCTGTACGTTTTTAATACATAAATTGGTAGAAAAGGCATATCTCAATTTTTGGTAGCTTTTCTTGTTTTGCGTGTACGTTCTTGTTTTCAACGGTCAATAATATAACATAAACTGTGCAGAAAGAGGTTTATCGAAGACCGCAAAGTGATCTGTGATTGTTTAAAAAGTTATATCTTAGCTTGTTAGTATCGTCTTGATATTGATCAGCCTCCAGTGTTAGTGAAGGTGCTCAAGCAATCAACCGAGAAATCTGATATTATTCAGCTCTGCTTATACGTTGAACATAACGTCGGACTATGTGCCATCAATAAGTTTTAAGTCAATTCAATGATGGCTCTGCTAAAATGCTTGCTTTTCTAAAAAAAATCAGGATTCAGGAACACTTTGACTTACGCCGACGGAAAGATCGCGAGAACATATACGACGAGAAAGGCACTATCACCACTAGGTGGATCAATTTGGTTTTCTAGAACCATTATAATATCGTGTAGAATAGCCCGATCTTTTCCAAATTTCGACCACTGATACACAACTAGTTGATGAACTTACAGTAAAAATTTGAGAATATTTGATGCCCGTTTCGAAAAGTTACAGCGAGTTGAAAATTTTTTGAAAAGTTAAAATGTTACACGCAAAACAAGAAAAGCTACCAAAAATTGAGATATGCCTTTTCTACCAATTTATGTATTAAAAACGTACAGAAAATGTGATAAATCATAATCCATTCGTTGTATTAAGATGCGCTACACGGTTCCATAGCTTCCATACCACTACACACAAACACCTCCATTCAAACCCGAGAAGTTGAACCGGGTTGCGTCTAAAAATAACTTTCGCTTCGCTGCTGAGCTTCGCGTCCTATTGTCTACATGGAATTTTCCACTTGCAAACAGCAACCTGCTGGATGCGGGCTTTTCAGTGCACAATGGGTCTAGAGTCGTATTTACGAAGACAAAAATGTTTCTGCCAAGTTCTGTCATTTCTTTTTTTTTTTCATTATTGTGAAATGATTACGGTCAATCAAGTGTGGCTTATCCAAAAATCTGCTGATTAATTATTCTCTATACAATATCAGAATGTTTTACAAAGTTATAGCAAATTTACAAAAATAAAACATTCGATTGATTAAATTGATTTGTCTTTATTAAAGAGACTTCCAGCCCTTGGATAAAACATTCGAATCATTAGAACTTTTCGAAAAGTTTTCAATAAATTGCAACTTTTTTGCCTTTGGTCATATTTTAGTCGAGTCCAACGATACATGAAGACCAATACATTAGTCACAAACTTTCAAAATTTAATTTAATTCGGTTCGCTTAGTCCTAAGGTACAGTAATTTGATAAACGGAAGCCAAAAACTAGATATAGATAGAAGGGCTCTAATTTCGTGTAAAGTTGAATAATCAATCAAGCCCAAATTTGCACCAATTAAATCAAACTCGTTGAGGAACAAGTAATCAAAATTTGAATAGTTTTGGTGGACTTTATAAAAGGATACAACTTGCTAAAAATGTTTTAGGCAATTTTTAAAACTTAGCATGCTTTTGTATATACCACTAGGCGGTGCTAGAGGTCAAGCAAATTTTAAATTTAATATATCTCAGAATTCTGGTCACTTACAAAGTTGGTGTCTTTGACAATGTTGTTTGGTAGGTCAAGGGCTTACAGTTAATGGTCCACTTGTTTCGAAATTTTGCCACAAGGAAGCGCAAGTTACACATTTGCAAAATTATGGAAATGAATGTTTTTTATCGTAAAGCAATCAAAAAGCTGTAATTTAGTTTGCTTTGAACATATTAAAGTCAAGCCAAAGGTTTTTCAAAGAGCTATATATAAGTCATAAATGTGCAAATGTGTAACTAGCGCCGCCTAGTGGACCATTAACTGTAAGCCCTTGACTCACCAAACAACGTTGTCGAAGACACCAACTTTCTAAGTGGTGAGAGTCCTGAGATATATGAAATTTGAAATTTGCCGTTTATTGGTGGAATTTCTAATTAAACGATCCATCACCATCCATCATGGCATCGCAAAAAAAAATTAGAAAGCAGATTTTTGAATCAGTTTAACCAGACGAACCACCCTAACATAACAATAATAGGGAATAGGGTCAACAATTGAAAAGAAACTTTCTAAAACACAATATGTGTCTAAAAACTTAAAGCTGAAGCTTAAACAGTTTTGTCTTCGCAAATACGGCTCTGGACCCATTGTGCAGTGTGGTGGCTGTATCGCTTCCATCACCAAGCCACGTTTGTGTTGATGATGATGGCTTTCAGCCTCTTGTCTATTCATGTGCAGTTATAGCCGTGCTGGTTAGAGCGCAGGATACCGTGTATCACCATGATAGTGTCTCGGTTCGATTCCCGCTGTCGCCCGTATTTCTTTTTAAACATGTATTGGTATTTGATGCCGCCGCTGCTGCCATGATCAGTCTAAAAATAGAACAAATAATGGAAACCAGTGCGACAGAGCACACGCACACATGCGAAATTTTCCTTTTCCAGATTCTAGGAAGCCAATACAATTTTTGGTATACTGCCACCTACCAATTTTTGTATTTGCAAGGCCCTAATACAATATTTGTATATGTTTCATACCCAACTGTATTAGAATCTGCCAATCTCAGGTTGCGTGTACCTGTCCCAGTTATTTTGAGTATCCTCTGTACATTTCCTCCCTTCCTGCCTGCGCGTTAATGTAGCCGTCAACGATTTTCACGTCACATCTCGGAGCCGTCCAGTCTATAAACTACGTAGATTCATCAGGGGCAGGATGGTCTGACCAAGCTCTACGGGCCATACAAATTTCAAAAAAAATGTTTTGACAAAAGTCTACGAGATGGATGGAGGGTGGTCTGAGATGGTCATAAATGAGTCTACCTAATTTATAAACAGCGTCTCGAATTTCTCGAATTCTTTTGAGCCCAAGACAATGATCTGAATCAATGTTCGAACCTCTTAGGACTTTGACATAAAAAATCTGTTCTTCTCAAAAACTTTTTGGAAAATTTAATAAAAAATCATCAGTTTTTTCACTGAATTTAAAAAAAAATCCTAATATTTCAGTTTGCTTCAAATTTCCACAAAGCTTTTTTTCAGAATATTATCCAGGAATTTTATTAAGGCTCTAGGAAATTCTTCTGAGATTTTTCGGATTTTTTTGCCGGTATTTCCAGGATACTCCAGAATCCTCTTCAGTTTCTTCTAGAGTCAAGCCAATTGATTGAAGAAATATATTTTTAAATTCCAAGACAGACTCGAAGACCAAAGGAGGGCTCAGAATAGTTTTCAGGTAAATTGCTGGAGGAAGCCCCGGAACAATTTCATGAAGAGACCTGGAAATATTTGGAATTATTTTTTTTTTTTTTTTGAAGAAAGCTTCGGAAAATTTTGTTGAAGAATCCTTTGAGGAATTTCTGGAGAAATTTATTTGAAAAGGTACATATAACAAAAAAGTTCTAAAGATAATCAACATGAAATTCCAGTAGTAATCTTAGAATAATATTCTGTAGAAATTTTTAGAAATATCTACGGTTTATGTTGACGGGGAAATCGAGGGATTGCTCACCGGGTTGTTGAGCTTTAAACTGCAAATATATATTTATTGTTATATATAGAGGTTACACGAATTCATGGTGCGTACACTTTTGGTGCCTCTGTCTGATTCTTTCTCCCATTCAACAAATAGTTCATATCTTAACATTGCATGTTCTAGATTTTAGTAGACACTGTAAATACTGCAAATCAGATTAGCTATTAAGTTTTACACTTAAGTTTTTTTAACGCGGTTTTTTACGCAGTTTTTTTTTAAACGTCTTAAAAAAACCGCGTTATTTCAAAACCCGTCGTAAAAAAACCGAGTTTTTTTTCTAAAACACGCGCAAAATAGTCAGGATTACATCCAACGTAACTTGATTTTTTTTTACTTTTTTTACGACGTTTTTTTTCAATAACGCGGTTTTTTAACGACGGTTTTTGAAATAACGCTGTTTTTTTACGACATTTTTCGAAATAACGCAGTTTTTGCGATTGTGTGGCTATCGCCGCGAACTTTTTCGTGATATAGTGAATATTATTCCATTTGTGAAGCCAGTGAAACATTTTACACTACGATTATGAAAGTAATTACGCTTCGAGAGGCAAAAAGTGAGACAGTTCCCGGTAAGATAGTGCTAGTGAAGTAGTGCAAGCTGGTGTGCGTTGGGGGGGAAACTCGGATAGATAGCGCACAATTTATAAAATAGCAGTTTTGCAGTGAAATATTGTGAAAATGATGTGTTTTTTGGTCTCAATGAAAAGGTAAGTATCCTGAGCCAGCGTTAAAGCAAATTTTAAAATAACTCGATATCAGATAGTGGTGGAAATTCGAGTATTTCTTCATCTTCAATTGAAAACTCACACATGTTGAGAAAATTTTGCAAGCATGTGTGAGAAAATCGAAACTGATTTCCCCCTTAACTTAATCGTTTATTTAATAGGTGCATCCGCCAATCTAGCATAACGGAGCCGTTTTTTCCTCAGTAGATTACATAACTTCTTATATAATAAACATGAAATCCTTAATCCAATTTGAAGCTGAACGGTCTTTCAATTTACTTGAAAAAATATCAGCTTGTGTTCTGAAAGAGTTCTTACCAAGCTTGCCATTTGGTGAAAAAAATTGCGACATGATGCGATGCGCTTTCGACAACGAATACGTTTTCACCCTGCCTCGCTTTAACCCTTATGTGGCCGACCCGGGTACCCTGGGTATCCAGCACCCATTTAAAAAGCACGGTGTAGAAAAAAGCACATAACGGTTAATCAAACCAACCTCCCGTACGAATAGCACACGAACAGACTCGACGCTGATCAGCATTGTTGGCTGCTACGTTTCGCCGTTGAGCTGTTGCGTTCCAGCCAAGCCTGTCTTTTCATCGCTTCCGATGCTTTTCGATCAGCTTATAGCGAAGCATCGAAGGCTGGAAACGTTATTGGTGTAGTGTCGGTACATGCGAATGTTGCTTCTGTGTGCGTGTCGTGCGTTCGTGCCGTAGCTTCTAGAACCAACCCATTCAGTGTTGTTCGGCTATTCGGGTGAGCATGTGGCGGCACTGACAGATGTGTGCAAAATCATTTGTGAGTTACATCATTTTTTGTTTTACCACCTTTTTGCCTCTGGTCATCGCTGAGTAATGTACAGTTCAATCGCAAACGATAAAAATACAATTGATAAGTTAATTGAGCATTCGTGAGGTGATAATTTACATCATTCCTTCTTACACCTGTGCGTACGATTTCGCCCTCGAGTCCATTCTACAGGTAAACAAGCGCACACATGATCGTTTAATTCCAAGGGCGCATTCATTACCATCTCCCCCTAGGTGTCATACCCTCATGGCGTCGCCGGATAGATGTCAGTGGAAATTTCTGTGTTCCGTTGAGCAGAGTGAAGGTGTCTGGTCCGCATATTGACAGTGCCGGTGTAGATAGATTATAATTCAAACTCCCATCATTATTAGTGATCGGTTTCGACCATGCGTACACTTTAAATGTAAGAGATGTGGTTTGTGTCATTTTGAAACTGTTGTGTGAGAATGATAAAATCCGGTAGCTCAGAGACTCTAATTGCATCTTAGGTATGGCGTTGTTCATTTATTACGTAACGTTAAATGCGACAATTTTCGACCACGTCCACTTAGAATGTTACGCAATTTAGTGGACGGCGTCTTTGCTATGAGACGAGGATGTATAGGTTTTCGTTGTAAAAAAAAACACGCTCCTTCTAGATTAGAGCATTGGTCATCATAAACCGTATGGCTGTGTCTTTACCCTCTGAACTAGGATAGGCAACGTGTAAATGTAAATAATTGGATCGAATTTGTGCCTTGAGAATATATTTTTAAACTCCTAATAATCAAATATTTTCTATTAATCGATTTAAAACATTCGCTGCAAACATCATGACCAATTTTTACTGTAACCACACACGTCACTTTCTTCCATGTGGAACAAAACATTGTACTTTGTGTATACAAATATAGCAACAGACGGGGCGGCCGGTGTATAGACTCGGCACAGTAAGTAATCGGCCAGTCAGCCGGTGAAACCGACTATTATTATGACTATTATCATTATTATTATTAGTGTAAGCACAAAGATTCTTATTCCTTTTCTCTTCTCGTCGAAAAAAAAGCCGGGAAGGAAACCCAAGTTGTGTACACCATCATCGGTCAGCCGGAGCCGTTGTTGTATGAGAAGTCATCTTTCCACGCTCTACTATTATAATCTAATCGAATGGGGACCAGCCATGGCCGCTATATCATCGACTCTCTATGTGAACCGGGGGAACATTTGGTACATCACACTAGATTAGGCGCTACGATGTGTTTCTAACATAGCCATTTAATTGTGAGCCCAAATGTAGTTTTGAGGATCTATCGAGGATTAGATTTTATTTCGAATATAGTTTTTCTATTATTATTAGCTTTATTAGGAAGATTTGCAGCCCATGATTGGTTCATTTGTAATATAGTTTTTCTTTCGAAGAAATATGAGAGAAATTACTCTAGCAGAATACTTGTAAAAAATTCTAGCGTATTTTTTTAATTACGTAACGGAAATCAACCACAGCGTTATGCTTGAAACAAAACATCAAAATTCGCCATATGAAGGTAGTTACGTGGGCTAAGGGAGAGTCTCAAAGCCTTAAATAAAACATTCCATAATAACTATCGAGCTACTTTTTTATGTAATTCCTACGAAAATTCTTCTAAAAAAAATACCTGGGTGAAATCTTAGAGAAACACTCGTGGAAAGTACAGGAAGAACTCTTCACAGACTTCTTGTAGGAAAATAAGATAGAAAAAAAAATGATGTAATTCTTAAGCTGTTCCTTCGACGATTCCCGTACGGATTTCTCTAAAGAATACTTGCAACGGTTTATTTCATATTTTTGTTCAGACATTGCACCAAGAATATCTTCTGGAGTTCATACAGGTTTACTTCCCGGTTCTTCTTATTTTCAAAACTGCTTCGTGGTGGCTTGTCAGTCTAGACAAAAATAAAACACTATTTATTTTATTTTATTGTCCGACGTTTCTGTCCGTTCTTCGAGGACTCTGGAAATGTTTATTTATTAATTGTAACATTTTTGTTTAACATTAAAGAAAACTTTCAATTTTTACCAATAGTTACAGTGTTCTCGTCCAATGAGGTTCGGTAGAACCTGTAACTGTCGTTTTAGATCGAATTTCGTAAAACAGTCGAACACACCAACGATACTTCTTATTTTCAGGCATTTCCCGAGTAATCCCTTCAGATATTCTTCTAGGAAATCTTCGAGAAAATAATTTCTCAAATTCATCCAAGGATTGAAATTCGACTCGAGTAAGACACATGTTCTACAAAAGTTTGAAGGATTATTTTATTACCCAATTAGGTCGTATAAGAGGTGCACAACTTATGAAAAACATGTTGACTACTTGGGAAGGCTCTTCCAGAAATGAATCTAGACATTTCTCTAGGTATGTATCTCAAAGTTCTTTCTGGCTCCTTACTAAGATATCATCAGGTGCAATGCTTGGAATTCTTCCACAGTATCCTTTGAAAACTCATTAAATGATAACCTAAGGATTTGTCCCAAAATTGTTTTTTAAGGCTTCTTTCAACAGAAAAACAGCAAATGACAAAAATATGTTCGAAATTCTTGAAAGAACTCTTCCACGATTGATTACACAAACTCATTGCCCATTTTTGTCTAGTGCGATTATCCTGGACTCCTTCTAGGTTTTTTTTTATTCTCTAGAAATTCTTCTAGAAATTCCTCTAGACATCCTTTGACTGATTTCTCTTGAAATTGTTGTAGTCTAGGATATCTACCCAATCAGAAAGGCATAACAAAAATGTAACAAAATTATATCAACGGTTGATAGATATATCAACGTATGTTATATTTAGATATATTTGACAAAAAAAGTATTTGAAAACCTGATTTAATTGTATCAGAATTATAACAAGGTCAGTTATAATACAAATAAATTCATTTTGATCATCTTTATATTAGCATTATAACAAACTCAGTTATAGTTTTGAAAATTCAGTTTATGTCAAATGAACATTTTACAAGTGGTGTTCGATACGCAGCCGCTTTGTGGTGCTACTGTGCTTGTAAAATACAGTAGGTTTGACAAGTTTGAATATTGTTCCAGACCTTTAAGAAAGTTCAGGTTATTCATTAAATTTATTTATTGGCATACTTGTAGTTTGAGGGTTATCCTTTATTGGAAGTTCACAATCGATTTCTTGATTATCTCGGTTCAAATTCACTAACACAAAGTGAAATTAAAACCTTAAATAAACTAATGCAGTATTATTGACATGTTCATCCAAACCATTAAGAAATCTCAGATAGATATTGTCACGCTTGGTTTGGATACTCAGCCAGCTGCGTTTGAAACGCGCAGCATCAGATCGCGCCAGACCGCGCACGTATGGTTGGTACACGGTGTGCACCTTGGCTAAAACTGTTTTTGCAGCCGCCGGGTGGTAGCTGTCACGTATAATCAGCAGAGCGTTAATGATTAATCATAAATTTAATCATGATTAATGATTAATGATTAAGATTAATCAAAAATCATCAATCATAATCACAAAAAATATCGTTTAATCATTAATCATTAATCTTAATCACGTTGCTTTCGCAATTTAATCATTAATCAGTAATCATAATCATAAATAATTTTTTTAATCAATCATTAATCTTTCACCATAAAAAAAAGATTCACCATATAATATATTTCATACAATATGAATTAGTTTAAATGCTGTTCTAAATACTACAACCTCTTTTATGCAGGTTATTTCTATGCAATTTCAGTTTATGCATCTATATTATGCACTGCAATATTGTGTATAAAAAATGTAATAATGACGGTAACTATGGCAACGGCGGCTAGGGGGCGTTTATAGGGACGAGCAAAGGTTGATCGTAGGGGGTTTCAGCGGGGTACCAGGAGATAGCAGGAGCGTTTAAGGCGGTTTTAGGGTCCCCTCTGGGGGCTTCAGGAATTCTAGGAGGTCTCAGGAGTGCTTCAGGTGACCTTAGAGGGATCTAGGGGAGTTCTAACGGGTCTCAGGGCCGTTTCTGAGGCATTCCATGGGGAACCACGGTGCACCAGAAGGTCTTAAGGGCATTTTAAGGGGGACTCAAGGGGTTTGAAGGGATATCATGGGTGTTTCGAAGGATTCAGGTTTCTGGGGTACATTTTAGGGGGTTCTAGGGGCTTTCAGGGGGTCTCAGGGGCCTAAAACGCGGTCTTGAAGGCGTTTCAGGAGATCCAAAGGGGTTTCAGGAGAGTACCTGAAGGTCACGCTGGGGTTATTGATATTTGGAGCAGGTCTTCAGAGGTGGTTTCAAGGGGATTTCGGAGGCATTTCAGGAAGTTTCAGGGCTTTTGCGGTGGGTTTCAAAGGCATTACGCATGCGCTATCGGGGGTTTCGGAGTGTCACAGGTGCGTTACATGAGGCTGACGGGGTTTTCAGGGCATTTCAGGAAATTTCAGATTATTTTTTGCGAGTTTCGGAGGCGTTACGGAAATGTTTTCGATGCAGGTCTCAAGTGCGTTACATGGGGTTCATGGGCTTTTTAGGTGCTTCGGGAGGTCTCTGATGGAGTCATGGAGTCCGAGGGGATTTTATAGGATTTCTGATTATTTTTGACGAGTTTTAGAGTCGTTACGTAGGCGTTTTCTGTGGTTCCGGGCGGTTTCAGGTGAATTACGTGGGGGTTTCAGGCGGATTTGAGAGGCGTTTCATAAAATTTCAAAGGATTTTCAGAGACCTCTTGACGAAACCCCTTCAAACGCTCCGGAAATGCTTTGGAACACCCCTGTAACTTACATAAGCTCATTGAAACGCCCTTGAATTTCCTTAATTCCGTTTCAAATGCCCCTGAACCCCCAAAATGTTCCAGAAACTCCCCTGATATGAACCTATCTGAAATGCTTCGAAACGTCTTGAAACCTCCGTAATCCCATTGAAGCGCCCTTGAAATCATCATAATCAGATTTAATGAACCCTTAAACCCCTTTGAACACCTCTGAAACTCTTTGAAGTGTTCTTCATACCATTGAAACGTCCATACTCGCCCTTAAAGTGCTTCTGAAATCGCCTAAAACAACCCAATGAAGCACCCTGAAGACCCTTGGAACTTCTTGGAAATCCCCTTGGCCCCATCTCAAATTTCCAGGAGCAAGATCTGTTCTGGCGAACTACATTCGCTCATTAAAGAGATACCTTTCTAAGGCTAGTTTCCACGTACTGAACAAGAAGACAGAACAAGTAATCAGAAGGCCGGCTCCAGAGGCACGTTATCCTCCATTCGGGACATTTGTGCCATTAAGAACAAGTAATGGTCAAGTATGTAATGATTCCACTTCAAAATAACTTGAGCAGTACGCAGGCGGCAAGCAAAGTCGGTACATCGGTAATAGGGTAGTGGACGTATTTCGGCCCGGGGCATGTATTTTGGACCACCCTGAGATTTTTAAATCATTTCAGGCCAAACATTTCAATAGGTCCTATCTGCATTTGAGAGGCTCTCTTTGTTCAATTTCTCTTTCAATTATTGCAATATAATGGTACCACTTTTCAACTATTTTTGCAGTACAAATCAAAAGACGATTGTTTTGACCATCGTTCAATGCAAGGAGACAATCATAATACAAAGAAACAGCTGAGATATTAACGAAAGAGAGGGAAACCAAAGAGAGCCTCTCTTCTGTAGATTGGACCTTTAGACATGTTTGGCCTGATTTATCATGTAATCTCTACAAAATCTTGACAATGGAACTTGCAATAATCATTTGCCAAGATTTGGTACAGATTATGTCATAAATGTAATAAAAATCCCGGGGTGGGCCAAAATACATGCCCTGGGCCAAAATACGTCCACTACCCTATCTCCCATGCAATTCAAATGGGGCTGACACGTTTATTTTCGGAAAATAGTCCATTATTCTGTCTATAATTCCGTAAGGAAAAGTAATGCTCTTATTGTCAAAAATAATTGCGGAAAAAGGAGGAATTCTACTTGAGCGCTCTACTTGGGAACAGGAAACTATATATTTGAAATTTCAAAATAATTTTAAATAATCCAGACTAAAATTTTCATTATTCATTTACAGTTTTTTGTGATCGATTAATCATGACTAATCATGATTTTTAATCAATTAGCCATTTTTAATCATTAATCATAATCACTAATCACAGATAAAAGCAAATTTAATCATTAATCATAATCTCTAATCATCCTAAAAAGCAAATTAATCATTCATCTTAATCATTAATCACAGAAATTAAAATTTTAATCATCAATGATTAATCATGATTAAATTTTTCGTTAATCATGAACGCTCTGATAATCAGCCACCTTGTACAAATCAAATGGGCGCAATCTTTCCGCGATAAACTGCGACTGGTTAACGTTCAACAATTCGTCATTGATATCATCGTCATCATCAAACATTTGAATGCAATGAATATATTTTTATGGTCGATGTTTTGATTTACATCGAGAAAACTGCTTTTTATTTTTCGAAAAATGATGGCGAATGCTTAAGCCTTAAGAACATCAGTATCTTAGTGATGAGGCCATAATATTTAGGACCTTGGCGAATGGTTCTATATTGCATCGCACAACAACGTAGTTAAAAAAAATAAGAAATGAGTATCCCAGCAGTCGTCATTGTAGGTGAGCCACACTAGAGTATCTAGTCAAATTTAATGCCCAACGTATGCAGTGATTTAACCCTCCTAAGATGTTGGGTTTTTTGCACCACGATGGCGTAGTGTACGTTCTGCGTGCCTGTCTGGGTCATATTGACCCCAACATACTACTAGGGTTAATGCAACTCTCAAACGGTCACATGAAGCTATGATAAGTGAGGTAACAAAATGGATATAAAAAGATGACTTTCATTGAAAAAGTTAACATTCCTGAAGTAAGTTTTAAGTTTCACAATCCTCCGTAGGTTTTGCAGATTGTAGTCCCATTCAAGATTCATTTAAGAAAATATTCAAGATTATTTCAATAAATTATTCTGAAATTAGAAGTTTCATCATTCTATTGAAATAACATGATACAACTGGATCAATTAGTCACCTGCAAATGAAAATCATCAAAAACTAAGGTTTGAAGAATTCATTGATAACAAATTATTTGTGGATAAATAAGGCTAACATCAATGGTCCTGAAACCGATCCTTGTGGCACTACCGGTAGAGTACCGGTTGGGCTTCAAATATTTCCTTTAACTTCCACAATTTGAAAGCGGTTATTCAAATAGGATTTACTCAATGAAACAGAATCTCAACTGAAATCAAATAGGTGTGATAATCTGTGCAGTAGTTCAAAATGAGAAACTCTGTTAAAAGCTTTTAAAAAACCAATCAATAGCAGAAGGCTATTTCTTTTTTACCGGTATGTTAGACATCGTCATGCATCTTGAGCAAATGCTGAAGCAAATGCCGAACAGGTGCTGCAACAGTGGAGAAATTTCTTGTTTAAACTATTTTTGCTGAAAATAAAAACATTATATGAGATCACGAGCACGAAAACGTGCTTTAGAATGTCAATTCTTCTACCATGTAATGTTAAAAGGTAAAATGTTATTGCGGCCATAATAATTACAAAATGCACCATAGGAAAATCAAAATGCACCATAAATAATTAAGCAATGTACCGACAAAATGCACAACTTTCTCCATAAATAAATAGAAATGTTCCATAATAAATTAAAAATGTAGCGGTAAACCAAAAGATTTTCTAGTTAAAAATGAAACATTGTATCAATAAAAAATTAAATAAAACACCATAAACAAATAAGTTTGCTCCATAAAAAATAATAAAAATATCCATAAATAATGAACATTTGCTCCATAACTATACCATATTTGCTCCATAAAAAATTAAAATTACACCATAAATATCATCAAATTGCACCATTAACAAACTACGAATTTTACCTCAAAGAATGCAAAATCTACAAAAAATAATCAAATTCTGCATCATTAGCAGTATTTCAATGGCTAGTAGCACTGGAAATATGTAAGTATATAGTAATATGTGGAATTTAAAAGGCTATATTCTGCTCCTTCTGCCTTAATTAAAAAAAATCAAATCTGACTATACATGTCAATGGTTGCTCCTCCGTGATTGATCTGAGCTGGTACCAATTGCACTGGGATCCAAATGAATAAGGGCTGGGACACTCCACTTATTCTAAAAGTGCAATTTAAGAAGCTCATACATAACGGCGCCGGCCACGTCCTTATAGTCAGTTAGGAAGGGAAAGGAATGTTCTAACATTCTAGTGTGCTGGTTGTTGCTACTAAAGACCGAGATCACCTCTGCATACCCACAACCAGCACGGATGCGATCCATGGATAGGGGTTATTTTTATAGTGTTCGTGATAGATTGTGTGGTGAATAAGGTGAATAAGGTCAAGCGGCACAGCACGCTTTGGTTGCATAACTTGTAGGCGTTATATATACTGTGCTGTGAGAAGAAGTTGGAAGGGAGGGAAACGACTTTTTTCCAATTCGTTTCTGGTTCTAGTGAAGACTATGAACATATGAATATACATTAGTTGTATATGTAGAGAAGAGAGAGCGAGAGAAAGTGAATAGAAAGATATAAAGTAGGATGAAAGGAACGGGCCAGGGATTGAACCCATGACCTTCTGCATACGAATCAGAAGCGGTAGCCACTAGACCATCAAGCCCGTTTTCTGCTCCTCCTGATAATCTAAAAAGAATCTAATAAAAAGAACGTCAGTTGTTATCAGGATACTTAGTTTATTTTATAATTATATAAAACATGGATTCATTTTTTGATAATTTTTCCGATCAAATTGAAATCATTAATAAATATAATATATTTACATTACATATTATGTAAACTCCAAGGGTTAAAACTTCTTTCAAAATGCGGATTCTTTTAATACATGCGGCGTAGCCTGTGGATGCGTTGTAACTGTGTCGATTCGGTTCTAGGTAATCCACAAATCCAAGAATTTGCCCGGTATAATGCAAACAGAGATGTTATCCCGTGAGCGTTAGCGAGTTCGAACAGCAAGCGATTATCCGGTAAATTGCATTCATAGTGTTTCCATCTTTTAAGTCGTTCTATCATAGATGCGTGCTTCGGTACATGGTTTCTGTTTATTTTCTTCTTACTTTTCATATTAACATTATCCCATCCACATCCTAAAACTATATGTCGTTGGACACTGCAGCAATGGTACAATAAGATTGAATTTATGTAGCTTTTACATTCTTTGTGGTAAAATTTACAATTTGTTTATGGCGCAATTTGATTATATTTATGGTGCAATTTCAATTTTTTATGGAGCAAATATGGTATAATTATGGAGCAAATGTTCATTATTTATGGATATTTTTATTATTTTTTATGGAGCAAACTTATTTGTTTATGGTGTTTTATTTAATTTTTTATTGATACAATGTTTCATTTTTAACTAGAAATTTTTTTGGTTTACCGCTACATTTTTAATTTATTATGGAACATTTATATTTATTTATAGAGAATGCTGTGCATTTTATCGGTACATTACTTAATTATTTATGGTGCATTTTTGTTTTTCTATGGTGCACTTTCGTTTATCTATGGGTGCATTAAATAGGCTGCCAATGTTAAAATTGTGCTTTAAACACTTCATTTTTTATCACTTTGATAATAAACTATGTTATCGGTATTATCATCTTGTTATTTTTGTTATCATCTTTTCCAATTGATGATAATCAGATGATAACAAATTTAGTTATCAATAATTTTGATCTATCACGATAACATAAAAATACTAAATAATAACAAAATATGTTATCAGTTTCAAAAGCACATTTCAAAGCTTTCCCAGAACTGAGGGTCTGGCGGACCTCGAATCTAAAAATATAAATAATAGATTATATATAAAAATAGATTCCGCTTTCCAACCGTCAATGCGACTGCAGTACGAATGCGTAGCCTTCAACCACTCTCCTTCTCACTGAGTCCCGTTGGTAAAGGGGCTATCGGCTGCGACCGATAATCACTCGATCAGGATTCGAGACCCACTGGGCGCTATAGTTGAAAACATGGGTTATAGTTATAAGAAACTTTTTTCAACTACTAACCATGTCGGTAAAGTATATTTTTCCTATTTTCGTCGATAAAATAGCTCGGAATGATAACTAAATGATAACAAAACCTGTTATCAATCAGCTGTATTTTTTCATGTTTATAACTAAATGTACTATTGAAATAAATATTGTATAACACAATTAGTTATCAACTTGAACTCAATGATAACTTAACTTCTTATCATTTTGGTATTCGTGGAGTAAATTTGAGTTAACATTTTTGTTATGTTGGCTCATAATTCAACCTAAATGATAACAAACTCAATTATCAAACGTATGATAACCAGGTCACAGAACTTGTTATCATTTTGTTATCCGCCTTTGTTCGGGAAGCCATCTAAATCTGACAATCTCCAGAAATACACACTAACGCCACGAAGCGGTGAAATTTCCAACCACAAGACTGCTGCATAACTTTGTCATAGGCAGGAACTTCCTTGATGGTGAGGAACATTAGATAATTATTTAATAACACATGTCAAAATGTTCTAATTTAATTACTCGCTAGCACCAAGAGAAGGTGAAATTGTACACCACTCTTTTCACTGTTTAAGAGCCATTAATTATCTCTACAACTTTGATGAAGATACGTTTATTTCTGGTCTGAATAAAGCATGCCAAAATGCAGAGCAAATTCTTGAATTACAATTATAACTAAATTATATCTACCTTTGTTATTATATCATAAGATAATGTAATTGCGATCAATTGCATCAAGAACACTTTCACGTGACGTCGTATTCTCTCTCTCCTGTACATTGGACAAATGAGTCTATTTATAGACCAGCCGACAAAACGAAGAACCACTTGATCATATACCACCCTTCACTTCAAGTGCTGCAATGGCCTCATTGATAAGCCGGATTGCAGTTGAAGGCTGGCGTCCTTGGTTCGATTCCCGTCTAGGTATGGGTTTTTTATATACTACGTAGGGCAAGTTTTTTATTCGAAAAACTTTTCGCTTAAAATAAATAACACTCATAATAAAAATTACCCAAAAAATGAGTTAAAATTTACTGGAAACAGGAACAACCAACAGCCACACATCAGCTTCCTCGTGATCATCATTCTCCTATGGCATGGTAGAAAGCAGCGCAACGGCAATCAGTTCGATATAGTAGAAATAGAATAGAATAAATTTAGGCGCTGTACAAATTGTAAGTAAAGCTTCCAATTGGAATCGCTCAAGCAGTGCCCTAGTGGACAAAAGAGCTGTAAATTAGGTTAAGTGATTGAAGAAAAAAAATTTTATTATATCTCACGTTGTTATAAATTTCAAGGGGAAGGACATATCCTTTTCTAACCGGAAAATCCGTATTTATCCGTTCCTAATCGTCGCTAATCGTTGTTAACTGAGCAACAGTTAGACGCGGTTAACGACGGTTAGCAACGGATAAATGCGGATTTTTCCGGATAACAGGGGAAGTGTCATTCCCCAAGATAAATTTGTTAAAATTGTATCAACACCTGTTATAATTATGTTATGGCTAGAGCACTTTTAGTTATATTTTTTGTTATTTTAACACCTAACCGGCGAATTTTATAACTCATTCTGTTATGAAAAAATTTTGAAATAAATAACTAAATCGGTTATAATTTAGATATGCCTTTCGGATCAGGTAGAGTATCCATTTGAACCCCAAATTTGATCTTCTATATCTCATGATCCTGACTTGTTAGAAGATCGGTGTCTTCAGCAAAGTTGATGGGTAGCTCAAGAACTTATAGATGATCGATCGTTTAATTGGAACTTCACACATAGGTGGCGTTAGTGAGCATGTAAATATTAAGTATTTGATCCAAACTACATAAAAATATGGTGTCTGCGGCAAAGTTGTTTATTGGGTTAAGTGTGCACTAATGATGGACCATTGCATCATAAATTCCTAACATAGAGGGCGCAATTGAGCATGCAAATTTTATATTTCATATATCTCAGGATTTTGATATAGAAAGACGGTATCTTCGGCACAGTTGTTGAGTAAGTCAAGGAGTTCCAGATGATATGTCGTTTAATTCAGAACTCAGTATACCCAAGTAACCACGGTACTGAAGTCTTATTGCATGCAAATTGCAATGTATATAGAGCAATCATTACTTTGTATGAACACTTAAGGTTGATTTAAAGTGGAAATGGGCAATGGGACCAAGATTATACTAGTATAATATTAATTTGATTCTATAATTGCCCATTTCCACTTTAAATCAACCCTAAGTGTTCATGCAAAGTAATGATTGCTCTACATACACCGTATAACTGTATGCAATATGGCAGTGATCTCCAGGCCCATGTTTTTAACTGCTTGTATGGCAAATCTGGATCGATTTGTGAATCATTCAACACGTTACTCTTGACTATTTCGGGAGTAGAACAACTTCCATAAGAAACATTGCAAGAAATTCTGCGGCAACACAGAGAACTGGACATCACGTGCGGCCCGCGGGCCGCACTTTGGTGACCACGGCAATATGGCTTCAGTACCGTGCACAATGGTCGGAAAAAGATAAAGTTCGGCCAAAACTCTTTTTATGTGTTTAATCGAAGTTATAGGTTGTCTAGATATGTTATGTCGTATTTTTAGTGTTTTAAAAGGGGTATTCAAAAATTACGTAACCTCAATAATTTCAAAAATAATAAAAATCAGTAAACCCCAGATTTATTGCGTTTTTTGTTAGAAAATCAATTTGAATTTAATTAAATGATCAACTTTCGATCAAATCCAATCAAGTTTGTTCGAAACGTGTGAAAAATGTGGGAAGATTAATTTTATTTCTGTCACAATTGAAAAAATAACATAAAATATTTGAAAAAGCATGACTTTTTTAAATAGCTCTAATTTGAAAAACTGCAAATTTCTGCAAAATATTTAAACGTTTTTATGCAGCCCTAAGCATGATGTTTAAGATGTACTATTCGAAATTGCGGCGACACGTGACGACACGAACCGTTTTCTAACTTAAAAATTACCAAAAATCGTAAGGTACAATATATGAAAATTTGAAAAGTTTTGTGACATATTAATTTTGGACCATACGTGCATTCAAACAGTCCAACAACAAGCTTTCATATGCTGGATAACATAAAACATATATTCCATTCTCAAAATATTATTATTTTACTTTTGTCGAATGGTTCATTTTTAAATTTTATGACTTAGGCCACTTTGGCGGTGAAAATGTCATTGAAATACAAAAGTTGGTATGCTTTTAATTAAGAATCATAAAACTACAATACATTAACTTTGTTATAAGGTGAAATAAAGTTTAAAAATATCAATTTTGTTTTTTGAGAGTTTTGGCCGCCCCTTTGTATGGAGCCCGACCAATGTGCCGTGGTTACTTAGGTATAGTAGGTGGTGTTACTAAGCATGTATATTTTAAATCTCACATATCTCGGGATTCTGATTACAAAGATAGATGGTACCATCGGCAAAGTTGTTGAGTAGGTCAAGGACTTCCAGATGATGTGCCGTTTGGTTCGGAACTCCACACATAGATGGCGCTAGTGAGCATGGAGCATTCATAGGTGCGGACTTGTGAATCAAGCAGCAGGGATGGTAAGCCGCGCAGAAACTGAGTCCATTTACGCTCGTCTTTCACTGAAACTCTCAGGTTCATTCACCTTACAAAAGAGAAGGAGAGAAAAACGCACATTACAAAATATACGTTGAGTTTTTGTGCGATAGCAGTGAGGGGCCGCAATTCATCAACCTAGTGTACAATGTTTGCGGGCACCACACGCAAAGCGTTCAGCAGAGGAGTCAGTGTTGTTCGAGCATTTTGATGAACCAAAGGCATACCAGTGTAGTGTATCCGTAACACCGAGACATTACATCCTATGATATCAGAAATAAATAGACATAACACTGACAACATCGAAGGTCAAAGGCTTATAGTACAGTACAATACAGTTTGATTCGATATTCCACCAATAGGTGGCGTTAGAGAGCGAGCTTACAAATTTTATTTATTAAATATCTGAGGATCCGGGTTAATAAGAAAGATGGTTTCTTCGGTAAAGCTGTTTGGTAAATTAAGGCCTTACAGTTTGTTTAACATTTGATGCAAAATTCCGTCACTAGGCGGCGCTAGTTAAAAAGTTGCAGCACCTTGCAAATGATTGGAATCTCTAAAAATGAGTTCAACCAGCTGTAACTTTTTTCCCTTTAGACGTATTTTAATAGAGTAAAATGGTAATTAAAGACTAGTATGTTAGTCATAAATACAGAGATGAACCAGCCCCCGGCTGAAAATCTCTTTAATAAAGATAAATAATAATAGTCATAAATGGTCAAATTTTTATTAATTTTGGTTCACTTAGCCCTAAGATGTAGTAGTTCAATGAACGGTAGTGATATAATCAGTATTTTGCTAGAAACACTCCAACTTCGTTGAGGGTTGAGCACAAAATAGTTTCACTTATAGCTAACTAGTTCAGGAACTCGCAGTGGTAGAAACTCTAATCAAATTTGATTGATTGATTTGTCTTTATATCAGAGACTTTCAGCCCTTGGCTGGTTCGTCTCTAACTCGAATCAAACAGAAATTCAACCGAAAGCCCTTCGTCTACTTAAAGAACGTTGCCGAAACAGCAATCTTCCTAAATTATCAGGATCCTGAGATATATTAAATTAAAATGTTTGAATGTCCTCTAGCGCCTCCTAGTATAAAGTTTTGAATCATATGCCCATCATCTGTATGTTCTTAACCAGCCGAACTATTTGCCGAAGACATGAGTTCTCTAAGTAATCAGGATCCGGAAATATATTCATAGGTAGACATATGTAGTAGCACTATCGAAATTGCAATCTCATATATCTCATGACCCTGATTTTGAAGTCTTTTGTGTCTTCGGCAAAGTTGTTTGGCTGGTAAAGGACTTACAGATGATGGGACATATGATTCGAAATGCTCACACTGGAGAAGCATGCCATCTCTGTCAAGCGGTCCCCTATTTGTATGCCCTCGACCTACCAAACATGTTTTCCGAAGACATTGTCAAAAATAATGGTTATTTTCCATGGATCCATGGATATATGAAATATAACATTTGTATGACTAGTAACGCCATCTTTGTGTGAAGTTCCGAATCAAACGGTCTTTCATTTGTAAGTTCTTGGTGTACCAAACAGCTTTGCCATAGACACCATATTTCCAAATAATCATAACAATCATGAGATATATGATTTTTATGCTCACTGACGCCACCTATGAGCAAAATTCAGAATTAAACGACCCATTATTTATAAGTTCTTCACCTACCGAACAACTTTACAAAATCTTAAATTTTCCTAGATAATCAGAATCTTGTGGTATAAATTATTTAAAATTTGTATGCAAACTAGCGCCACCTAGTGGCAGTGGTCCGAATCAAACGATCCATTATCTGTAAATTCTTGACTTACCAAACAACTTTGCTGACGACACTGAAGATCAGGATTCTGAGACAAAATGTGCATACTCGGTAGCGCCACCTGTATGTGGATTTCTGAATCAAATTTTACATCATCTCTTAGTCCTTGACCCATCAAACAACTTTTCCGAACACACAATCTTTCGATGTGATCAGGATCCTGAGATATATGAGATACAGAATTTGCATGCTCACTGGCGCCATCTATGTGTGAAGCCTCAAATCAAACGGCCCATCGTCTGTAAGCCCTTGACTTATTGTGAGCAACTTTACCGAAGACGTCACGTTTCTAATAGTTCAAAATCTTCAGATTATTTCGTTTGAAGGTGGTATATTACTAAAATGTTAATGCCAAATAGCACCATCTAGTGAGGAAATATTTCGAATTAAACAATGCCCCGCCAGACGGCGCTACACCTACCGAACAAATTTATTGAAGACTTGAATGATCCAAAACATCAGACTCAGGAGATAGAGAGAATTTAATTTGGGGTCCAAATAGACCCCAGGTCTAGCCTCAGGTAGACAAAATCGCCTGGTTCAACTTTGACATGAAATAAATATCAAAGTTTGCCGTGAATTCAACTTCTATTCTGCTTAGATCTAGGTCTAGTTTGAAGGTATTGCAAAAATGGGGTCAATATGTTATACCAAACCTGTTTGCCATTATTCCAAAGTTGCCTGGGGTCCAAATGGTCCCATGTTACCATTAGAGGTTTGACGAAAATGTTTAATTAATGTCAAGGTAGATTCTTTGAAAGCTTTCTGCATTGATTCATCTAAAAATCGATAGTCCATGTTCACATAGTTGCTTTGGACAGTTTCATCGAGTAATACATTCTGGAATTTTAAGATATCTCAAGGGATTTTTTCATTGGAGCATTGTTACAGGCATTCTCTTGAGATACTGACAGAACTTCAAAAGAAACCGATCAAACCGCCAATCAGTTAAAGAATTATAGAACCAATAAAAAATGTTCTCGGTGATAGATTTGAAAAAAAAAACCCTAAGAGGCTTTTCAAGAATATATGTGGATAAGGTTTCGTATTTCTATATTCTACATTGTTCCAAGGTGAAAAAAAGAGAACAAAAATCTTCAAAGAAGTACCTAAAAGATGTTTTCATGAGATTGCTCCAGAACTACTTCAAGAAATGCCCTAATAGTATTATCAATAATCTCTATTTGGTTTGAATTTGGTCAGTTACTCATCTAAGGCTCCCTCCATCAGTTTCAATCAGTGATTTAGGGCCTGTCCATAAACTACGTAAACTCGAAGGGGGGATGGGGAGCTGGCCAAAGTCTACGCTTAATACAAATTTAAAAAAAAATGTTAGGACAAAAGTCTACGAGGTGGGTCTGAGATGACCACAAATGTGGCTACGTAGCTTATGGCGCCTTATTAGAATTTGTCCGCAATTGTCTGGAGCGATATCTGGAAAGATCTTTGACGGAATACTTGGATAAAATCTTGAAGCAAAGCCTTGTTGGATTTCCATTCAAATACATAAGCCAGACCCATTTCTAAGAGAATCGCCGCTGAAAATCCTGAAGAAATCAAAGAGATGTTCTTTTGAAATTGAAGTATTTCAGAGGTTGCTGTTTGAGAACATTCTCGCGAAAGTTGAAATTTAATAAGGAAATTTGTAAATAAATTACCGCAAAAATTGTTGAACATCTTCCATATTTAAAAAATCAAAATACTCAATCCTAAATGGTAGTTTCCGATGGTTTTCATTAGCACAGCCGGACAGCTTCCAAATGTATGCTGAATGCTGACGGTGAAGAAATGTTTACGGAAATGCTAGAGGAATCTCCTTGAGAAAATCACCGGGTGAATTCTGCAAATCTGAATAGACAAATTTCTTAGCAGATTTCCGAAAAAAGAATAAGTACTTACATACATTTTAACGAAGTTTATTATTATTATTAGCTTTATTAAGCAGATTTTCAGCCCGCGGCTGGTTCATCTCCAAAAAATAAAAGAAAAAGATCTGAAGATGCCTTAAGGGTATCAGCAGATTACAGAGTTTTAGCAGAATAGTTGCCATAAATCTTTATATTTCTTATTAAACCTATCTTCTCATATGGGCCAGAAGGGCTACAAAAATATACTGTCAATGTGTTTTAACTGTCCGATCTAAAAACTTGCTTGATTTTTGTATGAGGCGGATTAGCTGTAAAAAAAGGTTCCAAGGGTTTCGCGAGGAGAAGAGTGCTTGAAAGAGGTATTGCCTGACCACCTCTAGGTGGCATTCCGCCACCCTTTGTAGGCCAGGATGCCCCGACGTGAAAGAGGATTAAAGGAGAAAGTAATCTGCGAAGTTACAAGCGGGGCTTACGACACTTTAACGAAGTTTTTCATGAGAGGGGAATAAATCAGCGAAATGCTGTAAAAGTTCTCATGGAGTTGGTGAAAAAAATTGATGCTTTTCTGGAAGAATTATAGGAATTGTGTCTTTAAAAAAATGCTGTAAGGTATAGGTAGTATAGAATTTTTTGAGAAAAGGCCAAAACATGCTAATACGCTAATTTTCGGCAAAAAATCATCTGTCACTTCCGAAGAAATTAAAAAAAAAAAATTCTATGAGAATTTCTGATGGCACTGTTAGAAGAACTCCTTGTGAAATTTACGAGGCAATCTTGAGAGAGCAGTCGTGATTCCTTTGAATAAAATTCATAGAAATTCCTGGATAATTTCATAAACAAATGCTAAAGCGCATCTTGGCGCAAAATGTGGATTTTTGGATGGAACCAAATCCTGGGCAAATGCGGATACATTCCTGCAAATGTGTTATATTTTAATAAAAGAAGAACGGTTCTTGCGAAACTTCAGAGGGCTGGAAAGCATTAAGGGAGAAATGTCTGAGTTATCGTGGAAAACCGCTCGGGAGGATTTAATGCTAAACCGCCATAGCTATTACTGAGAGGATTTTCGAAAAAAAAAATATTGGAGGATTTACACGACGAATTTCTAGAGATTTCTCGGGATAGTCGAGTTTGAACTTCATATGATACTCTCAGGACATTGACGGCTACATTTATGAGAAACTGTAAAATTTCGGTGGACGTAGAGTTAGTGTCAGAGCGTACTAAATGACATTGTGTGCAATAGCTTGAACTAAATTAATATTAACTCCAATTTCTGCCAATTTTATGTATCAATATGTTAATCACAGTCAGTCACTGCTGAGTATCTTATTTTTAGCATGTAATCTTTTCTCTTCAAACTCTCTTCCTTCGTTAAGGTGCGGCGCCTCTCTTCAACAAGCTCTCACAATCAAACGTGAAAATTCAAAACAGAGAACTGCTTATCCAATCAGATACCAGCATATCTCAAATGAGCAGATTCTCCAAGTAATAAGTAGCCCATTCTCTCTCCTCTCTGCCGTTGTCTCTCCGATTCACACGCCCCAACCATATGATCGACGAACGATCGCCAAACATGTGAGAAGCGCAACAATGTATTTTATCGATCACCTTGCCACACGAGACCTCTGCTGCTTCTAGTCGGCGGCTGCCTGTGTGCATACAAAGTTGGTGCTGGACGAACACATAAATGTATGACAAGAAGAAGCATAAACCAGAAACGAAAAACCCGACTTCAGCGCACCAACTGATAGAAGCTATAAATAACCGCAAGCCCACTACGTTAGGGTTATGACGCTCGTGCGGGCCAAGAATGGCTCCGTTATCACGTTCTTGCTTAGCACTTCCTATAGGAAGAACACTCGGAATTTTTGACAGCAAAAAAAAAATGATCAAGAGGCGAAGAGTGTGTTCCGACATGTGCCAGTGGCAAACGTGCCTCCAGCGATGTGCGTAACGATCGAGGCTTGGTCATACGATGCGATGATGGTGGCTTGGGATTACGGCGAGACGCAAGACCGTTCAACCTGATGCGTGACTTACTCGCGTCAGCACCATTTGGGGATTACTGTTTTGATTGTCAGGAAGAGTATGGCTTTCAGGCTTTCGGTAAAATCTGTTAGGCCGGGCTGGATAATACATGAAATGATAATAGCAAACCACTTTACATGCTATGATCATGATCTTATAATCTAATAGAGTTCTCTACAATCCACCCTACCCTGTCAACGTTCCAGATGTGCTGTCGAGTATGTGCATGTCATCCGCAAAGCAAACAATTTGACGGGATTTGTTGAAAATCCTACATCAGATATCAAATCTGGATTACTATCTCTAGCAGAATTAATCACAGCAGGCGTGTAAGGCAACCTAGTAGAGTAAGGAAAAGTCATGATCTCCGAAAGTTTTTCGATCTACCTCCTTTAACGTCTTGTTTTCTTAGAAGGCTACCTGAAGAATCAGCGTATTATACAGAGCGGAATTCGTTTGCGTTTGCAAGTTACGGGACCAAAGCTGATTACGCAATCCTCGAAAGGCCGTATTCGGAGCTGGACGTGTGCACCACCGCACCCGAGATATTGCGGTAGAAACGCCAAGAAATAAATCCTGAAGTGATTTTTGAAGACATTCTTAAAAGAATCACTTAAGGGTTTCCTGAAGGGTCCGCGGAAAAGTTTCCGTAAGAAAGGTCTCAATAAATCCCAAGAGAAGTTTATGATGCAACCCGTGGAGGAATATCTGAGGATCTTCTGGCAAACCCCCTGGAGGAACTTCTAGAAGATCTCTCGAGAATTTTCTTGAGGAATTGCTAACGAAATGCCTGACATAATCCGCGGAGGAGGTTATGAAAAGAACCCTGGAGAAATATACAGAGATATTCTAGATGGAACCTTTCGAGGATTCACCCGAAGGAATCTCTGCAGAACATTCTGCATGAATCTCTTGATGAAACTTGTAAAAGAAGTGCTGGAAGAACTTCTTTTCAATCTATTTAGGAATATCTGCAAGAATTGAATATTTGAAGGAATAGCTGGGGGAATACGCCTGGAGAAGTTTCTTGAGAAATTTTAGGATGAATTCGTGGGAAAAACTAAAAAAAATCCGGAGAGAAATTATTTTTCAATAATTTTTCAAAGAATACTTTACAAACAGTTATTAACGATCATCAATCAACGATCAATTCTGACTATACATCCCAGACAACCAGGAGTCGCATAAGAAATTACGTTGTACATCGTATAAAGTACTATTTTAAGTCACTATCGCATATATGTGCGTCTGACTGACAATTTTCATCGCATATGATGTTATTTTTTGAACTTATTAAGATGTATCAGGTAAAGTCATATATGAATACAAATCATCTTTTATAAGGTATGAGTTCATCGAAGTAGATGATATTCTGATGTTTTATTGCGATGAACTTTACTTATTCGCAAAAGCGTGCGAGCGAACTCGCAAAGTGTCAAATAAATTCGCATAATTGCGTGCTGCGATAATTATACGACTTCGTTTGTTACTTTTCTTGTTGTGTTAGTTTACCTCGCATTGGTGTATGGATGAAATCGCATAAAGGGGCCATCCATTAAGTACGTCACGGTCCTAGGGGGGAGGGGGGGTTTGTGAAAGTGTGACAAGCAATGTATTAAGTAGAGGGTCTTGCCCGGGATTTCCCGGGACAAAAATCCCGGGAAATCCCGGGATCTGAAAAATCCCGAATCCCGGGATATTTTTCTTAAATTCCCGGGATTTCCCGAAATTAGAAAACTGGCAAAAGTGTATTGTATTGAAACATAACAATTCACACAAGACGTTTTATCCAAGGTTTTTTCATCAATGTTTCCATTTTGCATTCGATTCTACAGGGCTGGTCCAGCGGCCATCTTTTTCTAAGAAAATCAATTTTTTTATGGGAATCCTTGTGAATATGCAACTGATTTGGTAGAATATCATAATGAGGATTCTATCCTTCGAATGCAATTTTTCTTGCAAAATTTATAGTTGCAGAATTTGTAGACGTTTTCCACTGAGCATGTCAAATATTTCCAAGTGGAACTTCTGCAATTTTTATTTAAGATATCTGAAATACCTGTAGCCATTTTTGACAGACTTCTCAAGTAAATCTGATGCTGAAAGATACTAGATTTCTAGAGTACTACATTTTCAGAGGATTTTAAATCCAGTTAAAAAAATGTATTGATATTTACGTGAAATGAAAAATTTTAACAGAATTGTGGCGAAAAGTCGCTCACATAAATCACAGAGTTTTGGGAGGCTTTCATCTAGAAAATTTGTGTAAACATCCTCAATGCGCTTCTGCTTTACCAACATCAAGCAGGCATACGATTGCAAAAATGGTTTAAATGGTCGATAAAATAATATCTGAAATACACTGCCTGTTCCAGTAGTGATGTAATTTTTTAAAATTAGAATAAAAAGAAAGTAATAATTTCTTTCGAAAACAACAAGGAACATCTGGAGATTGCCAAAAGAAAAAAAGACAATTACACCGTCTTCGGCCAGAGGCCGCACAGACTGAACATTACTAAAATTAGACAACGGACAACACATAAAACACTCAGTGGCCCAGTGGAGAATTTTCCGTTTGACAAAAAGTTTTCCCCGATTGGAGAGGGAAACGAACCCACATTCCGAGGCTTACTAGACACCTAAACGACTGACGCCGCTAACCGCTCGGCCACGAAGTCCACAAAGATTATATTTTTTCTAAATATATCGAAAACAAGACCAGTGAAACTTCGTGATAAATTTGTCAAAGTCAAAAAAAGAAACGTCTGAAGGTGGAAAGACATTTCTTATGAATTTCATTGAAGAAATTTTGTAAGAAGTTTTAAAAGATTCTTTGAAGAAATTATTTTAAAGGTATATCGAATAAATTTATTTTAAGAATTTTTTAAGCAAGCAATTTTTCAAATCAATCCAAAGTTTTCCACCTCTCCTGGCAGAAAAAATCTCAAATTAAATCCCAGAAATAACATATGGAGAAAACACTTGGATCAATGAAATAATTTCCCCAGAAATCTTTGTTAATTAGTTCCTCTAGGAATAAAAATATAGTTTGAAATAAGTTAAAAAATCGACGACAACTTCAGTAGGAATTCCATCCAGAACTTTTTCATGTCTTACATGGTTAAAATGGGGCTATTTGTTTTTTTTTTGTGAAATTTCATCTTTTTCGCAAATTCGAATAAATAAAAAAAAATCAAAAAATATGTTTGGAAACGCATTTCATACAATTTTTCTTGGTTTTTGGAATATTTGGATTTATCCCGGGATCCCGGGAAATCCCGGGATTTAAAAATTAAAAATCCCGAATCCCGGGATTTTTTTCAGTCCGGGAAACAAGACCCTCTAGTATTAAGTATAGGAAAAACCCGTACGAAGGGGGGAGGGGGTTCGAAAATTCCCGATTTTAGCGTGACGTACTTAATGGATTTTCCCAAATGTACAAATAAACTCGTTGAAGTGTGCATACAAACTCGCATAAGCTAGAAGCGTTTATGTTGACATTATGCGATTTGATATGTGATAACAATGAAAGAGTTTCTGTTGCACTGTGGGTGCAGTGCCAAAAAGTTACAAGAAAGTGAACAGCCATAATTATGATTGCAAAGTCTTCATTATTTGTTTTGTTGGCTTGATAATCTACATTGGGAGGCGCTAGCTAGAGAGGGGCAGTGAAAAGTGTACGGGAAATGGTGCTTCGTCGTTTTAAGCCTGCCAAACACTCACAGCGCAAGAGAAAACCAAGTGCATTCCAACAAACACTGAGGTAAGTTAGAATATCATGATAATCAGTTTCAGTTTGTTTCATAAGTAGCGTTTGGTATTGTGTGTGAAGTGTGGTTCGACAATCCAGAGGTCATTAGTTCGATATTGAGCTGACAAGAATTGTTTTTTTATATTATTAAGTCGCATAAGATGTGAATTACTTCGCAGTAGTGCACACGCTGCATCGCATAAGATATCGCTTAAAGTCATATAGCGTTATTATTGTTCCGTCAATGCACGTATAGCGCCTCCCTCCACTTTTGTACGCATAAGGCACTTTTGCTGCATCTTATGCGATGTAACTTTAACGCATAAAAGTACGTATAACATGAAAATAAACTTCATTATACGTGCAAATTGGTTGTCTGGGCCCAGATAACCAGAAATCGCATAAGGATGTACGCTGTACATCGTATAAAGTTCTATTTTTACTCGCTATCGCATAAATATACGGCTGAGGGACAATTTTCATCGCATATGATGTTATTTTTTGAACTTATTGCGTTGTATCTGGTAATATCATATAAGAGTGCAAATTAACTTTTATGGTGTATAACTACATCGTAGTAGCCGATATTCTGATGTTTTGTTGCGACGAACTTTACTTATTCGCAAACGAGTTCGAGCGGACTCGCAAAGTGTCAATTGAATTCGCATAATTGCGCACTGCGATGATTATACGACTTCGCTTGATACTTTTCTTACTATGTCAGTTAAACTCGCATTGGTGTACAAACTAAATCGCATAAAAGTAAAAATAAACTCGTCCAAATGTGCATGCAAACTCGCATAAGCTAGAATCGTTAACGTTGGTATATTGCGATGTGATATGTGATAGCAATGAAAGAGGTGCTGTTGGAGTGCCAAAAAGCTACAAGAAAGTTAACAGTCATCATCATGGTTACAAAACTAGTTACAAAGCCATCATTTTTGTTTTGTTGACCTGATAGATAACAATTGATAGTGCTAGCAAGAAAGAGATAGTGATAACTGTGCAGGAAATCACGCTTCGTCATTATAAGCTCCAGATAGCCTGTCGAACACGTACAGCACAGGGGAACCAAGAGCATTCTAACAAACACGGAGGTGAGTTAGAATGTCATGACAATTAATCAGTGTGTTTCATAAGTGGTGTTTGGTGTTAAGTGTGAAGTGTGGCTCAAAAATCCAAAGGTTCTTAGTTCGATACTGAGGTGACAAGAATTGTTATTTTTTCTGAATATTATTAAGTCGCATAAGATGGTATATTACGTCGCAATAGTGCACACCGTGCATCGCATAAGATGTCGCCTGAAGTCATATATTTTATTTTATTTTATTTTATTGATGCACAAGGGGGTCATAGGGCCAAGTCTCCAATGCAAGTCCGAGGACTCGCATTGTCCATAATACACCTTTGAATTTGGGAGTAGGCATAGCAACCTCTTAAGCTCTGCGGCTTTTAAGTTTTGCGTGGCCTTAAGGATTGGGAAAAGTGGGAAATCGATGTGGTGTATTGAGCTGTAAGAGAATGTGTTGTTAGTTAAATGGTCAACGTAATTTACCTTTGGGTCGCTTGTTTGGGGTAAGCGTTATGAACATACTGGTTTTGCTGGGTTGCTCTTTCCTATTTTCGTTCGATCGTGTTGTTTTTTGTGGTAGGTAGTTGTGATTAAATTTTGGTTATGTTCTTGGAATGCTGCTTCTTCCTCATCGCCATCTCCATTGAAATACGATAACCCTATGTCATTTGCTGTCTGCGGTTTCTAGCAAATCGTCTTCGTAGTCCAACTTCACCATCTCCTGCTACAATCGCTTCGTCCCTTCCTAAATTCGGCTCTGTCATTACCAATGTCCTTCCAATTCCAACGGACACCCGTCCATATCCACCTCTTGTCTACCGCTGGATTTCCACGTGAAATAAGGTCCTTCAACTTTTTTCCCGGGATTTTGTAGATTAGTGCTTTATGCCTGACACTTCGGAGCACGTCTTAGACATGGCTGAGTACAAACAATGCTCATCTCCAGCGATATTTTTTACCAGCATCGCACCACCGTCGTACTGCATTACTTCCATTTTTCACTGCTATCCCTGCTTACTGCTATCACTCATGATACTCAGATACATGAAAATATAAAAGAAATATTAGTAGCGCTTTTGGTGATACTTTCACGACGGCCATTCAGAATGGTTCAACGGATGCAGATGCGAAGATCATCCCTGCTGACTAGCAGCGTTCATCAAACTCAGTTGAAGATGAAACTTAAAATATACGAACACGAAGAGCAACAAATAGACGAACGCGAATTTTCTAAAAAAAAAAGAATGATCTTCCATCCGATCTTCAAGTGATCCTCACAAGCAACATCTTTCGTTCAGGCACTTTTGAATGTCCGTATGCAACTTGTTCTCACAAGAAATCTGCCTCGATCAAGTTGGCAGAACGCGCCCATACCCCTTTCTGAACCGAAGGGCAGGGAAGATGTCGCCTGAAGTCATATAGCGTTATTATCAGGCATCCAATTTTTCACTCACGTGATCAAATTCCCCGGATTTATCCACCTCCGCGATCGTGATTTCTCACTGCATGGGATGAAAAATAAAAGTCTCTCACTCCAGCGCTCACGATAATTCTCATCCTCTCCATGCACAACTCACTGATATACAACAAAGCATCCCATTTTTCACTCCTTCTGCGAGTCACAGAACATCTCCTCCGATGCACGAGATCAATTATTTGATGTTTAGTGGTACTGTGTTTACAATAAATGTACTTGTTTCAAGGCTATCTCAATAACACGACGCCACTCAGACGTCAACCGGGTGAAACGCAGACTCAGCAAACATGTTCTCCTGCGAGAGCAAATGATTTGTGAGTGAGCGCTAGTTGGCGAGAGCATATTTTTATCACGCATACACGGTTACGGAAGTTACACAGATTTGTGTACTACTAGATCAGCCTCACCGCTGTGTCAAATGTACACAGATACTTTTTCCGGCTCCAGCGCTGGCATGAAAACAAAATTAACAATTATTTTTGCACTGATCGATTCCTGATAATGCATGTCATCGTTCAGAGAAAATTAGTTATGAACTTTGCTTCCATACCAGCGCTAGAGCCAGAAAAGTGACTGTGTACATTTGACACAGGGGTGGAGGCTGATCTAGTAGTACACAAATCTGTGTACATTGTACACAAGCCTGTGTTGTTTCGTTTTAGGGTGTAGGAGCAGGAGTGAGAGCCTTTTCAATCGTTCATGGGTGCAAGGAAAATATCACAGGCTGCTTTATCCGGATAATATCGCTGTGGGATAGATCTTTACTCACGTGAGTGAGCGAAAAATTTGGTGCCTGGTTATTATTTTTCCGTCAATGCACGTATAGCGCCTCCACTTTTGCACGCATAAGGCACTTTTACTGCATCTTATGCGATGTAACTTTACCGCATAAAAGTACGTATAACATGAACATAAACTTCACTATATGTGCAAATTGGTTGTCTGGGGCTTGGGTAACCAACCCCGGGTGGAAGCTTCCTCCGTAGGCGGACAGAGATGCGGGCTGATTCTGCAAGCTGGGTCGTCTGTTCTCCAGGTTAGGCGGCTCACAGGCGTCTGTTCCTCATGTTAGGGGGAACTGATTCACGTCCGAGTGCCAGTGAAGGTCTCTAAGCTCAACTGTACATCGTGGTCCTTCGGAAAGCTAAGCCGTGGGTATCTTTATCAGGAATGTGCTAGAAATGTGGTGAACTGTATCAGGAATGTGCCAAACGCAAAGTACATGATGGTAGGCACACCACAGGATTCGTCGGTCATTTGGCCGAATGCCGTTTGGCCGAAAATAAATGATGAACTTAAGTGACCATGTCACTATTCCTCGCATCAGTATACCTAAGGCAGCCTATTTATTGCACCCATAAATAAATCGAAACGCTCCATGGAAAACCAAAAAGCGCTCCATAAAGAATGAACATATGTTCCATAAAAATATGCAATGTTACCCATAAATAATTGAAAACGTTCCATACTCTATAAAAAATGTACCGGTAAAACATAAAATTTTCTCATTAAAAGTGCACTTTTGCACCAATAAATAATACTGAATTGCTCCATAATAAAATACAAATGCTCCATACATAAATGCAAATGCTCCATAAATAATTAAAGTAGTACCCATAGAAAATTGAATATCGCTCCATAGAAAAATTAAATTGCACCATGAAAAATTGAAATTGCACCATATAAAATAAAAGAATTCTCCATAAGTATTATCAAACTGCACCATAGAAAACATGAATTGCTCCATGAAAAATTTAAAATCTTCCATAGATAGCATATTATCATAATTTAAACCGACAGGGCTGAATTGCTTTACATCCCGGATAAAAAATGACCATTCATTACATGGTAAATATTATTAACATATGACTGGTTTAATTGTTCACAATAAAACACATAGTAGATATATTGTTACTTTTTACAATAGAAATCAAGCCCATATAGTTCGTACAATAAGTGAACATTAGCTTTATTAGTGACTAATTGATTCGATTGTTTTTCAATAGTTCTATTTAATTTAATGTTACTATCAGTAAAAATTGATTTAAGTTGTTTTTAAATAGTTGCAAAAGTGCCAGCAAACCCGATCAGAAAGGCATAACAAAATTATAACCGATTGAGTTATTTATTTCAAAAAATTTTCATAACAGAATGAGTTATAAAATTCGCCGGTTAGGTGTTAAAATAACAAAAATTATAACAAAAATTGCTCTAGCCATAACATAATTATAACAGGTCTTGATACAATTTTAACAAATTTATAACAACGTGAGATATAATAAATCTTGGAATGATCGAAAAATTATAACACATGTTGTTATAAATTAGATATAAGTATATTGGGTAAAAATTGAGTTGGATAAATTTTAACTCATTTTTTGGTTAATTTTTATTAAGAGTGTTATTTATTTTTAGCGAAAAGTTTTTTGTATAAAAAACTTGCCCCACTTAGTATGTAAAAAACCCACACCCAGACGGGAATCGAACCAAGGACGCCAGCCTTCAACTACAATCCGGCGCCTTTATCCATGAGGCCATTGCAGCACTTGAAGTGAGGGGAGGTTTAAGATCAAGTGGTTCTTCGTTTTGGTGGCTGGTCTATAAATAGACTCGTTTGTCCAACGCACAGGCGAGGGAAACTATGACGTCACATAAAAGTATTCTTGATACAATTGATCGCAATTACGTCATCTTAGGATATAATAACAAAAGTGGATATAATTTAGTTACAATTGTAACTCAAGAATGTGCTCTGCATTTTAGCATGTTTTGTCTCGTGATTCAGGCCAGAAATAAATGTCGTATCTTCTTTAAAGTGGTAAAGATAGTCAATGGCTCTCAGACATTGAAAAGAGTGGTACAGTAATGTTCCGATTTTATCACCCCCTTTCCATAAATGTTTTCAAACACTGTAAAAATCTATATGCGTTTTCAATATTTTGAACGTTGGAAAGCACGCATACAAACTTCATCCTGAAGAAGAGGGAGGAGATTTTGCCAAAAATGTAACAGGGCATTAATAAAAAATGAAGGTCTGACGCGTGGAGGGGGTGATAAAGTCGCAACATAACTGTATACAATTTCACCTTTTCTTGGCGCTAGCGAGATAATTATCTAATGTTTCTCACCATAAAGGAAGTTCCTGCCTAGCAAAGTTATGCAGTAGTCTTGTGATTGGAAATTACATCACTTCGTGGCGTTAGTATGCATTCCTGGAGATTGTCAGATTTAGGTGGCTTGTGAAATAAAAAAATAAGTGTTTAAAGCCCAATTTAAACATTATATGGTACAAAATAATAGCATGAAACCAGCTCACCCATTTATGCGAATATGGCTTTGCTGCTGCCGAACCACCGCACACTACTCTATCAAAGTTTCTAATGGTAAACGATTGCAAAAAATATTACATCAGTTTGATTTCAGTAGAGATTTTGTATCATTGCTTTAATCCTATTTGAATACCGCTCTCAAATTGTAAGTGGATGTTAAACGAAATCATTCAAACATGATCAGTGGAGGATTGTGACACTTAAAACTTATTACAGGAATGTTGACAGTTTCGATGAAAAGCATCCTTTTCAAATCCCTTTTGATACCTCACTTATCATATAGATTGGAATTAATATTAAACGCTTCTGTAGCTGCATATAATTGTTTGAGATGTGTCTAGATACTCTAGTACTACTAGTAGCACTCGTGTCCTGAATAAAGGTAGCCAATATCAGTGGAGCACGCTTAATTTTTTTAGCACTAATATATGTGTAACCCTAATAGACCTAATCCGTGGCGCTCAACGAGTGACTAAGACTTACATAGATCGAAAATCAGCTCGTGCAACCACTTACGCGAATATTTTGCAATAATTTCGGCATGGGAACCACGTTTGGTTTACAAATCACCTTGGAATACCAAAACATGTTGGTATTTGACAAAAATTGACGGCAAACATGCCTAAAGGTCCAATCTGCAAAAGAGAGGCTCTCTTTGTTCTGATTCTCATTAAATTATCACGATGTCACATTTTTACAATTTGTTATGTGTAGATCAAAAAAGGGTTGCTTTATCTACCTTCTGACATGAGAAAAATCCAAATTCATAAATACAAGTACGTTGTAATCAAAATAGAGGAGACTTAAAGAGAGTCTCTCATCTGCAGATAACCCCTATAGGCATGTTTGTCGTCAAATGGGAGCGTACGAGTAATTTTGAAATTTGTGTAAATGTTAATCGTTCAATGAATGCCATGCAAAAGTGTGAACATTGGTTCTCCGTGAGGAGTAGTGGCTGGCCCATATAGCCACAGCTGTAAGGGCGTGGGTAGGGTATCCAGCAAGACCACGCTGGGTGTGAAGAGTTCGATTTCCGGTGGGTCCAGGAACTTTGCATAAAGGAAATTTTCTTGCCTTCCTTGGGCATAGAGTATCTTCGTGCCTGCTGTACGATGCACACATGCAAAATGGTCATTGGCAGCGGCAGCTCTCAGTTAATAACTTAAGCTGAGAAGCTGGATTTGACCCAGTGGGGACGTTACGTCAAGACGAAGAATTAGTATGGGAGTGAAGAGTATGGCTGTATACCACAGAGCGGCGAAATTGCGCACCAAACACCACCTGTAACATATTCATTTGACATACACTTCATTTTCAAAACTATAACTGAGTTTGTTATAATGTTGATATAAAGATGATCGACATGAATTTATTTTGATTATAACTGATCTTGTTATAATTCTGATATAATTATATCAGGTTTTCAGATCAATTCTGTCAAATATATCTAAATATAACAAACGTTGATATATATATCAACCGTTGATATAATTTTGTTACATTTTTGTTATGCCTTTCTGATCGGGAAGTTCTCATAGACTTTTTATTAAAAAAGAGTTTATTTCTCAATTACACTTAAAAACAATTCGTAGCAAATAAATAACAATAAATATTATTGTTGCCTGGATCCTGTTTGTATAATCAATTACAAAATCACTTGACATATTTTTTTATAGTTTTCGTTTTAAATTTGAGTACAGTAGATGTTTCGGTTATCGAATGTTATTTGCTAAAACTTCAACGACTGACAGACGTCAAGCCGTATTGGCAAAGGAAGCTCTCAATGAATAAAAGAGGAAGTACTTATAGAAAACGCCTTTGAAAAACCAAAGAATTCATATTTCTCGGTAACATTTTTCCCAGCATTTACAGATACTAATGGATTGAATTGTGAACGATTTATGGTATGGATCATACGACCTGAGGTCTGACTTGTGATATTGTGCAGTTATTTGAAAAGATTGAAGATAGATCTTATCACCAGCTGCCAAGCAATAGATACCAGACAGACATCAGAGTGATTGATTCTTATCATAAAATGTGCATATCATTCTGGCGGTCGTTAGTGCTCGTAAATGCTGGATATAAATGTTAGCGGGAAATATAAATTCTATAGATTTTCAAAAGCGAAAACGGCTTACAAATAACAACAAATATTATTGTACTTTTATTGTAACAACGATTCATTTGACGCCATTCAATTAATTGTATCTGTATTGTTAGAACAATGAAAAAACATTAAGATATATTGTTTTCTTTTGAAAATTGCCCTAAAAATGTCTCATAAAAACACAATACATTCTATTGTTTTTCGCGAAAAAGTGTATGAAAATTTTCTCAAAATGTTATGGTTAAGATACATAACGACCACCATTTTTTATTGTAAAAGTGCCATTTACCATTCGCCGAATGGTATAGTACAATAGGGGTGATTGTGAGTGTGCCGTGTAAATTACAATACGTTTAATGGTGAATATTTTTCGAAAAAATGGTGTTGTAACAATAAAATTTATCGTATTTTTATGATATTTTTTATCAGGGATTGCACTGCTTTAGTGGTGCAAATGTTTAAAGTTATGGAGAATTTTCAATTTTTTATTTAGCTAATTGCATTTTATGTGGTGCAGTTTGATAATACTTATGGAGCATTTGTCTATTTTCTATGGTGCAATTTCAATTTTTTTATGGTGCAATTTAATTTTTCTATGGAGCAATATTCAATTTTCTATGGGTACAATTTTAATTTTTTATGGAGCATTTTCATTTTTCCATGAAGCATTTGTATTTCATTATGGAGCATTTCAGTATTATTTATTGGTGCAAAAGTGCACTTTTGATGAGAAAATTTTATGTTTTACCGGTACATTTTTTATAGAGTATGGAACGTTTTCAATTATTTATGGGTAACATTGCACATTTTCATGGAACATATGTTCATTCTTTATGGAGCGTTTTTTGATATTCTATGGAGCGTTTGCAATTTGTTATGGTTGCAATAACCTTTTGCCTATACCTAACTCGAAAGAACAGCCTATGATTCAAAGAAGGAAAAATCTTTAATAAAATATTGACAGATTTAACGCCAACTCATCCCTGAATATCAAAACTAGAAAGAATAGCCTATGATTAAAAGAAGGAAATATTTCTGATGATCATATTGGTAGTTGGAATGTCAAAAACTTCCTCTGAATTCTTTTGAGCATAATTCGGCCAAACGGCTTTCGGCCAAACGACCATTCGGCCAAATGACATTCGGCCAAATGGCGTTCGGCCAAACGGCATTCGGCCAAACGGCATTCGGCCAAATGGCCGGACACCCTAGGAAGTAATGTCATGATAAACGGGGTTACGGCGGCGTAAAGGCGGTGGGAGAATTCACATACCTTGAATCCTTACTGACGGCTGATTAGTTGTGAAATACGAAGATGCATAATTAGTGGAGGAAAACAAAATAGTGGACATTGTGGCTACTACGGGCTCCAGAAGAAACTGCGGTCGCAAAAGATTCACCTCCGCACCAAATGTACCATGCACAAAACACTAAGAAGACCGGTGGTCCTCTACAGACACTGCAGTTAGAGTTTTCAAGCGATGCGTGCTGAGCAGGCCTGCAAAATATCAGTGTCAGTGCCTGTTTCAGCCGAAAATGAATGACTGCGGTGGTCGTTTACAGTTCCTCGATGTGAGAACTGACAGAGTCCGAGAGCTCCATTCGTGAGCGATCCAACAAGGTCAATTCCCAATCATCCACACACACGCAGAAAAATGGCGCTTGTTTAAAACAATAAAACGCATGGTTGATTTTCAAACTGAGAATTTACTTATTCCAAAGTTATATTTAATTGTTTTCATTTAGAGTTTATCGATAAAAACAACCGATTACCATCATTTCATATAATGTCAAAAATTTCATTTGTTTCAACAAAATAAAAACCATAAACATGGTCCGAAACTTGGTCCGAAAGCACTCACACACCTATAAAATGCTTACCCCAACATCGCCACAACGAAGAAGGTGCAGCAAATCCATCACGCCAACTTCCAAGTGCAGCTTTGGCCGTGATGGATAACGCGCAGGTACTCACGACAGCATCCACAAAAAGTTGATCGGCTTCGCCTTTTTTGTCTTTTTTTAGTCGTTCTCCTCCCCATCCGCTCACCGACGGTCTAAAAATAGACTTCCGAGCTGCCGCAGGAGCTGCCGTCACCAACACAATCACAATCCGGCTTTGTTAGTCACAAAAGTGCAGTCGTTTAAAACAATCTGTTATTTTATGTTGAAACTACCAAATCTCTGTTTGTTCTAACAAACTGTCAAAAATTTCGTCAAATGAAAACATTTGTATTATCAAACAAGTTGCAACAGTTCAGTTTAAACTAGAAATCAGTTTGTCGCTATAGTAAACTGAAAAATCGGTTGATTTGAACTAGAATTTAATTATGTTTACAATTTATTTTTCTGCGTGCACTACTCATGCTGAAAGGCCATTCGTCTCAAGCGGTGGCTTGTGATAGTGAGTGCCCTATACGCTACCACGGGTGAAAACACTCAACTACAGAAAATTGAATGGAAATTTAGCCCTGTCAGCTCTCGCTTTCAGCACGCTGCGTGCGAGTGTGAGTACCTATTTCATTTCGCTCCCGTGATGCTGATCGGAAAGCAACATTGACAGGAAAACCAAAACGGAGAAAATGAAAAAAGCAAAATATCGCTATCAAAAAGGCCTGTCGAAAAATTGCAACACTGGTGCTGAGAACGACCTTCGACGGTGAGCAGGAGAATGATGTGTGGCGAGACGGATGAACCTCGAGCTCACTGCACTCTTCAGCGAACCCAGCATCCAGAAGGTGGCCAAAGCCGGCAGTATGCGGTGGACAGGGCATGTTGCCTTCGGTTGGCACAAGAAGGCGTGGAGCGCAGCGAACAGGATGCATGTACCAAGTTGAACGTCATTTGGCCAGCTTCGGGCGTGCACGAGTATAGAGTGCGGCAGTTGCAAATCGAGTAGTGTGGCGTATTATTGTTGATTATGAGTTATCTTTAGAGGCAGCTATCTCTTCTAGAATCTGGAAACCTTGGTAGTATTGTTAGAAGTGTAAACCAAATTCGTAAAAACTTAACTAGTGTTTGAACGATCGAAATACATAGGGAAGTGGAACCATCTCGGCAGGGGTCCTATTTTGGGCACTTTTCTGCTATAACTCAGTCAATTCTGAATAAATTGACACAATTTTTGGAACGCGATGAGATACGTATAGTATCTAGCCGAGTACAAAATTTCAAGTCAATTGGTTTGAAATTGACTGAGTTATAGCGAAGAGTGCCCAAAATACCGGCCGCTGCCCAAGTGGTTCGCTACCCTATATGGTGAGTCTTGATGAGCAGTAAAACGATGAAAATTTTGAACAATGTTTAGTATCCCATCAAAATTCTTGCAAAAAAAAAACCTTCAAAACCTAACAAAAGAATGGTCAAAACAATCCAAACGTGGATCGATCCCTATTTTATCAGCAGCGTCCAATCCTCTTCACATTCTCTTCATCACAGCACACTACCATCGCAAAGAACACAACACAGCAGTAGTGTGTGAGCATGGTGAAGTGATCGATGGCAAGCACAACTGCTGTGCAACCAAACCAAGCCCGAGTAGCTACAGTCAGAAAGAGAGCACGCAACGACAGACGGCCGAAGGATTTCGATCGAGCAAAAGAGCTGCCATGCTGGGCTCTTTCGGTTAAAGGGGCCCCCGCATCAGACGGCATTGCTTGCAGGCAGGGTCTGGCGGCGGGCGATCTTCGGCGACGGCGTGCGCGGCGCTGGCGACGAGCGAGGCGGGTATAAATGATTTATTTTAAAAGCGCTACGCTTTCCAGCCCCGCGATCAGTTGCACTTGTGATGTCGACGAGGTAGCAAATAGCCGTTCGAAGTTGACTCGTTGGTGTGTTGGAGTTTGAGGAAGAAGTTTTGTATAGGAAGTTCGGGAGGTACAAGATAGCACAGACAGCGAGAGAGAGGGAGGTCCAAGTGCGTCGAGACGATTCCCAAGGGGACAGCCCCGCAAAAAGGAGAAACTACTGGACTGTGTTGTTTTTTGTTTTTCGAAGTTTCGAACGCCAAGGGTTTGCCAAGGCTAGTGTCTCGCACCGCCAAGGACAGCCAAAACCGAGATCGAGCATTGTAGGTATTCGTCGAAGCGCAGAGATCCAGACGAATAGCATCACGTAGATGCTACTGAAAACAAAAAATAAAACAAGTCAGTGTCCTTTGAGCGTCGGTGACTGCCGCGAGGAGGAACGAATCGTGTAAACTGCATCAGAAGAAACTACCGAAGAAGGAACGGAGGGAAGAAATATGTTTTGAGTGATTTCAGTCCAAGCAAGCCACGCGTATACGATCACGAAGTCTGTAGATTAAGTGTGTAGAACCGAGTAGAAACCACATAGCAACAACGAAGCAAACGCAGTGTGATAGTTGTTCTTGCTCAACCAAAACTGTGATTCTGGTTTGGTTGTAACTAAATTTAGAAACAAAAAATAAACAGGAAAAACACAAGAAGCAAGTGGTTGTTGTAATAACTGTTTACAAAATTCCCAAGCCTACTGTGAGCGTTGGCATAGTTGTTTTCATGGGCTGCTGTGGTGCGCATAGGCTGAGACGAGGCGTTGCCGCTTATCACGAAGACTCTTGGTAGACGACGACTGCAACCGCGCAAGGAAAGAGGGACACCCGCGAGCCCTTTCCACCGCCGACAAGTAGTGTACTTTGTGTTGTTTTCGGAATTGTTCGCTTCCCACACAACACGGGCTATTAATAACTGGTACTGGCTTGATTTGTGTTGACCCTTGAACCCCCGCTTGAACAAGTGACTGCCACGCCGATCGTGTTTTGAATGTGTACTTTGGAACTCTACTGGATCGATTTCATTTTCATCTTTAACAAAAATTGCTCCAAATCGACGGTCGGGACGACGACGTATCGCTGGAACACTTTACTGTGCTGCCGACTGATTAACGAAGGAATACGTCAAGGTAGGTGCAACTGATCGTATATAAGGGTGTTAGTAAAGATTGATTTGGGTCTTAATTGGAGGGTTATTGAGGTCGACATGGGCGTTTCTTGGATCAAGGACTGGATCAAGGTTTTCAGTTGCATGAAAATAGATAAGTATATCGTTTTTTTTTCGCTATCTATATTACTATTATTCAGAGGCGATTCCCTAACCTCAAATCTACCTGTTCAACGGACGTAAATTCTTGAATTTTCTCATCATATTGGCTTGTAATTTGTAGAAAATTTTGAACATAGTCGTTTTCGTCCATTTTCAATTTGATTCTGATCATAACTTCTCCGCAAATGCAAGTTTTAGGGTCGTTGAACAGGTAAAAAGTGAGGTTACGAGACGCCACTGCTATTATTCTGCATCATACCCCATTAACGATACATAATACCTACGCAGTTTCCATGTCTAGCTTGGTCTGCTATAACATGATGCCTCAGTGGTCTTATAATCAATCCATCTGATTTTGAAAGATAATTTGATTATTTGAACACTGTCCACACGCCAAACATCAGCTCCGTTGAGTGTAAAACAGTTATGGAAGTATCTGCAATAATCAGTACCTATGCACTAGAAAATAGTTCAAAAACATTGCTACGGATCACTGAAACAAATGTCAACCATCGCGCAACAAGAATGACAATGTCGCAACCTGCATTTGTTGCGACAATCTACCCAATGCGACATAGGTTTGTCCCAACTTGAACAGAATAGGATAAAAATCGTACCTCACGAGATTAGAGATTTTTAAGCCGTGCATTGCGACTTTCTAGGGGGAACTTCAAGTCGATGAACACTGCAATGCTACTGAAGATCTACCATCAAACAGTTTCGATTTTGGATTAGTAATAATCGATTATTCGCGAGTTGAAAAGTACGCAACAAATTCAGCTTCTATTTTGTCACCAACAAACATTTTCGAGATAATGTCATTATCTGGTAAAAGTTGGGACAAAGAGTAATCGCCGCACCTTCTTTGTTGGTTGTTTTGTGCCTCTTTTTTCCGATAATTCTCTTCTTTGCTACGGATATGTTAAAAACACTAAATCGCTTGTCAGAGAATATCTTGTCATGAAAACCCGTGTAGTAGATCTGGCTGTAGCTGTGAGAGAATACAACACCCATCAATGAATTTGGCTCGAAAACTACCTCGACCTTGTTGAAGTTGTATCTTTTGAAATTAGTGAAAATATTGCCTAAATTTAAGACACAAAATTTCAAAAAGAATTGTTGCACTATCAACATTTGTTGAAAATGCCATTGAATTTTCGTATTCTGGGGCTGTCCATAAACCACGTGGTCATTTTTTAGGGACTTTTCAAACCCCCCCCCCCCCCCCCACCCCCCGTGGTCATTAGTCCATACAGAAATTTTTATTTGTCCATACAAAATGGTCATTGGCCAAACCCCCCTCCCCCCCTCTCATGACCACGTGGTTTATGGACAGCCCCTCTAAGTATTTGGAAGGATCATTCTAGACCCAGACCATTTCAAAAACAGTATAAACAGTACTGGAATGAACACGAAACAAACCACGCTCTTCCAATCAGTGTTCGCTATTGATGACATTGAAAGTGTTTACTTCAAACTCTACCCAGGTAACCAATAAGCAGTTAAAATGGCATTTATTTAGCACTGTATACGCCTTTACAGCAGGCCATTAAATGCTGTTCTGCCTTATATGCGCCATAAGTGCTACTTAAATGCAGGGTTTGGCCTGATATACGGCTGAATAAATGCTTATATTTCCTATCCCCCAAATTGTCAAAACAAAAACAAAAATATTTCCCCTGCTCATTTCCCCCAATTCAGTGTTTCCCTTGCTCTTCTCATTTTTTCTCGCTCTCCTAGTTCAACTTTTGAAGCTAGTGCACGTTCTGGATATACAGTTGTGTTTTTTTTTTGCTAATTTCTTCGAAATTGGGATTCAATCCCTCGATCCACGGGTTGATGATGGTGGTGAACTGCGCTACAGAATAAGCTATTGACGATCAGGTAATGTGCGCTGATTTTTAGGTCTATTTGAAGCTTGAACATCACACCGGGATTTACTTCGATTTGTTTTGGGGTTCTCGCATGCTGGGAATTAAAATCAATGATAAGAAACGAACCAGGGCAAATTTGTTTAAAAAATCTGTTCTCCATTGATTTACTTAATTGCTAATGAATTGATATACTTCATTGCTAATAAATGAAAGGACATCCGAATGATAGCGGCTATTACTGTCGGGATAGATAAATTAGAAAGTTGAAATGTGTTGTGCTTTCTGCATCTCGTAGCAGTTCTATGGCAAAAAAGTAGCAGTTGTGGTGCTTGTTAACCAAAACTTACCATGCATTTGAAATGCTACGCAACAGCTGTCAGATTTTTAGTAGCATTTCAATTGCTAATTTAGGGCAGTTTAGCAGTCAAACTGCTATCATATGACAGTAAGCAGGTAGAGTGCAGTTATAAAACTGTTATACGGCTTATTTTAATGCTTATTGGTTACCTGGGTAGGACACTATTGATGGTCCAGTAGGGTGATGAAATATTCCTGCCAAACTGGTTAGATCTGACAACACCCATCATCGATGAATTCGATAGCCGTGCACATAGCTTGATTTATTATTGTCCTCTCAAACGGAATCCTATTTTGGATAGCGTCCAATAAATCGAACAAATTTATTCTTAACTTAAGTATGAAACGATCCTCTTCTTTTAATCGATGCTAATTTCAGTGAGTTTTGACGTTGAGACTTCCACCATTACTGTAAGAGTACATCCAAATTCAGGGACCGAATTCTAGACCGCCCGATAGGTAGGAGATTGTCCACATCACGACGGTTTAAAACCCGATCGGACTCAATCTAAACTAAAACCTTCGCAAGACATTTTTGAGTACAGCATAGCCATCTTGACTTGACCCTGACCGATTGAACCCTTGAAAAAGGTCCCATACGGACCGAAACGTCTGGAAAAACCATAAACTAGCGTTTTCGATTCCCCCGAAAGGATGCAAAACCAGTACTCCGAAGCAGAAGCATTTTTCTCCAGGTAAAAATTTCAGGCTGTACAAACGTTTTTCCAACCATTTTAAAAGCAGCCTTTATTTGAACAAAAGCTGGGCACAAGAGGTACAATCCTTTAATCAGCTCCTAAACATCATATTTTGCTGATTTTATTCCACCTTTAGCTGATTGGAGGTTCTCTGAATGACTGATTTAAGGCTTTATATGTGCTTAATCAGTAATCAATCAAATGATTGTGATTTAAAATAAAAAATAAAAAAACTCCTTCGTAAGCTTATTTTCATTATTTGCGGCTTTATTTCGAAGAAGAGATGTATTGGAATGTATAAATGTGTGAAAAACTGGGATTTGACCTCGGACCTACTGATTTACAGTTACTTACCTTAGCAACTACACCACACACAATTGTATACAGATCCCCGAAAACGAGATCATCACTTGTTGTGTCTGAATAATCAAGAACACTAGTTGAACTGAGACTGCATTGAGGCTGGAGAAGCGATGCGGACACTACGAAAACTTGCTTGGAACAGCTGTCAAAAATTATTTGATTAAAGGTTGAACAACAGATGATTAATTCTGCAGGCTGGTTTATGTTTTAAGGCTGGTTACACAAATGAAGAATGTTCTATTCAACTTTATATTCATCCATTTATGTATTACTGATTAAAGTGGTTAAACAAGCCATACTTCAGATCAATATTCAGCTGTCATTGTTTTCAGCCACTGGCACCATTAAACAGCCAATATTCAGCTAATATTCTCACTGTTCAGCATTCATTGTTACTTGGGATCCAAGATAGATTGTGAACTTGATGGTTTAGTAACGGCATTTATCGTTTAGTTTTACTTATCTCTAAATATTGGCACTCAATGTTCGGAAAGAATATATATTTAAAAATACAACTATATCAAAATAATAATTGGGGGCTTCAACTGCTTCATGTCACGTCACAATTGAAATCAACATGGAAAACTGGGAAAACAACATTTATAAACCCCAATAAATTTGAACTTTTCTCAAAATACTGTGTTTTAAAAATATTTTTTTTTAAATAAGATTTCAAAGTTCCTCAAACCTCAAAAAATTTTATAAATCGCTAGCTCAAACATAGCTCAAAATGTACTAAATGATAGCTCGAAATGTACTAAATCATTACAATTTTTCTTACGCCTTGAAATTATGTTCTCAAAACATTTAAAACCAAGGCGAAACTGGAAGCATTTCTTCATTTTTTGGTTTTTGACTTTTTATTAAATAACGAAGCAATATTTTCAAAATCGGTTTTCGTACACATGTAGAGTATGGATCAAGGTATCTTCTAAATTTTTTTGAGGTGGAAAATGTTTTCCATTTTTGCAGAAACCATTTTTTTGTGAAATTTTGTTCAAAAATGGTTTTTGCAAAAACGAAAAACATTTTCCACTACGAAAAAAAATCAGGAGATACCTTGATCCATACTCTACATGTGCACGAAAACCGATTTTGAAAATATAGCTTCGTTATTTTATGAAAAATCAAAAACCAAAAAGTGAGGAAATGGATCCAGTTTCGCCTTAAGTCTGCTTGAATTGTCTCTGGAGTTTTCTCATCATTTTTTCCTAAAATTTTGTTATACCTGGAAGCTGTTTGCAATGTACTTTCAAAACATTCTGTTCATAGTTCTGATAGACATGTCTCCAAGACTTCAATTGGGAATTCCTAGGTATTCCTCTATGAATCTGTGCAAAATTCTCTACTCTATATGGGCTACAAATGCATTCAGACACTTTGCATAAAATGTAGGACATGTCAGGGAACGCCTTCATGTCTGTCTAGAAAATCTGCGAGAAATAAAGTCAAAAATTTCCTATACAATTCCCAAAGTAAGAACTCGAAAATTCCACTTACATATCACAGATTGTTTCAGAAACTTCTCGACATCACAAAAAATCCTCAAGGAGTTCCAGTCTTAAAAAAAGGTTTCGATGAATTTTGCTTCAAATTGGTTAGAAATTTCTTTCGAAAGTTTGCCTAATGTTCTTATGGGGATTTATTTAGTTCTACCGTTGCTGTAGAATGGTTTTAGGAAGGACTTTTAACTAATCATTTACTTAACCCTTATGTGGCCGACAGGATACCCGGGTACCCAGCGCCCATGTAAAAAGCACGGTGTAGGAAAAAGCAAAAAGTTTGTTGGACACATAACGGTTAACAATGCTTTGTATTGGCAAATAACTACAAAAGGTGGAGATCATGAACGTGGAAATTCATAAATTTTATACCCTAAAGATCCTTACCATCAGAAATTTTCTGAGATTCCCAAGTATTTTTTTTTCATGAAATTACCTGATAAATCCAGGTTTTTTAAGTTCTATTTTGGTCAGCACAGTCGGTTGGGCTGAGCAACACTGATCTAGCAATTCACCCGAAAGATCCCTCACCAACTTCGAATTTCCCCAACGGTAGTAGGAACATTGCGCAGTTTTTATTATTATTTTGTTTTTTTTTTTTTGCAACACATTGTTAATGATTTTATTTCCCATTTCCATTGCATTTCAGTTAATCTGGCATTAGATCTCGAAGTATAATTTCTTTCGAAAGTGTCAATCGCTTTCAAATGAATTTAAACAATGATTTTTTTTTTGAGCTGAGGTGAACCATCCAAGAACTGAAAGCCTCATTAATAAAGCTATTAAGAATAATAAAAAATTGAATATATTTCTGAAGAGATGATTAATTGTTTTGTTAGTTTTTGGTGTCAACCCTAGATCCAATATACAGTTACGTTTTGCCTTTCACGTACACCATAGTGTACTGAAAGGCTATATGTTCACTCAAAAAAACGAAAAAAAAATGTTAGAAGGCTCGGAGAGTCAAGCTACATATACCAATCAACTAAGTTCGACGAATTGAGATAATGTCTGTATGTGTGTATGTATTGTATGTATTAGGCCTGTCCAGCTTTTCAAAAATGTTCTCTGATTCTCAAGTCCACCCCCATATTTTGATTGGCATCCTAGAAGAAGTAACTGGTCAAAATTTCAGCCAAATCCATTGAAATTAAGAGGTGCATCAAATCAATTTTGTGTTTTTCGACTATTTTTGAACTTCAAAAAATCATAACTACACTAAAACTTGTCAAAACTTAATTCTTTTGGCAGAAATTGAAAGCTATACTTGTTTGCTACAACTTCTTCGAACAACGTGTGCCAATAAAATTGAAGGAACCATGTGTAATTATCACATTTGTAATCAGAAAAACCTTAAAAAGTTGATTTTTTGATAGATTTTGTTCTGGAACACCCTAATATACGTAATAAGTTGGATTTTTCAAAACGGCATCATATTCTCCAATATTTCGTGGTTATTTGCTTCCTTGACACCAAAGCTGTAGGAGTTGAGCAAAGCGTGATTTCCTCCAAAAAGCTAGTTTTTGGGCCACATTTGGCTTTCACGAATTTTAGTAATTTTTGCTCAACTCTTACAGCTTTGGTGTCCAGGAAGCAAATAACCACGAAATATTGGAGAATATGATGCCGTTTTGAAAAATCCAACTTATTACGTATATTAGGGTGTTCCAGAACGAAATCTATCAAAAAATCAACTTTTTAAATGCAGTGAAGATTATACTTCAAAAAAATAATTTGCCTATATTATGAGGATTATGGAGCTTATTATATTTGCACAAAAAAGTTAACAATTTTCAAACATTATCGAACTTTTTGCGCAATTTCAATTTTTAAGAAGGTGTGCAAAAATTTAAAAACATGTGTTCAGTAATCTAGAGTAAAAACCCAGTTAAAAGAACATTTTTAGAAAATCATAAAAACCATTTCTTTTTTCAAGGATTTATACAGTATCTCCAAAAATAAAATTACTTAAAAGTTGTATTAAACTATTTTTGAGGCTATTGTAAACATTTTCAACTACTTTACGATACACTCCTTATGTGATAAATTGTTCCCAGTGCTGAGCTAGTTAGTCAAGGTTCCCCGATTTCAGTGCCCTTTCACTGGTACATTCCCATGGATGAATTCATGGAGGAATCTCTGAAGGAACCGCTTGAGCAATTCCTGAAGAATAACTGCTGGAACAACTTCTGAAAGAATTCATGGAACAAATTTTGAAGAAATCTCTTCTGAAATGTCTAAAGTAATTCTAGGAATATTGAAGAAGTCTAAGAATATTTCAGAGAGTATCGCTGAAGAAATTTCAGAAGGAATTTACAAAAAAAATCTGAAGAAAACTCTAAATGAATTCCTGAAAGAATTTCTGAAAAAAAAACAGGAATATTTTAAGAATCCATAGAAAGATCTTCTGAAGAAATTCCAGGAGGAATACTTGAAGAAACACCCGGAAACCCTTGGTGAAATACCTAACAAAACCTCATGAGATATTTTTGGAAAAAAAATCTTGGAGAAATCGCCTAGTAAAAATGTTGAACATTTTTTTAAATGAATTCCTGGGAGAATCCATAGAGAAATTCCTGGAGGTACACTTGGAGGAAATCCTGGAGGAATTTCTAAGAAAATACATAGAGGAATACCCGGCGGAATTTCTGATGATATCTCTGTGTGAATTTCTACAGGAATCTCAGCAAGGATGTCTTCAAACCTTTCCATAAGAATCCTTATAAGAATTTCTGAAAGAATCTCTAGAAAAAATTCTGAAGGAATCCTTTGAGGATTTTTTAAAGACTTTCTTAAGAAATCATTAGAGCAATTTCTGGAAGAAAAAAATCTTGAAGGAATAAGCTCGGGAATAAGTATCTTAAGGATTGTGAAGAAATCTTGGGAATTTCTTTAGTAATCTCTTATCGAATTTCTTAAGCGATTCTTAAGCTTTCTTTCTGAGTTCAAGCTTCTGAGAAAATTTTGAAGGACTTCTAAATTTCTGATTCCTAATGTAACCGTGAATCATTTTTTAAAAAATAACAACATTTTTGAGAAAGTTCATGGAAGATTTTCTTGATGAATGCTTTGAAAAATTTCTGGAGGAATCTTCATGAAAAAAAATCTGAAGAAATTCGTAGATGAATTTCTGGAACAATCTATGTAAGATTTTTTGAAAGGAATTCATGAAATATTTTCTAAAGGAATCCATGCAATATTTTTGGAAGCTATCCGTGCAAAACCTATTTAAGGAATTCTTGGAGAAATTTCTGGAGGATATTCTAAAGTCTAAAGGAATCTCTAGAAGATTTTGTGAAAGAATGACTGACTGAATTTCTTTAGGACTTCGTGGATGAATTTTCAAAGTAAATCTACGAGGAGTTTCCAAAGGAGTCCCTGAAAGAATTTCTTCAAGAATCCCTGGGAGATTTTTGTCAGGAACTCGTGAAAGATTGAATGAATCTCAGGGTGGATTTCAGTAAGGGGTAAATGAAAGAATTATCAAAAAATCCGTGGATGTTTTTTTGGAGAAATTTGTAAAGAAATCTCTGGAGGAAAATCAAGAGATATTTCTGAAGAATTTATTAATCGAATTTATAATAAAAGCCACAGGAGATTTTCTGAAAATTTGTGCCGCTAGGGCATTTTCTATAGGAAATATATTCCCTGGAGGAATTTCTAAAGAAATCCCAGGAAGATTTTCTGACAAAAATGCAAATAAAAAAAAATCCTGGAGCAATTTCTAAAGCAAACCCCGGAGGAAGTTTTGGAATAAATCATCGGAAGATCGTTTGAGAGAATGCTTAAGGAGAAACTTCAGAGAATACAAACATGGCTGCCACAATGGCCGACTTGGTCCCCTACTCACGTTTTCAAGAGCACCAATCATGGAAATTCGTAAACAAATGCTCTCGATTTGTAAAAGCTGCCTCTTTTAGCAAGTGAGCAAAGCCAGGAAAAACAAGTGCGGCTTGGCTCGATGCTTTGTTCGTCAGATTTGTGCCTCTAAAGTTTGTATGAAAAATTGCAATGGATTTCTTGATGTTTCACCTTAAAGGAATTTCCGAAGGATTCTTCGGAAAAAAATTCTAGTAGTCTCTAGACTCTAGTCTCTAGAAATCTCTGAAGGATTTTCTAAAGAAATCCCTGGAGAAATTTCTGCAGAAACTCATACATAACTTTCTTACACAACTCTTTGTGTAATTTGTGGAAAAAATGGAATTTGCTTTGGGGATTCCTGGTGAAATACTTAGAAGAATTTCCTAAGCAACCCCATTACAAATCTTTGAAGGAATTTTCTGAAGGAATCTCTGAACGATTTTTTTTATAGAATCCTTGGCGAAACTTCTGCTAAAATTCATGGATAATTTTTTGAAAAAAATGGAGAAATTTCAGAAGTAAATCATGCAAGATGCTTTGGAAACATTGTTTGGGGAATTTGTAGAATAGGAGGAATTTCTAAACAAATTCCTGAAGAAAATTTCCGAAAGAGTTTTTTTTAGGATTTTTTAGAAAAATTTCTGAAGAAGATTTTCTAAAGGAATCTCCAAAAGATTCTCCAAACGAATGCCTAGAGAAATATTCAGAGCAATTTCTGAAGTATTCCCTGGACGAATTTGTCAAACACTTGGTCAAACAATCTCTGAAATGATTTGTAAAAAATCATGGAGTAATTGGTAAAGCAATTCATGCCAGATTTCGTAAAATAATTCTTTGTGACACTTCTGGAGGAACACATGGAAGTTTTCCTGAAATAATCTGTCACATGATGATTTGATATGGGAAGTTTTCTTCGGAGACCGTCGTAATAACGTTGAAAATTCTGGGTTCACTATTATTTAACACCGCAGAATTGCAACAAAAGGCGACCGAGCAGATAGCGGTACAAACCTACACTACTCGTACAGAAAAATCGTTTGGTAAATACAGCACAACCAGTAACCACGCTCTATCAAGTGCTTTTCACGAATCTCTTAATTTTGAAGCAATTCGCGAAGGAATTCTAGGGTAAATTCTCGGAGACATTTTCAAAGGAATCCCTGAATGAATTTCTGAACTTTTTGAATTTTTTGGAACATTTATGCAAATAACGTTATTGTGTATGTCCATTGCTCAAAATATTGGGTTTTAAATCAAGCATGCATATTTTTGGAGACAAAAGATTTCTATCGTAACAAGCTAGCGAGATAATGGTTTATTCGTTATTTAGCGAGAATTACTAACCTATGCCAAAAACTCCGAGCTTTTTATCGAAAACTCAAATTTCATGCAGTTTTTATATGTTTTGGGACATTGTGGTATACATACAATTTAAATTAAAATTAAAAAAAATACTTCGATTTTATGTAAAATTCGATTTTATAAACATTTCGAAAATCGAAATGTCTACTAAATCGAGGTATACCTGTATTTGGTATGGATAAGATGCCTGGAGTCCAAAAATGGAAACCAGAATCTGTATTCGAGATGACGGCCCAAAATCCAAGATGGCGGCCAAAAATTTAAGATGATGGTTGTAATAATGAGCTTTAAGCTCTGAAAAAAGTAATATGAGTATATTTGTTATGGTGAAGATGTCCGGCCGGAATCCGAAAATGACGACCAAAATATTCAATGATGACAGTAGTTTTAAGGAGATTTAGGTTGCTCTGCAATCATGCAGTGTAGGGATAATTTGCTGCAGTATGTAGTATAGGAATAATTTGATATAGGAAAGACGTACGGAGTCTAGAAATGGCGACCGGAGTATCCAAGATGGCGGCCAAAATATCAAAAATGGTGGCCCTAAATCCAAAATGGTGGCTGTTTTATGGAGTTTCAGACTCTAATACCATGTAATATGGATATATTTGGAATAGGGATTATGTCCGGAGTCCAATAGGTACAATCAGAATATCCAAGTTGGTGGGCCAAAATTCAGTATGGCAATGTTTAATTGAGTTTCGATTCTGAAACCATGCAACATGGGTGGGTATACAGTAATGATCCGATTTTATCACGGTCTTTGTGCGAAAGACTCAATTTTGAAATAAGTTTCTGTTACATAAGAAAATAAATCTCCCTGCTTTTCTTCAAGATGAATGTTCAAAGCGCGATTTGCAGCGCTATAAGTATTGAAAACGCACGGAGATTTTGTAGAATGTTTAAAAACATTTTTGAAAAGTTCAAAAGTTATGATAAGAAAATCCAAGATGTTGGCTCAACAGTCAAGATGGCTGCTGTTTTATGAAGTTTTAGGCTCTAATATTATGTAATACGGGTACATATATTCAGAATGGGAAAGCTGTCCGGAAACCAAGATAATTATCCTCACAGCTATTGGCGTGTCTCCCAATCAGATACTGCATTTCGTATGAAATCCAATACCTGTTTGGGATGAGAGGCCCAGATTTCCCAAGGCTCCATTTTGCCCTTATCAAGGTAACCGCGGCGCTTTTGATAAAGTGCAGCACACCCCCACAATAAATGTTCAGAGCTTTCGCTCTCAACTTAACAGAAACGACATTTGTTATCTTGTAATTTCCCAATTAAATTTAGGTAATATTTGCAAGGGCCTGTTAATAGTTCAGCGTAAATGCTTAAATCATGATTGTTCAGGTTAATTAAAATAAGTGATTTAGTTGCATCTGGTTCAATGAATCGCTTAGTTTCACGACAATCTGTAGTGTTCGACAAAATAAGTTTTATTTTTGTTTTTTTTTTTTTCTAAATTCTTCAGTTCCATTTTGAGGACAGTTTCGTAGAAAATTTTAATATCGAGTAAGCTTTTTAGATAAATAAATTCAGATCCACACATCCTTCTAAATGATAATCCTTCAGCAAGCTCATTGATCTTGACCGCAAAAGGCATCTCCTCATTATCATCAGCATTCTCATCATCATTAACCTCAACATAAAAATCAAGAGCTTCTCGAAGAAAATAACAATCTACGTCACACGGCTGGCTGGAAAAGCAGAAAAAAATATACGCGCATTCCTCCCTGGAAGTAAACAAATAAATTCAGCCGTCTGCGAAACGGACACAAAATGATTAAAATTCGCCATCAATCAGCTAGCGATCCTGGTCAACATCGTCGTCGTCGTCGTCGTCGTCGTCGAACGATTTGCACTCGTCATACGGGTGCAATCTTGGCCTGAAGACGAGGACACCACGGTGGTTTCACTCAAAGCATCACCATCAACCACAAATCTACTGTGATTCTCAGCATACAAGTCAGAAACATGGTGGGAAAAAGTTGTAACACCGTGCTTATTGATGTGTTCGGAATATTTTTATTGTAAAAACGGAGCAGACGTTTTTCGAATTGTAAGGCATTTCTTGGTTCATGCTACTGCCGACAATGTTGTTATGGCACCGCGTCATCCGCGAAGCAGGCAAATAGACCGGATTGCGTAAACATTTTATAGGCAGTGTTCGGCTCGTCTCATGGCATCTTCAAGCTTAATGTTGATCTTGCTAGTTGTTATGCTTCCCATTCTGAATATGGAAATCCTGCTGAGCATATGTGTTCATCGTAGTGCTACTTCCACTTTTCATGTAGTGTAGATCTGTACGGAAAAAAATAGTTGAATTTAAAATATTCCCACGCTCGCTGTGCTGCACATTGCTCCACACTTCATGACAGAACGCAAACGACGGCAACGATCTCCAAAATGGCAATAACAAAAACAAATCCCGTTTCTGTCTCGATGCAACAAAAAAAATGGACATAGGCATTTCTACGCGAAACGTCTCCGCGTTTCGCCACTCGAAGAGGACGCAGACAGACAACGACCCGGTTCAATCTCGGACTTGATAGCAGCAAGCGGGGTGTGGCGGGTGATCATCGTTAAAATTCGCCGCGAGGAGCCTCTCCGTTTGGTTGTGATGAAGTGACGACGTCGTCGACGGACGACGATGATGAACCGGGGTGATCATTGGTAATGGTTCGACGGTAATGCTCATTGCGCTGCCGCGGAGCTCTACCTATGCCTACCCCAAACGCAAGGCACGTATTTTTCGCTCATTAAGACAATATGCTCGCAAATAACAACAATGTCCCGGAGAGATGGTCGTGATCGGTTGCGGTTTGCAACTGTTATCATCGGCTCATTAATTTGGCCCAGCCGGATGGCCCGAAGCTCATTGCGGTTTAAATTTGTCGGAAAACGTGGCATGTTATTACAGAGGGAAGTCCCAATTTAGTGTTTGTTGGGGCAGTACTCGCACAAGGCACCGCTGGGCGTGGTTTTCAGGCAATTGGATTGTTATAAAACTATTTGCGGAGCAATTTGCAGGAGATCCTTTTTATTTACCGTGATGGGCCGAAAAGTCCCAGATTTTCATGAAACTTATTCCACGAGCAGTTGTCATCGATCTACTTCTTCTTGGCGTAACGTCCCCACTTGGACAAAGCCTGCTTTTCAGCTAAGTGCTCTAGCACTTCCACAGCTTTTAACTGAGAGTTTCCTCTACCAATGACCATTTTGCATGTGCATATCGTGTGGCAGACACGAAGATATCCTATGCCCGAGGAATTCAAGGAAGTTTCCTGTACGCAAAGTGTCTAGACCGACCGGGAATCGAACCCGTTACTCCTAACATGAGCATGATGGATGCCCACGCCTTAACAGCTGTTGCTATATGGATCATATATGGGTCGCAGCAGTTTTTCGATGAATTGGTGAGAATTAGTCTGTGACCCTCCTTGGCTCCAAAGTTTGACATAGTTCATAAACCAAGCCAGAATATTTAGTGTATGCATTAATACGCTGCAGCAATTTAATCAAATCTAATGATGTGTGATGCTGTTACACAAAAATAATGTTGCGCTCATCACTTCAACCACAACTTCCATCTATCTAAAATTATCACTATCGAGACATACCCTCAAAATTAAAAGCACTAGTCACCTCGTTTCGCAGAACACAGCCCATTTGCTTTACGGCCCTAATAAAATAAAGTGCACATTTTCTCATATCACTCAATGACGCCCTGCATATTACTCAGCTCAAACATTATTTTAGCGCGAAATCTTGTTTCCAACCGAGCTCTAAAGGATTACGGCTAGAAAACACAATTCGCTCCGGCCAATTATCCTGTTGGCCTGTACGATCGTTATTCATCCTCCACTGCCATAAATATAAATATAAATCCACCCAGACCAATCATCGCGGCGCGGCGTAAGGCACCCTCTTTCGTCGTTGATTGTATCGGAGATCTCTTGCCTCTTGCGGCGGCGGACGACAGCCAGCGATGAGCTCAATTGCACGCAGCTAGTCCCGTCGTCGTCGTCGTCGCCTAGTCACCCCCAATTATGATCGCCCTCCTGCCTGCCTGAGCAAGCAAGCACCGCACTTCTCAATTTAACTATGCTCCAAGCAAACTCAGCAGCAGCAATTTATTTTCATTTGTGTTCCATCCAACCGATTTAGAACCACTCGCCGTGTGCAATCCAATATCTAGTCACTCACCAGTCAGTAGTAGTGTTCTAGTAGCACAACCATCAGGTGCGTGGGGAGCCGTCCGACCAGCGATAGAGGCCTCAATTGTCACGAGCCCAAGAGGGGTGCCCTTCGTACCTTCTCCTAGCCAGCCAGCAAACAATCCCCTAGATGGACTATCTCATGAACTTTGATCCCTTCCATCTGTCCAGGTCGTGCCGTTGAGATGGATAATGCTGCGATCTGATGGTCGTCCATCAAAGACAAATAAACGAAGCCTGAGCATATGCCTGTAGGTATGTAGTCTAAACATAATTGTTCATTTCTTTTCAAACCCGCTTAGGGGCTGTCCATTAATTACGTAAGGGTTTATGGGGGAGGGGGGGTTTGAGAAATCTTACGCGCCATACAAAAATATTTGGGTTCTCATACAAAAAATCTTACAAGGGGGGGTGGGGGTGTCGAAAAATCGTAAAATTTCCCTTACGTAATTAATGAACAGCCCCTTACGCACTCTTAGTGCAACTCTAGACCATGTTTCTTATTTCTCTTTTACTCTTTTTCATTTTTATTTAGATTAGCTTCGAACTTTCAAAGTTTCTGGAATATTATCGCCAGAATCCAACAACTATAATCCAATAACTTATGCATTTACAGTCGATGCAAAAACTAACTTCTTTCAAAAGTTCTCCGAGTATCGATAGAAATTCATCACAATTTCTCAGAATAACTTGGCATATACTCGAACATTTCATATGTAAATAAATTAGCCAGAAATCATTGCTAAATAAAGAATCACTTCAAATGTCTTCCGATTATTTTTGTGTTTGTTATTCAAATCTGATAAGATTTTTTTTTTGTGGGGATGGTGGAATAATGCCATAAACTTGTGTAAATTTTCCTTCCAAAATCCTGAGCAGGATTCTCCCAGAACCCTGAGCAGGATTCTCCTAGAGTAAAAGTCTTGAGCAGGATTCGCTCTGAGTCCTGAACAGGATTCGCTCTGAGTTCTGAACAGGATTCTCCCAGAATCCTTAACAGAATTCTCCCAGAATCCTTAACAGAATTCTCCCAGAATCCTGAGCAGGATTCTCCCAGAATCCTGAGCAGGATTCTCCCAGAATCCTGAGCAGGATTCTCCCAGAATCCTGAGCAGGATTCTCCCACAATCCTGAGCAGGATTCTCCCAAAATCCTGAGCAGGATTCTCCCACAATCCTGAGCAGGATTCTCCCAGAATCCTGAGCAGGGTTCTCCCAGAATCTTGAGCAGGATCCTCCCAGAATCCTGGACAGGATACTCTCAGAATCCTGGGCAGGATTCTCCCAGAATCATGGGCAGGTTTCTCCCAGAATCCTGAGCAGGATTCTCCAGAATTCTGAGCAGGATGCTCCAGAATCCTGAGCAGGATTCTCCAGAATCATGAACAGGAATCTCCAGAATCCTGAACAGGATTCTCCAGAGCAGAATCCTGAGCAGGATTTACTCAGAATCCTGAGCAGCATTCGCTCAGAATCCTGAACAGGATTCTCCCAGAATCCTGAGCAGGATTCTCCCTTAATCCTGAGTAGGATTCTCCCTGAATCCTGAGCAGGATTCTCCCTGAATCCTGAGCAGGATTCTCCCTGAATCCTGAGCAGAGTTCTCCCTGAATCCTGAGCAGGATTCTCCCAGAATCCTGACCAGGATTCTCCCTGAATCCTGACCAGGATTCTCCCTGAATCCTGACCAGGATTCTCCCTGAATCCTGACCAGGATTCTCCCTGAATCCTGACCAAGATTCTCCCTGAATCCTGACCAGGATTCTCCCTGAATCCTGACCAGGATTCTCCCTGAATCCTGACCAGGATTCTCCCAGAATCATGAACAGGAATCTCCAGAATCATGAACAGGAATCTCCAGAATCCTGAACAGGATTCTCCAGAGCAGAATCCTGAGCAGGATTCTCCAGAGCAGAATCCTGAGCAGGATTCTCCAGAGCAGAATCCTGAGCAGGATTCTCCAGAGCAGAATCCTGAGCAGGATTTACTCAGAATCCTGAGCAGGATTCGCGCAGAATCCTGAACAGGATTCTCCCAGAATCCTGAGCAGGATTCTCCCAGAATCCTTAGCAGGATTCTCCCAGAATCCTGAGCAGGATTTTTTCCCAGAATCCTGAGCAGGATTCTCCCAGAATCATGAGCAGGATTCTCTCAGAATCCTGAGCCGGATCCTCCCAGAATCCTGAGCAGGATTCTCTCAGAGACCTGGGCAGGATTCTCCCAGAATCCTTGGCAGGTTTCTCCCAGAATCCTGAGCAAGATTCTCCAGAATCATAAACAGGAATCTCCAGAATCCTGAGCAGGATTCTCCCTGAATCCTGAGCAGGATTCTCCCTGAATCCTGAGCAGAATTCTCCCTGAATCCTGAGCAGGATTCTCCTTGAATCCTGACCAGGATTCTCCCAGAATCATGAACAGGAATCTCCAGAATCATGAACAGGAATCTCCAGAATCCTGAACAGGATTCTCCAGAGCAGAATCCTGAGCAGGATTTACTCAGAATCCTGGGCAGCATTCGCTCAGAATCCTGAACAGGATTCTCCCAGAATCCTGAGCAGGATTCTCCCTTAATCCTGAGCAGGATTCTCCCAGAATCCTGAGCAGGATTCTCCCTGAATCCTGAGCAGGATTCTCCCTGAATCCTGAGCAGGATTCTCCCTGAATCCTGAGCAGGATTCTCCCTGAATCCTGAGCAGGATTCTCCCTGAATCCTGAGCAGGATTCTCCCTGAATCCTGAGCAGGATTCTCCCTGAATCCTGAGCAGGATTCTCCCTGAATCCTGAGCAGGATTCTCCCTGAATCCTGAGCAGGATTCTCCCTGAATCCTGAGCAGGATTCTCCCAGAATCCTGAACAGGATTCTCCCAGAATCCTGAACAGGATTCGCTCAGAATACTGAGCAGGATTCGCTCAGAATCCTGAACAGGATTCGCTCAGAATCCTGAACAGGATTCGCTCAGAATCCTCAACAGGATTCGCTCAGAATCCTAAACAGGATTCGCTCAGAATCCTGAACAGGATTCGCTCAAAATCCTGAACAGGATTCGCTCAGAATCCTGAACAGGATTCGCTCAGAATCCTGAGCAGGATTCTCCCAGAATCCTGAGCAGGATTCGCTCAGAATCATGAGCAGGATTCTCCCAGAATCCTGAGCAGGATTCTCCCAGAATCCTGAGCAGGATTCTCCCAGAATCCTGAGCAGGATTCTCCCAGAATCCTGAGCAGGATTCTCCCAGAATCCTGAGCAGGATTCTCCCAGAATCCTGAGCAGGATTCTCCCAGAATCCTGAGCAGGATTCTCCCAGAATCCTGAGCAGGATTCTCCCAGAAACCTGAGCATGATTCTCCCAGAATCCTGAGCAGGATTCTCCCAGAATCCTGAGCAGGATTCTCCCAGAATCCTGAGCAGGATTCTCCCAGAATCCTGAGCAGGATTCTCCCAGAATCCTGAGCAGGATTCTCCCAGAATCCTAAGCAGGATTCTCCCAGAATCCTAAGCAGGATTCTCCCAGAATCCTGAGCAGGATTCTCCCAGAATCCTGAGCAGGATTCTCCCAGAATCCTGAGCAGGATTCTCCCAGAATCCTGAGCAGGATTCTCCCAGAATCCTGAGCAGGATTCTCCCAGAAACCTGAGCAGGATTCTCCCAGAATCCTGAGCAGGATTCTCCCAGAATCCTGAGCAGGATTCTCCCAGAATCCTGAGCAGGATTCTCCCAGAATCCTGAGCAGGATTCTCCCAGAATCCTAAGCAGGATTCTCCCAGAATCCTAAGCAGGATTCTCCCAGAATCCTAAGCAGGATTCTCCCAGAATCCTAAGCAGGATTCTCCCAGAATCCTGAGCAGGATTCTCCCAGAATCCTGAGCAGGATTCTCCCAGAATCCTGAGCAGGATTCTCCCAGAATCCTGAGCAGGATTCTCCCAGAATCCTGAGCAGGATTCTCCCAGAATCCTGAGCAGGATTCTCCCAGAATCCTGAGCAGGATTCTCCCAGAATCCTGAGCAGGATTCTCCCAGAATCCTGAGCAGGATTCTCCCAGAATCCTGAGCAGGATTCTCCCAGAATCCTGAGCAGGATTCTCCCAGAATCCTGAGCAGGATTCTCCCAGAATCCTGAGCAGGATTCTCCCAGAATCCTGAGCAGGATTCTCCCAGAATCCTAAGCAGGATTCTCCCAGAATCCTAAGCAGGATTCTCCCAGAATCCTAAGCAGGATTCTCCCAGAATCCTAAGCAGGATTCTCCCAGAATCCTGAGCAGGATTCTCCCAGAATCCTAAGCAGGATTCTCCCAGAATCCTAAGCAGGATTCTCCCAGAATCCTAAGCAGGATTCTCCCAGAATCCTAAGCAGGATTCTCCCAGAATCCTAAGCAGGATTCTCCCAGAATCCTGAGCAGGATTCTCCCAGAATTCTGAGCAGGATTCTCCCAGAATCCTTAGCAGGATTCTCCCAGAATCCTTAGCAGGATTCTCCCAGAATCCTAAGCAGGATTCTCCCAGAATCCTGAGCAAGATTCTCCCAGAATCCTGAGCAGGATTCTCCCAGAATCCAGGATTCGCTCAGAATCCTGAAGAGGATTCGCTCAGAATCCTGAACAGAATTCGCTCAGAATCCTGAACAGGATTCGCTCAGAATCCTGAACAGGATTCGCTCAGAATCCTGAACAGGATTTGCTCAGAATCCTGAACAGGATTCGCTCAGAATACTGAGCAGGATTCGCTCAGAATCCTGAACAGGATTCGCTCAGAATCCTGAACAGGATTCGCTCAGAATCCTGAACAGGATTCGCTCAGAATCCTGAACAGGATTCGCTCAGAATCCTGAACAGGATTCGCTCAGAATCCTGAACAGGATTCGCTCAGAATCCTGAACAGGATTCGCTCAGAATCCTGAACAGGATTCGCTCAGAATCCTGAACAGGATTCGCTCAGAATCCTGAACAGGATTCGCTCAGAATCCTGAACAGGATTCGCTCAGAATCCTGAACAGGATTCTTTCAGAATCCTGAACAGGATTCGCTCAGAATCCTGAACAGGATTCGCTAAGAATCCTGAACAGGATTCGCTAAGAATCCTGAACAGGATTCGCTCAGAATCCTGAACAGGATTCGCTAAGAATCCTGAACAGGATTCGCTAAGAATCCTGAACAGGATTCGCTAAGAATCCTGAACAGGATTCGCTAAGAATCCTGAACAGGATTCGCTAAGAATCCTGAACAGGATTCGCTAAGAATCCTGAACAGGATTCGCTAAGAATCCTGAACAGGATTCGCTAAGAATCCTGAACAGGATTCGCTAAGAATCCTGAACAGGATTCGCTAAGAATCCTGAACAGGATTCGCTAAGAATCCTGAACAGGATTCGCTAAGAATCCTGAACAGGATTCGCTAAGAATCCTGAACAGGATTCGCTAAGAATCCTGAACAGGATTCGCTCAGAATCCTGAACAGGATTCGCCCAGAATCCTGAACAGGATTCGCTCAGAATCCTAAGCACGATTCGCTCAGAATCCTGAACAGGATTCGCTCAGAATACTGAGCAGGATTCGCTCCGAATCCTGAACAGGATTCGCTCCGAATCCTGAACAGGATTCGCTCAGAATCCTGAACAGGATTCGCTCAGAATCCTGAACAGGATTCGCTCAGAATCCTGAACAGGATTCGCTCAGAATCCTGAACAGGATTCGCTCAGAATCCTGAACAGGATTCGCTCAGAATCCTGAACAGGATTCGCTCAGAATCCTGAACAGGATTCGCTCAGAATCCTGAACAGGATTCGCTCAGAATCCTGAACAGGATTCGCTCAGAATCCTGAACAGGATTCGCTCAGAATCCTGAACAGGATTCGCTCAGAATCCTGAACAGGATTCGCTCAGAATCCTGAACAGGATTCGCTCACAATCCTGAACAGGATTCGCTCACAATCCTGAACAGGATTCGCTCAGAATCCTGAACAGGATTCGCTCAGAATCCTGAACAGGATTCGCTCAGAATCCTGAACAAGATTCGCTCAGAATCCTGAACAGGATTCGCTCAGAATCCTGAACAGGATTCGCTCAGAATCCTGAACAGGATTCGCTCAGAATCCTGAACAGGATTCGCTAAGAATCCTGAACAGGATTCGCTCAGAATCCTGAACAGGATTCGCTCAGAATACTGAGCAGGATTCGCTCAGAATACTGAGCAGGATTCGCTCAGAATACTGAGCAGGATTCTCTCAGAATCCTGAACAGGATTCGCTCAGAATCCTGAACAGGATTCGCTCAGAATCCTGAACAGGATTCGCTCAGAATCCTGAACAGGATTCGCTCAGAATCCTGAACAGGATTCGCTCAGAATCCTGAACAGGATTCGCTCAGAATCCTGAACAGGATTCGCTCAGAATCCTGAACAGGATTCGCTCAGAATCCTGAACAGGATTCGCTCAGAATCCTGAACAGGATTCGCGCAGAATACTGAGCAGGATTCGCTCAGAATACTGAGCAGGATTCGCTCAGAATACTGAGCAGGATTCGCTCAGAATCCTGGACAGGATTCGCTCAGAATCCTGGACAGGATTCGCTCAGAATCCTGAACAGGATTCGCTCAGAATCCTAAGCAGGATTCGCTCAGAATCCTAAGCAGGATTCGCTCAGAATCCTAAGCAGGATTCGCTCAGAATCCTAAGCAGGATTCGCTCAGAATCTTGAGCAAAATTCTACCAGAGTCCTAAGAGAAATATTACCAGAATCCTTAGCAGGATTCTCCCAGAATCCTAAGCAGGATTCTCCCAGAATCCTGAGCAGGATTCTCCCAGAATCCTGAGCAGGATTCTCCCAGAATCCTGAGCAGGATTCTCCCAGAATCTTTAGCAGGATTCTCCCTGAATCCTAAGCAGGATTCTCCCAGAATCCTGAGCAGGATTCTTCCAGAATCCTGAGCAGGATTCTCCCAGAATCCTGAGCAGGATTCTTCCAGAATCCTGAGCAGGATTCTTCCAGAATCCTGAGCAGGATTCGCTCAGAATCCTGAGCAGGATTCGCTCAGAATCCTAAGCAGGATTCGCTCAGAATCCTAAGCAGGATTCGCTCAGAATCTTGAGCAAAATTCTACCAGAGTCCTAAGAGAAATATTACCAGAATCCTTAGCAGGATTCTCCCAGAATCCTAAGCAGGATTCTCCCAGAATCCTGAGCAGGATTCTCCCAGAATCCTGAGCAGGATTCTCCCAGAATCCTGAGCAGGATTCTCCCAGAATCCTGAGCAGGATTCTCCCAGAATCTTTAGCAGGATTCTCCCTGAATCCTAAGCAGGATTCTCCCAGAATCCTGAGCAGGATTCTTCCAGAATCCTGAGCAGGATTCTCCCAGAATCCTGAGCAGGATTCTTCCAGAATCCTGAGCAGGATTCTTCCAGAATCCTGAGCAGGATTCGCTCAGAATCCTGAGCAGGATTCGCTCAGAATCCTAAGCAGGATTCGCTCAGAATCCTAAGCAGGATTCGCTCAGAATCCTAAGCAGGATTCGCTCAGAATCTTGAGCAAAATTCTACCAGAGTCCTAAGAGGAATATTACCAGAATCCTTAGCAGGATTCTCCCAGAATCCTAAGCAGGATTCTCCCAGAATCCTGAGCAGGATTCTCCCAGAATCCTGAGCAGGATTCTCCCAGAATCCTGAGCAGGATTCTCCCAGAATCCTGAGCAGGATTCGCTCAGAATCCTAAGCAGGATTCGCTCAGAATCCTAAGCAGGATTCGCTCAGAATCCTAAGCAGGATTCGCTCAGAATCTTGAGCAAAATTCTACCAGAGTCCTTAGAGGAATATTACCAGAATCCTTAGCAGGATTCTACCAGAATCCTGAGCAGGATTCCCCCAGAATGGTGAGACGGATTCTCCTAGAGTCCTGAGCAAGATTCTTCCAGAATTTTAGGCAGGATTCTTCCAGAATCCTGGGCAGGATTCTCCCAGAAGTCCGGTATCAATTGGATTTCTTCGTGAAAGTATTGTGTCAGCTATCAGAAACGCTTAGTGATTGTTACCCGTTATACAACTGGTCATCATTTACGTGCTGTTTCCTTCAACGGGATACAAATTAACATCTCAAACCAGGAGATGACTGTATTGTGTATATTCTATATCTATGTATGTATGCCCAGACCTCCAAAAAGAACATTCTCGCGACCATTATCTCGATTCTTCGCGAATTCCAGAACAGTCCGATGCGCCAATTACCGCAAAAGATTCCATCGGTCAGGCCAAATCGTTTTGGGGTCGATTTCAGAAGATACCCCTCTGGTACCCAAACGGGATGACGGCGGCGGGTTGGGCGCCCGAGTCGCTGGCTGCGCTGCGTTAATTTCATTTATTGAAGTCAATTGGCACCGCGCAAGGCGAAAAGTTTAACGAGGAAGTCTTGGGCAGTGGCGAGCGCTGGCTGACTTGCCACCTCGCCGTCCGTCGGCGTCGTCGGTAGAGATTGAGGCCGGTCACATGTGTAGGCATGATATGTACACAACATTGGACTTGCGACAGGCGTACCTCATTTCGCAAAATACCGGCAACCGTCCGCCCGGCCGAGTCGTGCAAATTGATCGACCTCGGTGACGAAGATGGATTTTGACGCGGTGTGTTCTAGGAACATGTGCCTACCCCGAGCCGGCCAACATCAATCAACAACAAATCGTAGACAGTTGTTCTGAGTAGTGCGGCTGCTCGGGAAACTATGTATAGAACTACATCAGACGAAATGACAAATATTAGTCTTAATTTGCGTCAATTTTGCCACTCAAATGGGCGTTGGTTGAGTAATGGAGGAGTGACACGGGTGTCACTGTTTGGACGTGCACTGTTGTACTTTATCACCCGTGTATTGAGTTATTATTGCAAATTGGCGAAAATTTGTTTGCATTCGCGCAAGCTCCCAAAACAGACAAATATGCTTCAAGGTTCACTTCTCAGAAATTTACGAAACGTTATCAATCCATCAAGCACCGGTCTTAACGAAATAAACCCCCACGAAACTTCTAGACTGGATGTGGGATGCTTGCACAATACTTGGAAGACCGTAGCATTTTCTACGAATTTCAACAAGTCTGTCTTAAGGCGAAACTGGATCCATTTCCTCACTTTTTGGTTTTTGATTTTTAATAAAATAACGAAGCAATATTTTCAAAATCGGTTTTCGTACACATGTAGAGTATGGATCAAGGTATCTCCTGAATTTTTCCCTGGTGGAATAAGTTTTTCGTTTTTGCAGAAACCATTTTTAAACAAAATTGCACAAAAAAATGGTTTCTGCAAAAACGAAAAACTTTTTCCACCAGGGAAAAAATCAGGAGATACCTTGATCCATACTCTACATGTGTACGAAAACCGATTTTGAAAATATTGCTTCGTTATTTTATTAAAAATCAAAAACCAATAAAATGAGGAAATGCTTCCAGTTTCGCCTTAATGGAAGATCTACATAAACTTCCCAGCCTTTATCAGATTTTAAAGCATCCGATATGTAATAAATACCTCATTATGTTTCTTGGACGGTTATTATTATTATTTTAAACACTTTACCTCTAGGACATCCGTTTCTGATTCTTTATTATTAATTACCTAATATATATCTAGGTTACTACATCAAAGCAATGGTGATAGAGTTCACATAAACTTGAACACTCCGATTTTGATAACTTCATTTCATTCAAGTTAACAAGAAGATAAACTTACTGTCGTTGTGAAGTGAACTGTGGACTACTAACTAAAACGCAGTAAAAATCTATGCCAATTCTTAATGGATTTACTTCCGGTTTCCCGCAAACGATGTTTGTGATCATTAACCATAACGATGAGTGTCTCTGACGTAAAACGATTCCATCAAATTAGCAGAATTAGGAGAAACCTATTACAGCATCGTCGTAACATAGATCAAAACCCTACTATACTAGTCTACCTTGACGATCTCTACCGGAGATGGATGGGTATTGTTTCAATTTTGAGACACGATCAAGCAATATGACGTCAATGGGACAATGACATGCAACTTTGGATTCTGCGTCATTTGAAAGGTATATCATCAACAGCTTTGCGTTGCGCAATCAATTTCCATTCGGTTCCACACAGATCCGAAACATTAGAATGCTATAATTATGGCGCTCCAGGATGCCTGCAGTTATCTGTTTCTTTTTTTTATTTCGGTCATAAACGCTATGATTATGAAGCATCTATTCTGTGAGTTTTTAACATGGAGTCGGAACGAAAAGACTGGGGGACAAACATCGCTGTTCGTTTGATCTTCGTGAATGCAGTATTCCACTGCAACATAAGAATCAATTGTTTTTGTAGGTTAAACGGTAATCAAGAACAAATAATGATCAGAATGAGATGAAAAACTCATTGGACTTTTAAGGAACATTTTAAGGATTTAGGGACGAAAATATAACTTACGCTTGCTGATTTACTTTAACAGCTAATAATTTCATACCCTCCTACTAATCTCTTTATTTCGATGAGTGTTCCTCCATAAATCATCAATTCATGTTTATTTATCGCTTTGCCATTGTACATATATGGCGTTTACATCTTTTTGTGATGAACTTTGAAAATGGTTAAAAATAACGCAAAAAAGTTTATCCACCCCCAAACGGATACTACGTTTTAAGAGTGCTTTACACAACTTTGGTGTGTATCCCGCCACTTTCTTGAACATTGTGTCCAGTTGCCATTTAGTGCTCTTGAAATATCCGTGTTCTAAATGTTCGTTTCGTGTTCAATTGAAAGTTATTAAAAAATAACAAAAAAGCACAACATTCGATCAGCATCCGAAATTTGGTTGTCGAACATCACAAAACTGGCAAAAAATACCGTGATATTGCTGATATTGTCCAGCTTCACAAGGATACAAAGAAATGTTATTTGGGGCTGATGGTATCACAACAAAATGGCGGCGAACCGGTGAAACCTGCAGTTGGGGCGCAGATATACGTTCCAACAAGACGGGAGTTCGAAGCACACCTCAAAGCTGGTTTCAGGAAAAGCTTACCAAGATTATGAGGTGACCAGCACAGTCCCGACCTTAATCAGACTGAGCTACTCTGGTCAATTTTTTAGATAAACTTCAATCTGGACGTTTTTCCTCATTTTTTTTGTTTTTTTTTATTTTTTATTTTTTTCATTAAATAACGGTGCAACTTTTTCAAAATCGGTTTTCATACACATGTAGAGGAAGGATCAAGCTATCGCTTGAATTTTTCCTAGAGGAAATGATTCTTTCATTTTTGCTGTAACCATTTTAAATGAAATGAAAAAGCCCTAATAATTCCTCTTAGCGGTGATAGTGCCTTTCTCGTGCCTTCGGAACCCCATTTCAACAAAACTGAAGTGACATATTGATGAATATCGCATCTTCCCCATACCAAATATTCCCATATTGCATGGTTTTAGAGCCTAAAACACCAATAAACAGCCGCCGTCTTGAATTTAAAGTCGCCATCTTGGATTTTAAACCGCCATCTTGGATATTATTGTTGCCATTTTTGCACCCCAGACATCTTCCCAATACCAAATATATCCATATTGTATAGTTTTGGGGCCTAAATCTCCATTAAACAGCCACCATCTTACACTTGGAGCCACCATCTTGGATTTAAGGTCGCCATCTTGGATATTCTGGTCACCAATTTTTTACTCCGGACATCTTTCCTATACCAAATATACCCATATTGCATGCTTTTAAGGCCTAAAACTCTATCTTGGATATTCTGGTCGCCATTTTTGGACTCAGGACATCTTCCCCATACCAAATATACCCATGATGCATGGTTTTAGAGCTCAAATCTTTATTAAACAGTCGCCATCTTGAATTTGCAACTGCCATCTTAAATATTAGGCTGTCATCACGACTTTTGGTCTGACATCGTAGAATTTCTGGTCTCCGGTGTTGATTTCCGCACAAAATTCGTCAACCATGCTAAAGGTTACAAAAATCTCCGTAGTTTGATGTGTCGCATGATGGGGCTTGGTTCGGTTCTAAATACGGCCAGTTCTACCGGTGCTGGTCGGGAGCACTGAAATTGCCATAACTCCGGAACGCATTGACCGATCTGGACCATTTTTAATAGCAAACAGTGCGGTAAAATTCCGGTTCGATTCGAGTTATAATCCGAAAAATCGGTGGGAAGTGCCTTAAAAGTGAGTGACCCTTTTGTACACAGACATACATACAAACACACACATACACACAGACATCATTCCAATTCGTCGAACTGAGTTGATTTGACTCTCCGAGCCTTCTATCGAAAATTCGTTTTTAGAGTGAACATATAGCCTTTCAGTTCACTTTGGTGAACGAAAAAGGCAAAAAAGGTTTCTGGAAAACAAATCAACATTTCCCACCAGAAAAAAAAACAGAAGCTTTCTTGATTCTTCCTCCGAATGTGTAGGGAAACTGCTTTTGAAAAAATTGATCAGTTATTTGATAAAAAAAATCAAAAAATTGAGGAAATGGATCCAAGCATTCAACAATTGCGGCAGGTTATCGCAACTGATTGGGGCAAAATCACCCCGGAAGCAACTGTTAAGCTTGTTGAGTCGATGACACGACGATGTCGAGTAGTTATTGAAGTAGCTGCACACTGATTATTATGGCGGAGCTCCACCTAGACTCCTTTCGAGATCTATGGCAAGATTTCTCCAGGAATTTATCCCGAGTTTCCTATCGTAATTCCTATGGGCATTTCTCAGGGGAAATCCTCTCATTCCTTCCAAGGTATTCAGGAGATAATAGCAGGGAACATCTCGCAAGATACTCTAAGAAAAATCCTAGTAAAATCAGGAATTGCCAGACGAAACCTGATCAAAGAAATCCAAGAGGTGTCCCACGGGAAGAACTCCTAGAGAAATCTTGAACGTAGCAGGCGGAACCCTAGGAGTAACTCCCGCCGAGAAGATTTTCGCAAGAAATAAACGGGTCTCCAGGATTAATCCAAATTTTTGGAGAAATTCTTAAGAAATGCTTGAAAGATTTGCCTGGGAAAATCTGGAAAAGCCGGGGCCCGTAGCGTAGTGGTTGTTCACATCATAAGTGGATGGTCATGGGTTCAATCCCAGCCCCGGCACTTGCAATTTTTCGTCAGTTGCTCTTCCCCTCGAGAGCGGCTGACACCTGACCCTCTTCTGAGCATATGCTCTAGCGGACCCGGAAACTTATTAATAATGGCTCCAAGAGAAAAAATTATCGAAATCTCAGGTATATTTGCTAGCGAAATTCCTGAAGGAACTTTTGTAGAAGTTACAGGTGAAACTCTGGATGAAAATCCATGAAACAAACATGAAATTCAACAAACTGAGCGATAATCTTAGGAAAGAGCTCGAAGGTATAACTTCAAAAGTAAGGTACAAATAAGATTTCAGGGCAAGGAAGAATTCCTGCAGCAATCCTTGTAAGTAGTCCTTAAAGAATCCTTTGATGAGTTCCTGGAGAAATCCTTGTGGAAGTTCTGGTGGAATTCCTGGAAAAAATCCGAGAACGATTTTCCGGAGGAATAATTGAACAATTGTATTATGAGACCATTTCAGAATTACCGGAATAATGCTAGGAAGATTTTTGTTTTAATCTTTGGAAATACCCCTAGGGATTCGAGAAAAGAAAAATGGTGAAATCCTCAAACGAAGTCTTGTAGAAATCAATGGAAAATAACTTGAGAATTCATTCCGTATTCTTCCAGTATTTTCTTCAAAGAATCTGCCGAGAATCATTCCAGTGACTTCTCAAGATGTTTCTTTTATGATTCCTTTACGTACTTTATTTTTAAATTTAACAAAAAAATTTCAACGATTCCTCCGGTAATACTTAAGAAAATTTTCAAAGAAATCCTGCAGAAACTATGAGAGAAACTTTTCTAGGTTGTTCAAAATGATTATTACAAGGATTCCCCCAGAAGTTGTTCAGGACTCATTTTTACAATATCCTTCATCTAGCCTCGAGACACCGTTCCCGAAATTTCTTCTAGATTACATCCCAAATCTTCCATGAATTATTTCAGCAATCCATCCAAGTATTTCTCCAGGATTTTTCAAGATTCCTACATGAATTCTCCATGGATTCCTCCAAGAATTTCATCATGAACTTGTCTAGGAATAGATCAGAAGGACTCTTACAGGGGTTTTGGTATGGATTTCAATAAAATATTATCCAGGAATTCTTCTAAAGATTCTTCTAGGAATATCTCCAAGAACTGTTCCAAGGAATCTGTTCCATGAAATTTTTCAAGGACTTCTCCAGGAATTTTTCCAAGAATTTTAAGATAGACTCCTCCAAAAATCTTCCACGGGATACCTATGTAACTTCTTCAAGAATTGTTCCAAAAGCTTTCCCAATATTTTCTCCACAAATTCATTCAAGGATTTCATCAATATTTTCCCCAAGGATTCCAGAAAGAATTCATATTTACATTTCTTCAAGAACTCTTAAAAAAATACTCTTCTACTTCAGAAAATCTTCCAAGGTTACTTTTAGTTATTCTCCCGAGAACGCCTCCAGAAATTCTTCAAAAACCATCACACGAAATTATCCAGCATTTTACGAGCGTTAATGGCTGCCAGAATTTTGCTCACTTTCTAGCAGGGAGCAACCGTTTTGACATTTGGCTTGTGTTGATTTTTTGATAGATGATGATTTTTGCTTTTCGCTTTTGGAAGGGAAAATAGCCACAAATGATCCATAGAAAATATAAAATAGTTTCATGAAAACAATCCATAGAAAATTGGAAAACGATCCATAAAATATAAGAAATGATCCATAAAATTCTGGGAACGATGAAATTGGGAAAATGATTCATAAAAAATATGGATCCAACACAAGGATCGGTATATTCGCCTCACTCCATTCATATTCACTCTTCTTTGCTGAAGCGAATCGAGAAAGATGCAGCAAACGGATTGTCGTGATCAAACGCGCAACCCCATCACCAGTGGGAAGCGATGAGCCAGCTGCTTGATATGAATATTCGTTGCCATTCGTCGCAGTTTGGATCGCAAGCGAATGAATGAATGGCGAATGGTGAAGAATGCTGGTGAGCGATCGAAGCGGCTATTATAAATGCTAGATTAGCAAAGAAAATAATTCGAAAACATCAAAAATTCGTAGGTATGCACAATATGAATCGCATCACTCACGAATCGCATTCGCTTGCGATGCGAATGTGGACGAATGAGTAATTTCCAAGTGTGGCTTCCCACCGTTCGCCGGAGTTTACTGTCGTCGCTGACAAGCATACACACAAACTAAAGCGACACCCATTCGCTGCTGACTGTCTTCGAATGTGGAAGAAGATGAAAAGTGGAAATCAGGAACCCTGATCCAACACAATCATGGACGACTTTTCGTAAAATTAACACTGTCGGTTTATGGATCATTTTCAAAATTTCATGGATCATTTTCTAAATTTTATGGATCATTTCTAAAAGTTTATGGATCGTTTCAAAAATTTCATGGATCATTTTCTATGTTTTATGAATCGTTCTCCTATTTTCTATGGATCATTTTATATTTTTTAGAGATCATTCTAGGTATCGTTTCAACTATTTCAAGGAGCATTTAATGAACATTTTACCAAAATTTGGTAACTTTTTACAGAATTTTGTTAAAAAACTGTTACCAAACGCTCAGCAGTTGAGATTTCGGCAAGGATTTCGGTAAAAATTACCGAACGTGGCTAGATGTGTAAACAAAAGTATCAATCAAAGAGCAATGTATAAAAACTATTTCTCAAAATTTGTTCATCATTTTTCAAATAATCTACCTCAGATCTGCTTATGAGCTGGCCAGGGAACATGGAAGAAATCTATCAAAAATCTCGACGGTAATCAAATTAGCAATGGATCTCTCCAAAAAATATTTAATGGACTTGGTAAACTAAATACCATAAAAGAAATCTTTCAGAAATCAATGCCAAACTATACCAAATAGGCAGTCCCAAAAAAAATCGATGTTCGAAAAGTGAAGGTGCTCAACCCTTGAATGAAAGATATGCATATTTGAAGCATTTTTGTAGAACATTTCGATATTCTGAAAAATCATTTAGAGGTTTCGCCAGGGCGATTTTTAAAAAAAGACCCTTTCGCATGAAAATTCTTTTATATATAGACCTTTTACCAGCACAAAAAAGTTTTACCGTCAATATAAACACAATATTTCCAAAACTTATACCCATCAAAAATGCCTAGAAGTCCATAAAAAAATACAAAAATATTGAAAAAATTCAAAAGTTGAAAAAATATAACGAAAAAATGTTGTTTTTTATTTTTCAAAAATCGCCCTGGCGGAACCTCCAAATGATTTTATTAGAAAATCGAAATGTTCTACGAAAATGCTTCAAATATGCATATCTTTCATTTAAGGGTTAAGCACCTTCACTTTTCGAATATCGATTTTTTTTTTGGGACAGCCTAATACCAAAGCTTTCGCAAGAATCTACCAGTAATTTTCCATTATTTTGAATGAATTTCTCTGTTAGTTTCTTAGAATCTCACTTAGCATTTCGATGGATCCTGTCCTAGATCTTGTAAAAAAAATCAAGAATATACCTAGCAAAAAAAAATATATGAATATAAGACAATAAGTTTGGACAAGTGACGAAAAAAACCAAGCCCGTGTCATAATCATATCATTGTTTTTTGACAGCGTTTTTGTTAAACATGAAAGGGCATTCTTTGAGAATGACAGGTCTTGCACCGTGAAGCAAATCATTACCCAAAAGTGCACCGCGAGGCAAAAGGTCTGAAAACCCCAGAGATAGGCAGCACCACCAGCGAATAGGGGATGGTAACATAAGACTGAATTTCAATAGGCTGAATGCACAAAAGACTGAATACGAAAGGCTGAAATCGGGAAATTGCAACATAAGGCTGAAACTTGGTTGGGATGCGACTGGGATGATTTTGCTTCGGAATGTTGGCTTTGCAGTCTTTTGGGGAATCGAAAACACTAGTTTATGATTTTTCCCGACGTTTCGGTCCGTATGGGACCTTTTTCAAGGGTTCAATCGGTCAAGGTTCCCTAGTCAAGATGGCTTTGCTAAACTCAAAAATGTCATGCGGAAGTTTTGGTCTATCGGGCGGTCTAGAATTCGGTCCCTGTTTTTGGAAAGCAATGGTGGAAGATTTCAAAAACAGAGACCGAATTCTAGACCGCCCGATAGACCAAAACTTCCGCATGACATTTTTGAGTTTAGCAAAGCCATCTTGGCTAGGAAACCTTGACCGATTGAACCCTTGAAAAAAGTCCCATACGGACCGAAACGTCGGGAAAAATCATAAACTAGTGTTTTCGATTCCCCAAAAGACTGCAAAGCCAACATTCCGAAGCATAAGGCTGAAATTACAAACGGCTGAAAATTGAAAAGGCTGTAAATACGAAAATGATTTTGATAAATGATAAGATATGGCACTTCTTCCTTCATTTGGAGTAACGCCTGAACTGAGATTAAGCCTGCTTCTCAGCTTTGGCATATTTTGTAACAGATACGAAGATGCTCAATGCCAAAGGGAGTCAAGAAAATTTTCATAGTGTAAAGTTTTTAGTCCGAACGCGAATCGAACACGTGACCCTCAGCATGGGCCACAGTTTCGAAACTGAGCTTAGTGAAGAGGCTAGTGGTGCATACCAACAAACACAAAAAGAAACTGATAATATTCATATAGTTATTTTTTCCTTCTTTAGGCATTAGCTATTCTTTCGAGATTGTTGTCATTGCGGCTGCTAACAATATCGTCAGAGATTTTCCTTTCTTTGACATATATGCTATTCTTTTGAAAAATACCGTCTTAGTAATGCAGGCGTTAAACTAATCCATAGTATTATAAATAGTCGTAAAACTTTCTGATTCATAACATAGTAACTGAAGCATGTTCCCCCAAAATGGCTTAGTTTAGCCAATCATGCACTAAGGAACGATCAATCGTCAAGCTCAAGCAATTCCAATGCGAGTGCCACGGCTAGGTAATCGACCAACAAGCAAATTTTAAAATAGATCCTAAACTAAATAAAGGTATGTAATTATTCCCAATTGGAGTAATTCGTCTGTTTCTCTGAGTTGTTAGTGTTGAGGATAGTCTTTAGACGGGTGCGTTTGAAAACTAGTCGAACCACTATTTCAGCCTTATGTTATTTCAGCCTTTTGATGCATTCAGCCTTTTGTAATTTCAACCTTTCGTAATTCAGCCTTTTGTACGTAACCCGCGAATAGAGTGACGATCCATACAAAATATTCAATAGTTGCATACAAATAGTGGACATCCAAAAGACTAAACAGCTCCAGGCTGATTCACGTGTGGGTAAAAAAAAGTTTTCTTTTTTTTCTCTCTTTGAGCGCATATATTAAAACCCACGCATAATGGATCGTACAATCGAAGTTGAGAAACGACAGCCAGCAACGGTACCACCCTGTATTCAAAATACCTGCAGGCGAAGTCCGTAGGTGGAGCATATGCGATGATGAATGCCGCCCAGTTCATGCATACTTATGAGAAGAGAGAAAAAAAAAAAAAGATAAAAATAAATAAACATCCAGCATAGAGTGGCAACCCCGACCGGGCGGCGTGCGATCGCACCGCACCACGCCACGCTAGCCAGCATTGAATCAGCTGAAGCAACCGAGTGGGCTAGCTGAGCTATAAATAGAGCTCAAAGCTGCTGCACAAGGTGGTCGCCAGTCAACAAAAAGAACCAGAAATAGAGTGTCGTTTATCATAGACGATTACCGGAGGTGGGTACAGCAGCAGCAGCAACAACAGCAACAGCACATAAATAAAACTTCGAAAGACAAACATCTGTAAGAGATCGTTCGCTGCCAGTGTGGAACGAGTGGGTAGTAGAAGTAGGGGAGATCGGAGTAAAATCAATTGGAAAACAAAATAGCGCTACCTATTTGTATATTGTCACCAAACAATATTGCTAATATTGAAAATCATCATATTTTGGTGAAAAAAAATCATTGTAGTGATAAAAAATCTCTTCAAAATTAGGTGGAACAATTAATTTGCTCTTCAATTTCAAACGTACAAATTGATGTAAAATTAAAAAAAAATAAACTAAAAAATTAGAAAAATTAAAAAAATCAAAAATACTCAAAATGTTTTAAAAATAATCAGAAATAATTTGTTAAATAAATTTCGAAATGTTAATTACATATTGTTTGGTTATCAAACACTTTTTCAGCGAAATTGATTCCTATTTCAAACAACCCAAGTTACCATTAGCTCGATATTTCGCAAATTTTGGTTTATAGGACTAATGTATGGCCAATATAGAGCATGTCAGCTCTTTAATGACACTAGATCGGATCATAAGACAGAATAAGTTTTTTTTGTGGTTACTTGGACAGTATTATTGAAACTTTGGAGCATTCTGGTACGCAAAACGCGCTCTCTTTCATCGTGGTTCGAAAACTTCCGATCGATAGTATTTACCTTGTGGTGCTTTTTACTTCGACCTCTCCTAGCACTGAAAATGGAACGAACATAAGAAGAGAAGAATCTGCTAAGAAGACAGCAATCCATCAAGATATTGTGAGAACAGAGAGTTTTTCGTTTACACAGATGATCGCGCAGCGTTACAGCAAACAGCTGTTCAAGAGAGCTTACGATAAACCAAGTATTTCAAGCTTCAAACGGAAAGATCGGGCGATGCCTATTAACTATGTACGTAGGCTTACGTTTGATATAGGTACCACCCACTTCCTCCTAGTTTTTGGCTAGGAAGGGCCCAATCAGTTTCAAAACTTTATTGGGTTTTACAAGTTAAACAGCGTTGCGTTGCTATTCGGGTTTCAGTCAATAACCTTTTTCACATGCGTCGGATCGCTTTGCGGTCTTCGTAGTGTTGATTCCTCATAAAATTTGCAATAGAAATCATCCAACGGCAATAAGTTTACAGGAGCGAACATGTGTTTTCTGTCCCAGGCTAATGTATATGAAACTTTTGGTCTTCCAGACCTTTTTTTATTTTTTACCTGTGATGATCCCTTAAGAATAAAGGGAACCCAATCCTTCGTCATCGTTCTATAAGCTGCTGCAATCCCACAGCTGACTCGATCAGAGAGCACCAATTCATCGTTCACCCACCCGAGAATATCCAGATAAAAACAACGAAAGGCAAAAAATCTAGGTCATTGTACATTCATATTTTCCCCCTTTTATTCTGTGCCCACCAGCCAACAGCGTGCGCTCAGCTCAGCTGATTTGCCTTGGGTTTAATATGCTCTCGGTTGTTTACACCGTCGCGTCGTCATCCGTTCCTCCGACATCGCCATATCGTCTCGACGTTGACGTTTGTATTTCTCTGTACTCGCGCTTAGTACCTATACGCGATCTCTACTGGACGAAGTGGAGCCGGAGGGGCAGTTAGTACTGTTTGCACATTAATAATTTGCAGTTCTCGGTTCATGTATGCTCGAGTCGGTTCACTTTCCGCAATGCATCTTGCAGTACCGAACCACAACAACGTCCGTCCGTCGTATGTTTGTCGATTTGTGTGACTGTACTTTTGTTTGTTTACCTTCAGAGAGTGGATGGGATGGAGAACGCACGAAAGCGACGAGGAGAGGAATCAAGGCATGATTCGCACAAGCCGAAGAATGCGGTAAAAACAAAATAGGCGCTAAAACAGGCAGTTGCAGACTAGATACGCAAGACGCAATACACTGCGGCAGAGCATAGCAGTAGTGGCGAACGCGGCAACAGAGGGCCTACCTACAACTGTGACATCTTAATGTGTACGACGTGGACGGCCGTCATTGCATTATTGCCTTGTAAGGGTATGGGAATGAAACCGCTTGAAACCAGCATACATATTTTGTTGTCGGAACGGAACGGAGAAAAGTAAACAAGAAAATGACGAGTCATGTTTACGATACGACGAAGATCAAGACGAAACGGCACCGTCATTTACAAATTCAAGCAATTGGTCAGCTGACTTGGCGTAATAATAAATAAAATGTTAAAGGACCATGAATGGCTAACACTAGATTCACTGTCAACGAGATGCTCTCTATCAATAGCTTCCGTATTCGCAACCTTGCCCTAAGGTTGAAGCAAAAAAAAAACTCACCCAATCAACAACCCCAGCCAACTACTCGAGCTCATCCGCTCATCCAATCAGGACGAATCGTCGATATTCTACGACGCCGAATCTGCAGATACCACTACTCATTGCCAACACTAACGTCCCAACCTTGCGCTAACGATTCACTACAGATACAAAGATAAATTATGCCCCATAACCTCCGGATTGGTCATCTCAACGTGCGTGGACTTGAGTGTCCAATAGACGAATTGAAAATACTTCTCAAGAAGAACCAGTACAACTTCTTCGCAGTCACCAAAGCCAAATTGATGCATCCAGTCCGACTGGGCCTATCCGAGTACCATCGTACAACTTTTTGCCAGCTAGCAGAGGAAGAGGCAGCAAATCATGTGGAGGTATTGGATTGTACTTCCTTAAAGGATTGAAGGTTACACCAGGGTTGAAGTGTACATTCAACCGAGCCGTTCCGATCGGACAAAGGTTCGAATACCTAGTCGTACGAACCAAAATCAACGACCTCACTATTGGCAACGCGGTGGTCTACAATCCCTGTGTCTCCAATCCAAGTTTCGCCCCGGAGTATGGGAAGCTGCTCTTCGATATCCAAGATCAAGGCTTTGTCAGACTCTACCTTGGACAGACTCTACTTGGAGATTACAACATTAACATGTCTGCACCATCGCCGGTGGGATCCCACGCAGCACTCCTGCGCATACACGAAGCCTTCAACCTCGCAGTTCTACCAACTACCCCCACAAGGACTACGGAACGAAGTGCAACGACCATCGATTTGTTGGTGACTGATTGCCCCCGATCGATAGTAGCCGCCAAAGCAGTAGCAAACACTATTTCGGACCACGAGACAATCTACATGATCTTGGACGTCCGTTATAGGAAGCCCGTAGCACGCCAGCTAACAGTAAATAAGAGACTTCCGTTCCCTAGACCCCACTAGACTACAAGCGGACTTTCAAGAAACAAATTTCGAGCATTTTTTTTTTCAAACGAGGAACGTTCATGTTAAAGCACAGTCCCTGACGTCCACATTACAGAACCTTTTGGACACCCATGCTCCGGAAAAGGTCATCACGGTGAAAGACAAGCGGGTTCCGTGGATAACTGCGGAAATCGAAGAGGCCATAGCCATGAGAAATCTTGCCTACAGCCTCTATTCACGCAACCCCAACAGACGACGCGAAGATAACAATTGGCGAGACTACATTCAAGAACGTGCCAGAGCAGCCGCTTTGATGTCTGACGCTAAAAAGCGTTACGGCGAACGTTTCTTCTCATCGGACCTTCCAGCCAAAAAGCTTTGGAACAATTTGCGAAGAGAAGGCGTACTCAATAATGACATGAAAAACATGTCTGCTGAACAGATCGACGTTGAACAGCTTAACAATTTCTTTTGCGAAGGACATCGCCAACTACGAACCGCACCATCCATTGGTGCGGACGGCATTCCGATCTTCTTCGTGAAACTTTTATGTCCATTCATCTATCCTGTGCTACTTGACCTCTATAACTCCATTATAGACAGTGGGACATTCCCGGCGATTTGGAAGAAAGGTATTGTTACTCCGATTCCAAAGACTTCGAATCCAGCACAACCCAAGGATTTTCGACCGATAACAGTGCTTCCTGCTATCTCCAAAGTGCTGGAGAAGGTTCTGCTGGATCAAATTGTCGAACACATTGACAGCAACGGTTCGCAACTGCTAGCCAAATATCAGTCAGGAAACAGGAAGCACAACCACGGCGTTGGCTAAAATCACGCACGATGTTTACAACAACTTCGATGGGGAGCACTGCACCGCTATGGTATTGGTGGACTTCTCCGTCGCTTTCAACTGCGTCAACCACAGGAAGTTGCAATCAAAGCTACGTCAAGAATTCCACTTTACAAACGACGCATGTCAACTAGTCGCATCTTTTCTCGGACACAGAAGTCAATGTGAAAGTGGAATCTGCTGTATCGTCTGAACATCCCCTAACAGATGGAACTCCGCAGGGGTCCTGCCTTAGCGCCCAGCTCTTCAGTCTGTATATTAATAGCCTACCGGAGGGACTGAAGTGTAGCTACCAGTTGTATGCTGACGATCTACAACTGTACGTATCTGGACCAAAACAAGACATCGAAAGACTCGTATCAACGGTGAACACAGACCTGAAATACATCGAACGTTGGGCTAAGGAGAATTATCTCTTTCTGTTGGGATCAATGGAAAAACATCCTGGCAACACTGCTCCGCTCCACAGTTTACATCAGTCTACGTCAAGTCAACTGTGGGCTCACCAGTGACAACCGGAGTGTCACTGTAGTGATGCAATAGATGTTGACAACAATCAAGCCAGTTGTCAACATGCAAGATGGCCACTTGCACAGTTCGTCCAGTTCGTGTCGTGAATATTTATATATCATTTTATGTACAATTTTAATCTGTAAATATGAATAGTGTAAATACATCGTTTTAGCATGTTCGTTTGTAATTCGTATGTTACGCGTTTTGCTAGTATGTAACACTTTCCTAACCCAAAAAAGACTCAAGTGATCGTGTTCTGTAGGGACGGAGCAGTAACACCACATTCGAATATTGAGTTCTGCTCGGAACCCATTTCGCTATCTGAAGGCGTTACCACCCTAGGTCTGCAAATGGACCATAATCTCCGTTGGTCGACTCAGGTGAATCAAATCACGAAGAAAGTGTTCGGAACTCTGCATACTTTCCGGCGATTCTCATCTGTGTTGAGCACTCAAACCCGGATGAAACTTGCGCACTTATTGTGATGTAGTGTATTACCCTGGCTTGTCAGCCGCACTGAAGGAGCAGCTGAACCGGTGTTTCAAGGCTACGGTACGATTTGTATACAGGATGTGCCGCAGAGAGTCCACCGCAGCGCTACGCCACACCATAGTCGAACTTTCGTAACCGCATATGCTGCTTCATGCGGCAAGGGTACACCAACAACTTGCCGAACTACCTGATGGAGCACCTACAGCGGGGGACGCAGGATCGCACCAGATCCTGTACCATCCCTAGGCATACGAAATCCCAGAGGAAAAGCATCCTAGTTTCCGGGGTTCTAACATGGAATGAGCTCCCCTTACAAATCAAGCAAAAACCAACTATGCCATCTTTCAAACAGGCCATTAGAAGCCTGTAACCAAGAAGAAGCAAACTTTGTGATTTTAGTTACATTCCTCTCACGATTTTATCTAAAATTAGTTAGAATTAGTTACATTTGCAAACTGTAATTCAGTTACTAGCTCCTTAAGTATGTTTTTATCAATGCTGTATGTGCCTTTCCTTCACCTGAAACAAGGTTTCACAGTCAACAGGGTATCGATTCGTTAATAAATAAATTATAAAAAAAATAAAAATAAATAACTAGTGACAGTCTTGCAGAACGCATTATTTAAAATATTATCAAGACAGCACACAACTAAAAACTCCAAATCAAAGTGTATTCAACAATCTGCAAGCCAACCGTTACCACCTTCACATGTGTACTGCAAACAAAATAGGGATATCAAGATAAACCGCTACGTTTAACTAAGTATACAAAACCCAACGTTCAATAGGGTACAAATCTACTTCATCATATGCGCTAATTCCCGTCATATCAGACCTATTTCCCGAGTGATAATTACAGCGGCCGTTCGCTCGTTGCAACATGTTAACATTGCAACGAGCGAATGCCATTGACATTTCAGTGAATCGGAATGCACTGTCAAACAAAATTGACACTTGATTGCTTTTTAGTTGGATTTCTCCAGAAATCCTGACGGAATTTATCCAGAAATCCTGACGGGATTTCTCCAGAAATCCTGACGGGATTTCTCCAGAAATCCTGACGGGATTTCTCCACAAATCCTGACGGGATTTCTCCAGAAACCCTGACGGGATTTCTTCAGAAATCCTGACGGGATTTCTCCAGAAATCCTGACGGGATTTCTCCAGAAATCCTGACGGGATTTCTCCAGAAATCCTGACGGGATTTCTCCAGAAATCCTGACGGGATTTCTCCAGAAATCCTGACGGGATTTCTCCAGAAATCCTGACGGGATTTCTCCAGAAATCCTGACGGGATTTCTCCAGAAATCCTGACGGGATTTCTCCAGAAATCCTGACGGGATTTCTCCAGAAATCCTGACGGGATTTCTCCAGAAATTCTGACGGGATTTCTCCAGAAATCCTGACGGGATTTCTCCAGAAATCCTGACGGGATTCCTCCAGATATCCTGAAGGGATTTCTTCACAAATCCTGAAGGGATTTCACCAGAAATCCTGAAGGGATTTCTCCAGAAATCCTGAAGGGATTTCTCCAGAAATCCTGAAGGGATTTCTCCAGAAATCCTGAAGGGATTTCTCCAGAAATCCTGACGGGATTCCTCCAGAAATCCTGACGGGATTCCTCCAGAAATCCTGACGGGATTCCTCCAGAAATCCTGACGGGATTCCTCCAGAAATCCTGACGGGATTCCTCCAGAAATCCTGACGGGATTCCTCCAGAAATCCTGACGGGATTCCTCCAGAAATCCTGACGGGATTCCTCCAGAAATCCTGACGGGATTCCTCCAGAAATCCTGACGGGATTCCTCCAGAAATCCTGACGGGATTCCTCCAGAAATCCTGACGGGATTCCTCCAGAAATCCTGACGGGATTCCTCCAGAAATCCTGACGGGATTCCTCCAGAAATCCTGACGGGATTCCTCCAGAAATCCTGACGGGATTCCTCCAGAAATCCTGACGGGATTCCTCCAGAAATCCTGACGGGATTCCTCCAGAAATCCTGACGGGATTCCTCCAGAAATCCTGACGGGATTCCTCCAGAAATCCTGACAGGATTCCTCCAGAAATCCTGACGGGATTCCTCCAGAAATCCTGACGGGATTCCTCCAGAAATCCTGACGGGATTCCTCCAGAAATCCTGACGGGATTCCTCCAGAAATCCTGACGGGATTCCTCCAGAAATCCTGACGGGATTCCTCCAGAAATCCTGACGGGATTCCTCCAGAAATCCTGACAAGATTCCTCCAGAAATCCTGACGGGATTCCTCCAGAAATCCTGACGGGATTTCTTCAGAAATCCTGACGGGATTTCTTCAGAAATCCTGACGGGATTTCTCCAGAAATCCTGACGGGATTTCTCCAGAAATCCTGACGGGATTCCTCCAGAAATCCTGACGGGATTCCTCCAGAAATCCTGACGGGATTCCTCCAGAAATCCTGACGGGATTCCTCCAGAAATCCTGACGGGATTCCTCCAAAAATCCTGACGGGATTTCTTCAGAAATCCTGACGGGATTTCTTCAGAAATCCTGACGGGATTTCTCCAGAAATCCTGACGGGATTTCTCCAGAAATCCTGACGGGATTTCTCCAGAAATCCTGACGGGGTTTCTCCAGAAATCCTGACGGGATTTCTCCAGAAAAATCCTGAAGGGATTTCTCCAGAAATCCTGAAGGGATTTCTCCAGAAATCCTGAAGGGATTTTTCCAGAAATCCTGACGGGATTTCTCGAGAAATCCTGAAGGGATTTCTCCAGAAATCTTGACGGGATTTCTCCAGAAATCCTGACGGGATTTCTCCAGAAATCCTGACGGGATTTCTCCAGAAATCCTGACGGGATTTCTCCAGAAATCCTGACGGGATTTCTCCAGAAATCCTGACGGGATTTCTCCAGCAAACCCTGACGGGATTTCTCCAGAAATCCTGATGGGATTTCTCCAGAAATCCTGACGGGATTCCTCCAGAAATCCTGACGGGATTCCTCCAAAAATCCTGACGGGATTCCTCCAGAAATCCTGACGGGATTCCTCCAGAGATCCTGACGGGATTCCTCCAGAAATCCTGACGGGATTCCTCCAGAAATCCTGACGGGATTCCTCCAGAAATCCTGACGGGATTCCTCCAGAAACCCTGACGGGATTCCTCCAGAAATCCTGACGGGATTCCTCCAGAAATCCTGACGGGATTTCTCCAGAAATCCTGACGGGATTTCTCCAGAAATCCTGACGGGATTTCTCCAGAAATCCTGACGGGATTTCTCCAGAAATCCTGACGGGGTTTCTCCAGAAATCCTGACGGGATTTCTCCAGAAATCCTGACGGGATTTCTCCAGAAATCCTGACGGGATTTCTCCAGAAATCCTGACGGGATTTCTCCAGAAAAATCCTGAAGGGATTTCTCCAGAAATCCTGAAGGGATTTCTCCAGAAATCCTGAAGGGATTTTTCCAGAAATCCTGACGGGATTTCTCCAGAAATCCTGACGGGATTTCTCCAGAAATCCTGACGGGATTTCTCCAGAAATCCTGACGGGATTTCTCCAGAAATCCTGACGGGATTTCTCCAGAAATCCTGACGGGATTTCTCCAGAAATCCTGACGGGATTTCTCCGGAAATCCTGACGGGATTTCTCCAGAAGTCCTGACGGGATTTCTCCAGAAATCCTGAAGGGATTTCTCCAGAAATCCTGAAGGGATTTCTCCAGAAATCCTGAAGGGATTTCTCCAGAAATCCTGAAGGGATTTCTCCAGAAATCCTGAAGGGATTTCTCCAGAAATCCTGAAGGGATTTCTCCAGAAATCCTGAAGGGATTTCTCCAGAAATCCTGACGGGATTTCTCCAGAAATCCTGACGGGATTTCTCCAGAAATCCTGACGGGATTTCTCCAGAAATCCTGACGGGATTTCTCCAGAAATCCTGACGGGATTTCTCCAGAAATCCTGACGGGATTTCTCCAGAAATCCTGACGGGATTTCTCCAGAAATCCTGACGGGATTTCTCCAGAAATCCTGACGGGATTTCTCCAGAAATCCTGACGGGATTTCTCCAGAAATCCTGACGGGATTTCTCCAGAAATCCTGACGGGATTTCTCCAGAAATCCTGAAGGGATTTCTCCAGAAATCCTGAAGGGATTTCTCTAGAAATCCTGAAGGGATTTCTCTAGAAATCCTGAAGGGATTTCTCTAGAAATCCTGAAGGGATTTCTCTAGAAATCCTGAAGGGATTTCTCTAGAAATCCTGAAGGGATTTCTCTAGAAATCCTGAAGGGATTTCTCCAGAAATCCTGATGGGACTTCTCAAGAAATCCTGATGGGATTTCTCCAGAAATCCTGAAGGGATTTCTCCAGAAATCCTGAAGGGATTTCTCCAGAAATCCTGAAGGGATTTCTCCAGAAATCCTGAAGGGATTTCTCCAGAAATCCTGAAGGGATTTCTCCAGAAATCCTGAAGGGATTTCTCCAGAAATCCTGAAGGGATTTCTCCAGAAATCCTGAAGGGATTTCTCCAGAAATCCTGAAGGGATTTCTCCAGAAATCCTGAAGGGATTTCTCCAGAAATCCTGAAGGGATTTCTCCAGAAATCCTGAAGGGATTTCTCCAGAAATCCTGAAGGGATTTCTCCAGAAATCCTGAAGGGATTTCTCCTGAAATCCTGAAGGGATTTCTCCTGAAATCCTGAAGGGATTTCTCCTGAAATCCTGAAGGGATTTCTCCAGAAATCCTGAAGGGATTTCTCCAGAAATCCTGAAGGGATTTCTCCAGAAATCCTGAAGGGATTTCTCCAGAAATCCTGACGGGATTTCTCCAGAAATCCTGACGGGATTTCTCCAGAAATCCTGACGGGATTTCTCCAGAAATCCTGACGGGATTTCTCCAGAAATCCTGACGGGATTTCTCCAGAAATCCTGACGGGATTTCTCCAGAAATCCTGACGGGATTTCTCCAGAAATCCTGACGGGATTTCTCCAGAAATCCTGACGGGATTTCTCCAGAAATCCTGACGGGATTTCTCCAGAAATCCTGACGGGATTCCTCCAGAAATCCTGACGGGATTCCTCCAGAAATCCTGACGGGATTCCTCCAGAAATCCTGACGGGATTACTCCAGAAATCCTGAAGGGATTTCGCCAGAAATCCTGACGGGATTTCTCCAGAAATCCTGACGGGATTTCTCCAGAAATCCTGACGGGATTTCTCCAGAAATCCTGACGGGATTTCTCCAGAAATCCTGACGGGATTTCTCCAGAAATCCTGACGGGATTTCTCCAGAAATCCTGACGGGATTTCTCCAGAAATCCTGACGGGATTTCTCCAGAAATCCTGACGGGATTTCTCCAGAAATCCTGACGGGATTTCTCCAGAAATCCTGACGGGATTTCTCCAGAAATCCTGACGGGATTTCTCCAGAAATCCTGACGGGATTTCTCCAGAAATCCTGACGGGATTTCTCCAGAAATCCTGACGGGATTTCTCCAGAAATCCTGACGGGATTTCTCCAGAAATCCTGACGGGATTTCTCCAGAAATCCTGACGGGATTTCTCCAGAAATCCTGACGGGATTTCTCCAGAAATCCTGACGGGATTTCTCCAGAAATCCTGACGGGATTTCTCCAGAAATCCTGACGGGATTTCTCCAGAAATCCTGACGGGATTTCTCCAGAAATCCTGACGGGATTTCTCCAGAAATCCTGACGGGATTTCTCCAGAAATCCTGACGGGATTTCTCCAGAAATCCTGACGGGATTTCTTCAGAAATCCTGACGGGATTTCTTCAGAAATCCTGACGGGATTTCTCCAGAAATCCTGACGGGATTTCTCCAGAAATCCTGACGGGATTTCTCCAGAAATCCTGAAGGGATTTCTCCAGAAATCCTGAAGGGATTTCTCCAGAAATCCTGAAGGGATTTCTCCAGAAATCCTGAAGGGATTTCTCCAGAAATCCTGAAGGGATTTCTCCAGAAATCATGAAGGGATTTCTCCAGAAATCATGAAGGGATTTCTCCAGAAATCCTGAAGGGATTTCTCCAGAAATCCTGAAGGGATTTCTCCAGAAATCCTGAAGGGATTTCTCCAGAAATCCTGAAGGGATTTCTCCAGAAATCCTGACGGGATTTCTCCAGAAATCCTGACGGGATTTCTCCAGAAATCCTGACGGGATTTCTCCAGAAATCCTGACGGGATTTCTCCAGAAATCCTGACGGGATTTCTCCAGAAATCCTGACGGGATTTCTCCAGAAATCCTGACGGGATTTCTCCAGAAATCCTGACGGGATTTCTCCAGAAATCCTGACGGGATTTCTCCAGAAATCCTGACGGGATTTCTCCAGAAATCCTGACGGGATTTCTCCAGAAATCCTGACGGGATTTCTCCAGAAATCCTGACGGGATTTCTCCAGAAATCCTGACGGGATTTCTCCAGAAATCCTGACGGGATTTCTCAAGAAATCCTGACGGGATTTCTCCAGAAATCCTGACGGGATTTCTCAAGAAATCCTGACGGGATTTCTCCAGAAATCCTGACGGGATTTCTCAAGAAATCCTGAGGGGATTTCTCCAGAAATCCTGACGGGATTTCTCCAGAAATCCTGACGGGATTTCTCCAGAAATCCTGACGGGATTTCTCCAGAAATCCTGACGGGATTTCTCCAGAAATCCTGACGGGATTTCTCCAGAAATCCTGACGGGATTTCTCCAGAAATCCTGACGGGATTTCTCCAGAAATCCTGACGGGATTGCTCCAGAAATCCTGAAGGGATTTCTCCAGAAATCCTGAAGGGATTTCTCCAGAAATCCTGAAGGGATTTCTCCAGAAATCCTGAAGGGATTTCTCCAGAAATCCTGAAGGGATTTCTCCAGAAATCCTGAAGGGATTTCCCCAGAAATCCTGAAGGGATTTCTCCAGAAATCCTGATGGGATTTCTCCAGAAATCCTGAAGGGATTTCTCCAGAATTCCTGAAGGGATTTCTCCAGAAATCCTGAAGGGATTTCTCCAGAAATCCTGAAGGGATTCCTCCAGAAATCCTGAAGGGATTCCTCCAGAAATCCTGAAGGGATTCCTCCAGAAATCCTGAAGGGATTCCTCCAGAAATCCTGAAGGGATTCCTCCAGAAATCCTGAAGGGATTCCTCCAGAAATCCTGAAGGGATTCCTCCAGAAATCCTGAAGGGATTCCTCCAGAAATCCTGAAGGGATTTCTCCAGAAATCCTGACGGGATTCCTCCAGAAATCCTGACGGGATTCCTCCAGAAATCCTGACGGGATTCCTCCAGAAATCCTGACGGGATTCCTCCAGAAATCCTGACGGGATTCCTCCAGAAATCCTGACGGGATTCCTCCAGAAATCCTGACGGGATTCCTCCAGAAATCCTGACGGGATTCCTCCAGAAATCCTGACGGGATTCCTCCAGAAATCCTGACGGGATTCCACCAGAAATCCTGACGGGATTCCTCCAGATATCCTGAAGGGATTTCTTCAGAAATCCTGAAGGGGTTTCTTCAGAAATCCTGAAGGGATTTCTTCAAAAATCCTGAAGGGATTTCTTCAGAAATCCTGAAGGGATTTCTCCAGAAATCCTGAAGGGATTTCTCCAGAAATCCTGAAGGGATTTCTCCAGAAATCCTGAAGGGATTCCTCCAGAAATCCTGAAGGGATTTCTCCAGAAATCCTGAAGGGATTTCTCCAGAAATCCTGAAGGGATTTCTCCAGAAATCCTGAAGGGATTTCTCCAGAAATCCTGAAGGGATTTCTCCAGAAATCCTGAAGGGATTTCTCCAGAAATCCTGAAGGGATTTCTCCAGAAATCCTGAAGGGATTTCTCCAGAAATCCTGAAGGGATTTCTCCAGAAATCCTGAAGGGCTTTCTCCAGAAATCCTGAAGGGCTTTCTCCAGAAATCCTGAAGGGCTTTCTCCAGAAATCCTGAAGGGATTTCTCCAGAAATCTTGAGAAATCCTTATGGGATTTCTCCAGAAATCCTGAAGGGATTTCTGCAGAAATTCTGACGGGAATTCTCCAGAAATCCTGACGGGATTTCTCCAGAAATCCTGACGGGATTTCTTCAGAAATTTAAATTTTCGGGAGTAATGTTGCGTATGATAAGATTCAATCGATTGTTGAGTTCTATAGAAAAACAATTTGTTAAACCTAGCGATGAAATCGTAAACACTAGTCGATCCTAGGACTCGACCTATACCTGCGCAAGCTGAACGCCTCGCATTTCCAAAACAAAACCGTCAACAAGTGTTGTTATTATGCTCAGGTTTGCGTAGGTTGCGTTCGATTTCAACCAACCACCTACCTACCAAAGGAATTGCATAGGCCTTTTCATGTGACAGATCCGTGTATGCATTTGTTTACAAAGCTTGAACAACAGCTGCTAACAAGAACGTGTCATCTTCATAGAAGAACTGTCAAACGCCCGAACAATCAGCTGATTTAAGACGTCAAATGAAAAGGCCCATTGCCCCGCTCGCTCGCACAAAACAAGCGTGTTTAACGAGCATGCATCAGCATGGGTCGGCGGCGACGACGACGTCGACTAGACCACTTACCGCGCCTTTCCTGTCTTAAGCCAGCGACGACGATGCGACGGCCGCAGACCGGCAAATACACGCGGCGGCGATGCGGCTGATCACGCACCAAACGAGTGATTTCAATGCTAGGGTTTTTGCGTTTGTTGTGGTCTCCCTTTCGCGGGCGTTCATTTTGCATGCACATGCGACAGAAACTATCAGAAATAACAGGTAGAGTCATAAACAGTTGGAGCTGTTCCAATTCCCGGTTTCGATCATTTCAAGTGGGAAATTCCCACTCTTCAGTATAGGCGTGGGAAATCTCCGAAAATCAAGTTGTCAAGGCAGGGAAACTCCCCAAGGTGTCCTATAGCCTAAACAGTAAACACTCTGCGCGGAAAGTATTCCATTATATCCACAATACGCAGTACGCACATGATCCCTCCGCGTTGTTGTTAGCAACAACGGTTCATCGCGTCTGATTGAGAAGGGGTTTGCAGTCACCATAGTCCGGCTACGTGACGGCGCCGGCACTGCTATGACCCGTTGACGTTGTTGTTTGTGGATTTTCATCACATTTGTGTTTACGAACAAGATATGATCTTCTGCCATCGTCGCAGTCGTCGTCATCAGCTGTTGATTCCGGGATGTTATTTTTAGGCTGAACCACGCTGTGGACTGCTTCAGGGTCAAAATTTCACCTTCGTGATTGTTGTGCGTTGTCGTCCATCGGTAAACATTTTGGGACTGAGGAAGTTGTTCACTGAGGTTTTCAGTAGTTTGGTTCGCCATTTTCTAGCATCGACAGCAATGCGAATCAAAATTGGTGCCACGCCTCGCACGTGACTTTTGACTCCTACTGATCAAAAAATATGTTTCATCTCTCCTTTGTTCCAGATGCAATCCAGGTCGATCAACCTGTTCCGAGCCCTGCTGATGGTGGTGATGCAGGTGGCACTGCTTTCGCTTTTCGTCAGTCGAGCCCATGGCTCGCCGTTGGCCTCCCCATCCGGTAGCAATGCGGACGGACTATTACATCACACTCGTTCCCGATACTGCGGCCGAAAGCTGACCGAAACACTGGCCCTGCTATGCCAAGGCCGGTACCCCATGATGAGCCATCATCGATCAGGTCAGTATATAGTGTGTAACTGGTATTGAGGGGCCACTGTGGATTAGATATGAAGGTCGTTTTATACTCATTTGCCCATGTGGCTGCTGGCAAGCAAGATTCAAATTCTACCTATCACCAAACGCAATATTGCGAAAATATTGCAGCAAATCGTAGATGCAATGTTCAAACTACGGCTGAAGCAGTCCACGTTGGAATGAAGTTCACAAATAAAATTATAATTGGATTTAGTTTTGGTAAAGGATCCAAATAGATTTTTGAACATTTTGAATTGACTAACTGCTTAGGGGTCGTCCATAAATGACGTAGCTTTTTGGGAGGGAGAAGGGTGTTTGTGATTTTGTGACGAAGTGTGACGTTAGGGGGATAGGGGTAACCCTAAGGGGTTCATGATATGCTACGTAGCTTTCTACTAAGCTTAATATTTTTTTACTTGCTTTAAGTATCATTATCCAGTAAATAAAAATATATATATATTGCATGATCTGTTTTTTTCCATCACATTAATGTAAATAACAAATAATGGACATAAATGCCGGCTTCCTTTCATAAGATATGTAGCTATCGGACGCAACAACTGTAACTTAGAAAATGTTTTTGAAGTCCTGCGTAAAGAATAATGAATAATGCAAGAATAATGTGTATGAAAATCAATTAGGCCCAAATACTTTCAACGATCAATAGTTTGCTGCTTGCTATAGGGCACTGCACGCTGCTAAGACTGCAAAGGAAAAATTTTCTAAGTTTTTGGCGGCATTATTCCAGGAGTGCCTTTTATAGTTTCTACAAAACTTCATTGAAGAATTCCTCCAAAAAAATCTTAAGGAGCTCCTCTAGCAGCTTTGTAAGGAATTTCTCATGGTGTTCTTTATAGGTTTCCCCAACAGGAGAAGGATAGCATTTTTACAGGAATTCCTACTGGGAATCGCAGAAAATGCTTCTGAAAACATCCGAAATGTATATGGAGGAATCTCAAAAGGAATCCCTCAAGGAACTTTCAGAAGAATTTCAGAAGAAACTCCTGGAAGAATCTTGAAAGGAAGTCATAGAGAAATTCCAAAAGAAACCCCGTGAGGAGTTCCTGGAGCAATTCTAGATGGAACTTTCAAAAAAATCTTGAATAAACTCCAAGAAGAATCTCAGAAGGTGCTATTTGTAGAGTCTCATAAGGAACACGTGTTTAACCTTCACATACCCGACCACCGACAACTCATTTTCAAAATGCTGGCATTTCGTCAATTTTCATCCGATTTTTTTGAAGTCGCCCTCAATCGATCATAAATTGGTGAAAGTATATTACACTCAAATGGCCATGTAATATCCCGTACCATTCCGGAGTTATTCCGGATTGTACTGGGGTCAGGGGGATGGGGAAGGTATCTGTTTTGCCAAATGGCTAAAAGTGATTATTTCGTGTGTTATTGTGTTTGAGAGGCCCCCGCGGAACCTGTTTCAGGTGCTCCGGAGCGGCCACATCAATTGATACATACTTCAGTCATTTTTTTCTGCCCCATTCTCTCGAAATCATTAAGTTTAATACGTCACACGGCATGTTTTGGTTGTAATCCAGAAATGTCCCCTATGTCACCTCCGTGGAACCTATGCTAGATGTTCCGGGGTAGCCATATTAGTTGGTACAGACTTCAGGGTATCGTTTCTGACTCAGTCATTCGAAATCATGAAGTTTGATGTGTCGCACGACATGTTTTGGATGAAAACCAGAAGTGTCCCTAATGAGGCCCCCGCGGAACCGGATCCGGTGATCCGGAAGGGTCAACTTATTCAAATCTTATTATCGCAGTTGTGTTTTATTTTTCACAATGAAAATTTCGCTGAAAATCGATGGTTCAAACACAATAACACACGAAATAATCATTTTTAGCCATTTCGGCACCCTCCCTGACCCCAGTACAATCTGGAATATCTCCGGAATGGTTCCGGATATTGCATAGCCACTTGGATGTAATAAACTTGCACCAATTTATGATCGATTGAGGGCGACTTCAAAAAAATCGGATGAAAATTGTCGAAATGCCAGCATTTTAAAAATGAGATGTTGGGGCTCGGGTATGTGAAGGTTAAATTTCTAAAGAAATCACGGAAGAAATTATTGAAGGAATCCCGGAAGAAATTTCTGAAGGAATCCCGAAAATAACTTTTGGGGAATCCCAGAAGATATCCAGATAGAACTCCTGGTGAAACCTTAGAAAGAAAATCGTGAAGGAATTCCAAAAGGAGTGAATGGAAGGATGCCGGAAAAAATTCCTGGAGGAGTCCTGGGAAAAAATTCTGGATAAATCCTAGAAGGAAGTTCTCGAGGAATCCCAGAAGAAACTCCCAGAAGAATCCAGGAATGAATTCCTGAAGGAATCCGAAAAGAACTCCTGGAGGAATCCCAGACGCAACTTTTGAAAGAATGCCGGAGGGGTTTCCTACAGCGATCTCGGAATGAATATCTGAGTGAATTCCTGAAGGAAACCGAGAAGGAACTCCTGGAGGAATCCCGAAAGGGACTTCTTCAGGAAACCCAGAAAGAAGTACTGAAGGAATCTCAAAAGAAATATCGGTTGAAATCCCATGAGAGATGTCCGAAGAAACTCCTGATGAAACAGAGGAGAAGAAAACCTTGAAAGAATTCCCGAAGGAAACCATGGATGAACTTTTAGAAAAACCTTAGAAAAAACTCCCGGAGAAATCCCAGAAGGAACTTTTACTGGAATCGAAGAAGGAACTCCGGAAAGATTTCTTGGAGGGATCTCTGAAGGAACCCCTGAAGGAATACAAAAAGAGGAAATCGCAAATGGAATACCAATGGAAATTCTTGGAGAAATCCCAGAAGGAAGTGCTGGAGGAATTAAAAAGGGAGGAATTCTCAAAAATGGGAATCCCAAAAAAACCTCTTTGAGGAATTCCAGAATGACCTGCTGAAAGAATTTTAGAAGAAACTCCTTCAGAGTCCTTCAAATTTCGTGGTGCATTTTATTCAAATAAAACCAATTTGATATTCTTAACAGATTTATTAGTGTGCAAACTAATATCTTCGAAAGAGCTCCTATATGGTATTGAATTGTATTGGGAGCATCTACTGACTGTTCTTCGGCATTAAGCAGAACGATGGATGGTTTATTGAGTCATTATTGGGTTTCTCATTAATGTTTAGACTACTGTGATAATTTGAGAATCCACTGAATCATCTTTTCCCAGCGAAATTTCACACTAATCAAACTTATATTGTTTACCTGTTGTGCATCCGACGCCCCTGTCATGAACTCAACGGAACGTGTGTGCCAGCCGCTGCGAAGTCGTGTGCGAAATTCGACTGTGATGATAATGAATTTCGGCCGAGTCTAAATGGGTGCAAATGTCGCAATAGCTTTGGTGATATTCTCCTCTGGTTGCACCTATGGTCTTGATGATGGCGATCTAAACCTGGCAGTCGGAAATGTTTTTTTTTCTGTATTAACGAGATTTTAAGCCCTTTTTTATCTCGAGACCCAACGATATACCTACTTCCCTTCCGAAGGAAGAACTCACATTTTGCGAGTTTGTCGGGAGTGGGATTCGATCCCAGGTCCTCGGCGTGATAGTCACGTGCTTTAACCATCACACCAGATCCGCTCCACAGTCGGTAATGTTTTCTTGCTATTCTTGTTTTTTTTTCATAATATTCGTCAAAGATACAAGTTAAAATTGAAATCAGAACTAAGTTTCGAGTTTTTTCGTTGCTTGCTTTGTCCCATGAAAATTTTGTTGTGGAGGGGGGCGGGGGTTGTTTAACAACCTAGGGGGGTTTCCAAATGTGTGACGAAATGCTACGAGGGGGAAGGGGTATTAAAATTCGCTTTAAAAAAGCTACGTCATTAATGGATGCCCCCTTACAACTATAATTGACGAGTATTTCACTAATTTAAAATCTCTTTTTGTATCTACTTCCCATGAGAAGAATTAAATATACTCCGAAACGTAGGACAGTAGATGCAAAAGGCGTTTTAGCCAGGGCTAATAATCGTCCGTCACCACAGCCTGAAGAAAAAAATAAAATCATCTTCGCCCGAAAGAACAACGTGGACGAATAGCGTTTTCGTCGCCCATTAAGGGTTCCACGACGAAAGTCGACCACCAACTTTTTCGTGGTCCTCTTTGTTCTTTGGCAAAGAGCGACAACGGGTCAAGCGATGGCGACCAGGAAATAGCTTTTATTGGTATTTCAGTGCACATGATACTGTGGCACCGCGATAGCTCTGTTGGTAAGAGTTCTGAATTGACAATTCAAAGGTCGGTTGTTTGGTTCCGGATGCAAACTTCCCGAAAGTGGGCCGTGCGTCGTATGAAAAAGCAAAGAATTTCAGACCTGTCAGTTTGACCTCTTTTCTTCTGAAATGCTTGGCACGTATTGTCGATCATCGCATCCGTGATGTTCATCTGGCCAACGTACCTCTTCATGTGAACCAACATGCTTACCAATCTGGAAAGTCCACTGTGGCTCCTTTTATACAAGGTTGTTTGCGATATTGAGAAAGCTTTCAGGTTTGGTCTTGGGTTTGGTTGTTTTCTTAGATATTGAGGGTGCTTTTGACAACGTGACTTTCGATGCCATATTGGCAGCCGCACGGAGTCATGGTATATCTCCAATGAATGATTCCCAATTGGATTTACCAAATTAGCGTTGGGCAATTTTGTACCGATGTTCGCAACATCGATGTTTTTGTTCCGATTAATCGATTTTTTAATCGATGTTGAAGCCCCACGAAATCGACCGAACCGATATTTTACATTCGATTTTTCTTTTGATTCAAAAATATTACTTTTTTTTTCTTCAAAAAATGCACATAAAATTGAGGTAAAATGTACATAACATCGGAGAACATAAAATCGTGGGTCTGTATAATCTAGGGTCCACTAGATCCAGGCATACCTGTATATCTCAGGTTTCTTGGGCAATCCCTCCCAGGAGTCTAAGTGAATCTTTCACAGCCTTCTTTAGGAATCCTTATGGTCTACAGAGTCACTTTCAGTGTTCTAGCGCATCCTTCTCAGGATTCTAGGTCAGTCCATCTCTGGATTCCGAACATTTTTTTTTATTGAGAATCCCTCTCAGGATTCCAGATAAATTTCTTTTAATAATGTGGAGGATCCCTCTCAGGGTTCTGGGGCAATCTCTTTCAGGATTCTAATGGGATGTCTTTCAATACTGCAGGAGAATTCCTCTCAGAATTCTAGGAGAATCCCCTTCTAAGCATTCTGGGAGAATCCCGAGGAAAAGCTTCTCTCAGGATTCTGAGGCAATCCGTCACAGAATTCAGGGCAAATCCATCTCGGGAATCTGAGGAAATCCCTCAGGATTCTGGAAAAATTCCATTAAAGATTCTTTGATAATCCATCTCAGAAATCTGGAGTAATCTCTCCCAGGTTCTAGGGAAATCCTTAATAGAATTCAGGGAGAATTCTTATTGGAAGAGTCTTTCTCTCTTTTCTGGGATAAGGTCTCTCAGGATGCTGGTGTGATAATTTTAATCATTTTGAAGGAATATCTCACAGAATTTTAAAGGAATTCTCAGACTTGTGGAAGAATCCATTTAAAAAAATTCTGGAGGAATGTTTCTCAGGGTTCCCTACCAAGGGTGAAATCCCTTTCAGGATTCTAAGAAATTTCTGGATGATCTGGGTTGACTCCTCTAAGGATTGATTCTGGATGACCCTCACTTAGGATCCCACTCAGAATTCGAGGCGAATATTACCTAGAATTCTGGGAGAATCCCACACAGGATTCTAGTGGTATCCTTCTCAGGATTCTGTGGGTTCATTTAAGATACTGGGGGAATATCACTAAGTATTCTGCGGGTACTCTTCCCAAAATTCTCTGAAAAATCGGCTTTCTAGGGTAATCCCCGTCAGGACTCTTGAAGCTCACTAGAAAAGTCCCCGCAACTTCATCTGTACGGGAGCCCCCTTTTCCGGAGATCGGAGCAGTCTCACACTAAGCTAAGAAGCTTCCCCGGCCCCAAAAGTATCCACATACAAAGTTTCACACCGATCGGCTCAGTAGTTTCCGAATCCATAAGGGTCAGACAGACAGACAGACAGACAGAAATTCTTTCATTGAAAAATCTCTCACGAGATTCTAGGCAGAATTCTCTAGAGAAATTTGCATTTTGGAAAATCCCTCGCATAGATTTTGTGATTCCTCTTAGGATTCGGAAGAAATCTTTCTCAGCATTCTACGATTTTTTTTCTGTGTTCTGGAGCAGTTGCTCTCAGAAATCCCTTTCAGGATTCTGGGAGAATCCCTCTTAGTAATCAGGGAAATCCCTGACAAGATTATGGAAAAGATTCTCTTGAGATTCTGGTGTAATAATTTAAAGTATTCTAGAGGAATCACTCTCAGAGTTCTGGGACAATCCCTTCCAGGAGTTCAGGGGAGTCCTTTCAAAGATTCTGGGGGAATGGCTTTCAGGAACGTGCGGTAATTTTTCTATTCTCAGAATTCCAGAGAATCCATCTCACCCAAGTAACACACATGGTTACAAAACAGTCACGGCAGCGCATGTAAGGGTTGCGCAGTAAGTCACAGTGACTTCTGTACAGAAGCGTGCAACCCTTACATGCGCTACCGTGACTGTTTTGTAACGATGTGTATTGCTTGGGCAGGATGCTGGGGAAGTCCATTCTAGAAGTTTTCGTAATCCCTTCCAGGGAAATCCTTATCAGATTTTCGGAATACTCCTTTGGTTTCGAGACATATTTCCCTCAAGAATCTGCAAGAACCCCTGTTATGATCCCTCTCAGGATTCTGGGGGAATCACTCGTAGAATTCTGGGGAATACCTTTCGGGATTCTGGCAGTATTATTTTCAGCATTCTAAAGGATTTTACCCAGTATTTTAGAGATATTCTGGGAGAATACTTAAAATGATTCTGGAGGAATTCTTCTCAGGATTCTGGGGAAATTCTATCTCCCAGAATTCTGTGAGAGTATATCTCAGGTTTCTTAGGCAATTCCGCCCAGTATTTTGAGGGAACCTTTCTCAGGTTTCTGGAGTAATCCTTCTTAGGGTTCTAAGCTACCCTTTTCAGGATTCTGGGTCATTTCTTTTAAGTTTCTTGGGGAATTCATCTTAGAATTACGATTTTTTTTTGTATGAATCTCTCTCAGTATTCCAGATGAATTTATCTCAATAATGTGGAAGAAACGCGCTTGGAATTCCTCTCAGGATTCTGGGAGAATTCATCTTAGGATTCAAGGATAATCCTAGTCAGGATTCTGGGATAATCCCTCTTAGGATTCTGGAACATTTTGGGGAAATCCCAAGGGAAAGCTTCTCGTAAGACTCTGAGACAATCTATCACAGGATTCTGGGAGAATTCCTCTCAGTACTCTGAGACAATCTATCTCATAGATATGGAGTAATCTCTCTCAGGATTCTAGGAAAATCCTAAATAGAATTCAGAGAGAATTCCTACCAAGATACCGGAAGAGTCTTGCTTTTTTTTCTGGATAATGTCGCTCAAGATACTGGTGTTATCATTTTCAGCATTCTGAAGAAATCTTTCTCATAATTCTAGAGGAACTGCTTTCAGAATTCTAGAGGAGTCTCTATAAAGCTTCTGGGGAAATTCTCTCAGCAGTCTGCGGGAATTTATCTCAGTACTATATGGGAATACTTCTCAGTGTTCTGGGGAATCTCAGGATATCAGGATTTTTCTTTCGATTAAAAGCTATTAAATTTTATTTTTTCAGAATGCACAGTCTCAACGTTGTATCAATTTTCGAATCGGAGTCGCGAAATGTTCGATGTGCATTCTCAAAATTTAATATTGAATTTATTTGAACAAATAAAACATGCCATGAACTTGAACTACATGCAGCAAACGAACAATTTTATAGTTTTATAATATTTTTTTAATATCAAATCGATGTTAAAACATCGATTCAAAGCATTCGATTAAATCAGTGAATCGATTCTGCTGATCCGATTCGAATCGATTCACAAAAATCGATGTCTCTGCCAGATTTGCCAAATGCTGTACCAAATGCTCAAAAACCGACATCTCTTCTCGACATTGCGACATTGCAGCGATTAGGAAATTGAGTGTTTGTGGGTGCCCCGAAGGGGGAGTCTTATCACCGCTTTTGTTGAATCTCGTAGCAGATACGCTATTAAGGTAACTCAATATTAGCGGGTTTCCTACTTATGGTTTTACCGACGACTACAGTAGACGTCCGATAAGTGCAACATTTTTACGTTTCACTTAGCGAATGAAATTCGATAACTGCAACAACTGACAGACGTCAAAAACATCGCACTGCATCAAAAGTGCATGCGAAAAACATCGCATCACTGTTGACATTTCGTTTTGACGGATAGCGTTGCGATAACTGCAAAATTGTAGCACTTAGCGGACTTGCAGTTAAATAGCATTGCAGTTAAAGCGTTTGCACCGAGCGAACGCCTACTGTACCTAACATTGGTAGTCGGTATGTGCATCAGCACCCTTTTCGACCTGATGCAAAGCGCCTTTCAGGTAGTTGAGGGATGGTGTCGCCAATATGGCCTTTCGGCAAATCCGAGTAAAACATCTATTGTTCTTTTGACGGATAGGCGAAACCGTAACGATGTTCGACCTTTGCGTCTCTTCAATTCTGAAATCGATGTGACTGAACGGGTACAGTACGTTGGAGCCATTCTTGTTTCTTGATTCAGCTTTCTTGAACACCTCACATCGAGTTCAAAGTAAAACTTGGAGTTTAAAACCCAAGTATATTAAATGGTTTTACACAACTGTTGTTCGACCAATATTGGCCTATGGATTTGTTGTGCGGTAGCAAAAGGGGCGAAGTGAGAACAATCCAACTTAAATTATGCCATCTCCAAAGGATATGCTTAATGGCAATGTCTGAAACATTCTTTTCAACTGTTCAACTCTTCAAGAAGCACTCTCGTGCATTTACCGCAAAAGTGTACTCGGTCTACTTGTGTGGAAACTCATGTGAACCGCAGATCAACACACGCCTAGTTAATTCCACTTTTGGTGAATGGGGACAATGTTGTCCTTGCTCCAAGTCATCTTACAATTGCTTGTAGTTTTCCATATAAGACATTCTCCACGAAATTCCCTTCTCGGGAAGAGTGGAAATCTGATTATCTGACTTCAGACGGCATCGTATGTTACATTAATGGCTCCCTTCTCGAAGGTCGAGCTAGTGCTGGTGTCCACTCGTGTGAGCTAAGGCTACACTAGTCTTACTCACTTGGTAGACACTGCACCATTTTTCAGGCCGAGCTCTTTGCTCTTATGTGCGGAGTGTAATCATCAATTTAGCTGCACGTAGTTGGCAAAATCATAGACGTAGTTCAGATAGCCAGGCTGCTATTAATGCACTTGCTTTGGTCAACTCTAGGCCGAAGTTAGTTATCACTTATCAAACTCAAATCGAGGAGTGAGTGTAATCAGTTTTGTACATTTGCATAGTTATGTTGTGATTACACTCATTCGAAGAGGGTATTCTGCTTAGACTTAGAGGGTTGGAAAAGTCGGTACAATATCATATAGAGGAGATGAATGTAGCAAACCTGACCATTTTTCAATCGCTGGAAATGGAATGACTGATGAGTTACTTGATACCACTGGAATCGCTCGGCAAATTTTTCGAAAGCAGTAGAAAATCTGCAATTAATACCAGCACCGAAAATCTTTGCTTTAGTGCTTCACATGTTCAGCCCACAACATTTTGTATTCGAATTGACTTTTATTGTACAGAGTTGGAGGAACATTACAGAAGAGGCGAGTTCGAACTTCAATACTAAGTTATTGTAAGGTTCTTCTAAAGCTAGATGTTGCGCTCCTTAAACCACGTTACCAGGCCCGGATTAAGGATTGTGGGGGCCCGGGGCCCGAGCGGATGTGGAGGCCCCTCGGAGAGATGACCAAAAATGTTTTTCCTTATTTTTGAACAGTACTTGAGCAATATGAAAAATAAAGCTAATGTTAGCAACCAAAACAGATTTTTGTGGGGGCCCCTAAAATGTGGGGGCCCGGGGCCCGGGCCCCCCCGCCCCCCCCTTAGATCCGGCCCTGCACGTTACCCATATTCAGCCATGTTCAACACGTTATCTTATCTAGTCTACACATACACAACCTTAGAAGAATCCTGGAAAATGATAAAATGAACAACTTCTAAAACCATGTTCAACACGTTGTAACGCCAAACGCATTCATTAATTCGTCTCCGTTTCTTCTCCCCCTTTCTCCCCAGAATACCTCTCGGACCAGCCGCAGCCGCAGGTCGAGGTCGAAGTGGCTACCCTGCCGGACAGCAATGGTCACGGTTTCCCGTACTCCCGATCGACTGGTCATCGTCGGGTCCGCCGAGGCGGAATCTACGACGAGTGCTGCAAGAAAAGCTGTTCGTACGCCGAACTGAGGAGCTACTGCGAATGATACCGAGTTCCGAACTTGTTAGAGTTCGGTGCCGTGGTGCCGCAGCACGGGTCTCCGCCACCGCTTGACGGAGGCCCCATTCGTCCCGGGTACGGGAGTGCCCGAGAACGTGATAGCGGCCGACGGCGACGGTGGCAGCAGCGGTAGCGGCAGTTCGGAGTGTGCCCCTGGCCAGCAGAGGAGAAGAGAGAGAGACGCGCCACCTGGCTCCGGGTGGCCGATTGCTTGGGTATCTCAGGCACTCCGCCACCCACTCGGAAGAGCAAACCACAAAAATACATGTGTATTCGATTTTTTTTTATTTAATCTTTTCTTTTTCTTACGAAAAGTCAATGTCGGTGTTTAAAGCCATACTTAGCTCGTAGATAGACCATTATACAAATCGAACAAATTGAAGTAGAAATCGTATTGACGCAATGCCTCCCTTGGAAATCTTCCGGAAACAGTTGAGGTAGAGTTGTCAAGGACAACTGAAGCAAAATATGACTGAAGTATTTATAACCTCGGAAATTTAAGCATTGATCGGATAATTCCGAGCAATTCTGGGGATGCTTAATCCTTATTTTACGTACAATTTTACCATGACTACTTGTAGAGGTTTTTTATTGTACACCAGTTCCCCCGCTTCATTTGCCACTTATTATACTTTGATTTTATATTATACAACAGCATGTTTAGCAAAAAAAAAAACATCTCAGCGCTGTTAGCCTACGATAGTTTCACACTCACATTATAAACTAAATGCAATCAGATAATATATTTATTATAGGGTGCTTGAATCAATCAGCAGTAACCTTTAGCCATAGGTCTCGAGCGGGCTCATTTTAGGCTCAAACAACGTTCATATCATTTTATATTCCCTATTTGTTTGTCGTTCGTCTTTTTTCATAAAACGTGATCGTGTATTGCCCAAGTTTTGGCGATCGATGTAATTCAATGCAAATAAGTAAATAGTAAAAAATGATAAATGACACAAATAAGAAACAAAATAAAAAGATTTTTCTCAATTTATATCAATGGTTCTTAAATTTATGCATCCGAAAATCACACATTTGTTGCAATTGCGACATGATACTCAATTTGCAGGAAGCCACTCTCTATCCTTGATCACGTCCGATGCTCACCATTCTACCTGTTACTCCTATCTAGCCCGCTTTGCACTTCGCCTACTTGTACCAAGCGGACCTGCAAAATAAAAATACACTAGAACTCCAATGCTGCCGTAATTCTGCAAAGTGACGTAAGCGCCATTCAAAATGTCGATATTTTTGGGTATATTATATACAATATCTGGTGTAAAAATAACACTATGGTATGCCTGCTGTATTAGAATGCAAGATCTAGTCGTAATCTATCATCTATGGAAAGAAAATTAGAGGATGAGCAAGAGTTTTATGCATAATAACCAAAAAATGGGCCAAAACTATCAATGTCGCTTCCCAAGTAACACACTTGTCACCGAAGAGTCACGGCGGCGCAGGTTTTTGTTGCGCAGAAGTCACTGTGACTTACTTCTAACAAATAAATACTTACTTGCTAGAAGTAGGTCACAGTGACTTTTGCGCAACAAAAACCTGCGCCGCCGTGACTCTTCGGTGACAAGTGTGTTACTTGGGTTACGTCACTTTGCAGTATTACGGCAGAATGGGGCTGTAGTCACTTTTCCTATTGAACTAAATTAATATCTTTTATTAAAATAATAGATTGTTTTTAAGTGTCCAGCTTGTAGACGATCTTTTGTTTTGGTAAACAAAATTGATTTCACACTTCTGGTACCGCTTGTGACGCTGTAAGGGCGCGGCATACTAGATGTTAGTCACAAGAACAGTCGCGACATTGAAGTTCTGTGGCTAGTTATTCTAATACCTGCAACGAATGCCCATTATCCGGGATTGTTATCCGGCGTGCTTGCAACATATCCTGCCCATCGTATCTGTCGCCACGTCGACGGTTTGGTCAAAGCCTCATTTATCTATTGTAAGCACAATATATTCGAAGCTCACTTTTCACTTGATAATTGTAATGGCAAGAGAAGTGCCACACACAAATATTCCTATTATAATGATTTATAATAATAAGGAACATAATAATTGTAAAAATAACGTTTGATGAATCGCGTTGGTCACAAATTCATGTAGACCGGTGTAAATTCCAATGTGCAAAAATCAATCTGAATCATTTGGAAACGAGCCAACGTTTTACCAAACGTTATCACCATTATGCTTTGATCGCGTAGCGTCATGGAAGGGACTGTTTTGGATAAACACATGATCCAGCGCGGAACAAACAGCGCCTAGTAAACGATTAGTCCAGCACATATTTATAAACAAATCATTTGCTTTCCACTTCCCTGATGCTACTACGGTTATGCTTGACAATGGGAATCATGCGCAAGATCAATGTCAATGTCAATTATTAAGCGTATGATACGCAGATCGCATACATTCAGAATATTATAAGGAATGAATCATCAAGTTGCATTGAATGAAAACGTTTTCATATTCAGGATCAATCATGATTTTTACTACGCGTTTTCATATTCAGGTTCATTCATGATCCATATGATGCAAGAATTCTAAATGTGTGGTAGGGTGCCTGTACCAGTTATCGCACCACCTAAGAAAAACTATTTCTACAAAAATAAGAAGAAGACCAACGAATGTAAACAATAAATCAAATGATAGATTAGTTTTCATACTTTACAGGAAAAATATAAAAATGGAGCGAAAACTACTTTTAGTGTTAATTACGACGTGTGCCAATGATAGGAACCCTGTACCAGTTATGGACACATTTGTTAATTTGGGTTCCACTTCGCACTATTTACATGCATTCCTTATGGGATTTGCCATAACTGGTACACTATGGCGAAATAGGGTGCAAGGAGGTCGAAAAGTTAAGGAAAATGATTTATTTCTACCATAATTTCAGCAAATTGTGAAGTTTGAATGATTGCAATCATCTTTTGTGATCGTGATCTGCTGCTCACAATTTTTTTCTTGTTGATTTGTATCTTTAAAGGTTGAAAATCAACTATGGCGAATTTGAGGTACTATAGCCATAACTGGTACACCGAGCCTAGTACAGAAATTAGATCGATTCATGTAGGCATCTCCGGTAATACGCATGCGTGAGATGAATTATGCGATCGAATTTGATATTGCGCACTCAGATAAAGCCTTGCCACTTATACATAAGCATTATGATTAAGCAATATTGTGAAACCCTATTAAACCAGGCAAGCACCGCTAGGATTACAATTGCATGCAACTATCCATGCTCACCACCAAGAGTTAATCCAGGAAAACTCTAATCTATTGCAGAGGCTTGCTGAAAAGATTCTCAACTCGGCTAAATTAATTGTAAGTAAGATTTGCTTGGAAGGTTTATAGCAATATTATATGTATGCAAGTTAGAATCTCGATCGATCATGGCTAATAATTAATGATGTAAAAAGGATGAGCATACTTTCTGGACGGCACATATACAAATGGAATAGTTCAGGTCAAACATTTCAATAGGTCCTATCTGCATTTGAGAAGCTCTCTTTGTTCACTTTCTCTTTCAATTATTGCAATGTAATGGTACACTTTTCAACTATTTTTGCAGTACAAATCAAAAGACGATTGTTTTGACCATCGTTCAATGCAAGGAGACAATCGTATTACACATAAACAGCTGATATATTAACGAAAGAGAGGGAAACCAAAGAGAGCCTCTCTTCGGCAGATAGGACCTTTAGACATGTTTGGTCTGAGTTTTCCGAAAATGTCTGGACAGGTCTGGACGAGGGTATATTGTAACCAGTGGTGTGTTGAAGTGTCCAAGATTTGTGAGATTTTCGTGATTTTGTGTTTCGTTGTATTTTTGTGTCAAACCAAGGAAGTCCTTAAATCAGGCCAAACATGTCTAAAGGTCCTATCTGCAGAAGAGAGGCTCTCTTCGGTTTCCCTCTCTTTCGTTAATATCTCAGCTGTTTATTTGTATTATGATTGTCTCCTTGCATTGAACGATGGTCAAAACAATCGTCTTTTGATTTGTACTGCAAAAAAAGTGTACCATTGCATTGCAATAATTGAAAGAGAAAGTGAACAAAGAGAGCCTCTCAAATGCAGATAGGACCTATTGAAATGTTTGGCCTGAAATATCTAAACATGGACACTACCCAACACCCACTGTGAGGTAACGCAGCAATTAGTTCCGCTACTCACCACCAGACGTCGCAGAAGGATATGTTGGGCGGCCATTGTGGGTGGTGTAAAGGGGGCCATGATGGGGCGAAATTGGATGGGCGGATTACAAGACGGTCGAAGGCCTGGATCGTGAACCACCATTACGAATCCAGCAATTAACTTGCAACAGTTGTGAAAGCAAGACGTGAGCTAGCAAACTGAAAGCTAAAAGTGAATTTACAAAGCCAGCCAAATTAAGACTTTGGTCTACAAAGAGTGAAAAGTGGAAGTAAAGAAGTGGTGATAGCATCCAGGTAATTCACAACACAGCGCATTAATTCCCGACCGACCTAGCATTAACCGCCAAAAACCCCCCCTCCAGGACCCCTGTGCTATAGTTTGAAATAGCCTTACCTGTGAATAGTGCGATACTCACCCTTGGAAGCCTCTAGTATTCCTCCAAGTTGGCCGGAGGATTGACGGAAGTACGCCTTAACCCTGTGAGAACCGACCGTGGTCCGGAGTTTGGCCCAGACATCAAAAGCGCCGCTCCGTAGACCGGATAGACCAAACCGACGCCGCCTACCCAGGCGAGGCCATTTTGTAAGGCCAGAGTTCACGCGCCACGCCATCAGTCGCGACTCGGACTGCGTCGAACGGCCGTCCAACCCAACGAAAGGCGACAGCAAAGGAGGATACCAAAGGAAGGACGAAGGAGAAGGTGTAGTAGCGGAGCAAGAAGAAAGGGGCCCCGCTTAGAGTGTAGAAGTAGCAAGAAAGAGGTAGGAGATAGCTAGTAAGAAAGTGGGAGAAAGAGCAATCAATAAAGGTACCTGTGAAAGTAAAAATAAAGTGGGTTTGTGTTAAACGTAAAGTGTTTAAGTGTTTCCTTGGCCGCGATAGTCAAGCGCGTACGCCGACCCTGAGGCAGTTGAAGGAGGGGGGTCTCACCAGTGCTGGGCAGGGATCGCCCACTAGTTATAATATAAGGGAACCCCGTTCCATGAATAAAGCATTCGCGGTAGATTCTAGTACGAGTCAAGTCAGACTCTTTGTTTTGAAATATCCGAAACCACCTAATTCTCTTCGGGTAACCAGTCCCTTTTGGAGGAGAATTTTGTTTTAGAACTAGCCACAGAGTGGATCTCTTCGGGTAACCATTCCCTTTCGGAAGAGAAGTTCAACCTTAATCCTCTTCGGGTAACAAGTCCCTTTTGGAGGAGGATTAACCCATCAGGGAACAATCAGTGAAGCTCTTCGGGTAGCCAGTCCCTTTTAGAGGAGGCCACTGACCTTGATGGTTATTGTCGTGAGAGTTTTTGAGGTACGGAAATTCTCTATCTGCTCGACGGCAATAAAGAGGAAATCCTTCGCTTCCTCTAGGTTGAACACTCCCTCACAGTATCCTTCCGGCTTTGACTACGTTCTGAATGCTGGGTTCACCGTAGAGTGCAACGAGCTCGTGGTTCATCCTTCGTTGCCACAAGCCATTCTCCTGCGCACCGCCAAAGATCGTCCTTAGCAACTGCGGCCTAACGTACTTAGACCCGACGTACTTCGCCCTAATGACCTGAGACCACTTACACCCACTTACACTTATGATGCGTCTTCGTATTGTACAACTCACATTGTTGTTAGCCGCAGGTCCGTGCGCAGAAGAGGCGACAAGGGAGGGTTTTTCATAATTTTGGCCAAGGGTGGAGGGGTGCCTAGTGTATGGAATATCGGCAATGTGGGTGTTGTCAGCTCTCAAGCCATCAGACAACCCCATCACCCCAAGAACAGTAGCGACCATTTCCCATAATGCACGATCGATACATGCCTGTTCAAATCGAACACATCATCTGCTTATATCTCTCGTGCATCAGGCGAATGATCTACGAGTGAAAGCAAAAAACACGGATCAGGCCACAAGGTAAACTAAACAAACTGCTAAGTATGCTTTCAAACAGGTTTCGGTAGCTATGCCAGCCGTCAAAGGTCGTTCCGATCGCCATGGTTCTGTTATTGTCTTAGAAAATGTACAAAGCATGGTCGTCCCGAACAACATACCTTATTGCAACTCTTGCGTGGTCATCCCGATCAACACGCCTTTGCCTTTTCCTTAGGCAATGTACAAAGCATTACATGATTGTGAGTTGGACAAATTCCGTCTTCAATTATCCCTTTAGTTTTCGATCAGTCACCCCTATCGAAACAATACACCAAGATGCTCTCCTTTTCTCCGCAACATGGTTTTATCATGTCTCTCAACACCTCTTTATTTTCAATCTAACAGTTGAAAGTTGTGCACAACCTGTAACTTTGGAAACCATGAGCTTAAGCCTGGATATGAGTAGCGTGATCTAAGGGGGAACTGCATAAAGACACAAAACTAGTAAGTAAACCAGTGATGAAAAGTGTATTAAATGGATTTACATAAGAAATCAATCGAAACGCACCCTGTTACAGGTTACGAGAAATTAGCTTTTATTTACCTCCTGACTACACCACTTTACTCGATGTTCACCACATATATTTGCAGTACAACACTCCGGATAGCCGTGAGACTGTCGTACAACGACACACGTTATCAAAAAATTCTCACAAAACTGTCCTCAACGGAGAGAACCATCATCGGCAGCACTAACAACATCAGTCCGTGGCGATGGTGAAAACAACACGAGACATGATCCGCCTCCCACTACATGGTTCTTCTTTGTGAAATCACAAATATCAGTGATACAAGAATATACAAACATAATGCCGCCAATCTTCGTGTGAACGTTAATTTGTTTTCTTTCAGTAAATCCATCACGGCTGAACAGTTATGCTCCTTTAGCACTGTATGGAAATTTACCAGGACATATCTCAATTATCTTCCAAATCTAGAACAACGCATCGAGAGCATGTTCCTGTTTTCTTCTTAAAAAAAACTCACTCCCCAAACCACAATATCGAGACGGGTCACTGTAAACATGTCAAAATCACTCACCCGCCAAAACCGCACCTGTCCTTATAAACAACTTAAACGGTCCAGCGACCGTGACGTGCATTTCCATATAACTAGTGGACCATATCACCAACCAAAGGTGGCTCCAACCTTACCCTACCCTACTAACAAATACTCCTTCCCGAGACAACTGTGGTGATGCTGTGGATTCCACGGTTTCTAGTAACAACGGTTGTCGAACTAACATTCTTTCTCTTTCCCGATGACCGTAAGGACGTGGCCGGCGCCGTTATTGACTTTCAAATATTGAGCTCTCTTATTGTGCACATTAAGAGTGTGTAGCTAGTCCCAAGCACCATTCATTGGTTCTCTGTGCAACTTCGATTGTTCTGGTCAATCACGGAGTAGCAACTACGATGTGTACGGTTATCTTTGCTTTGCTTTACACAGGTTTTAAAAACCCCCATTAAAAACACCACCCCCGGCGAAGACTGGTGCTTGAGCCTGGCTATTTAGCACTGTAGTTGGAGGAAATGCCAATGCTGAACCCGTAGCTTCCGGGAAGGTAAGCCCAGCTCCCTGGGTTAGTGGGTTGGTGTCAGGCCCTGCGAGCCAGCCGTAAAAAGACTAGCACCGAAAAGAGAAGAATGCGAACTGATACCAATGGCAACGACCACAGCGACGAAAAGGGACTTGCGATTGGATGCTCGGTACGTGGAACTGCAGATCTTTCAACTTCACCGGGAGCACCCGCATACTCGCCGATATACTGAAGGACCGCGGGTTCGGAATCGTAGCGCTGCAGGAGGTGTGTTGGACAGGATCCATGGTGCGAACGTTTAGAGGTAATCATACCATCTACCAGAGTTGCGGCAACACACGTGAGCTGGGAACAGCTTTTATAGTGATGGGCGACATGCAGAGGCGCGTGATCGGTTGGTGGCCGATCGACGAAAGAATGTGCAGGTTGAGGATCAAGGGCCGATTCTTCAACATTAGCATAATAAACGTGCACAGCCCTCACTCCGGAAGCATTTTACGCGCAGCTCGAACGCGAGTACGACCGCTGCCCAAACCACGACGTCAAAATCATCATAGGGGATCTAAACGCTCAGGTAGGCCAGGAGGAAGAATTCAGACCGACGATTGCAAAGTTCAGCGCTCACCAGCTGACGAACGAAAATGGCCTACGCCTCATCGATTTCGCCGCCTCCAAGAACATGGCCATTCGTAGCACCTTTTTCCAGCACAGCCTCCCGTATCGTTACACCTGGAGATCACCACAACAAACGGAATCGCAAATCAACCAAATCAATTTGTGGGCTTCGTGGCCGAGCGGTTAGCGGCAGCAGTCGTTTAGGTGTCTCGTAAGCCTCGGAGTGTGGGTTCGATTCCCGCCTCCAGTCGGGGAAAACTTTTCGTCGAACGGAAAATTCTCCACTGGGCCACTGGGTGTTATATGGTGTTGTCCGTTGTCGTATGTTTGTAATGTTCAGTCTGTAGTGGCCGCAAGGTCGAAGACGGTGTAATTGTCTTTTTTTTTTAAAACCACGTTCTGATTGATGGACGGCACTTCTCCGACATTATCGACGTCAGGACCTATCGTGGCGCTAATATCGACTCTGATCACTACCTGGTGATGGTTAAACTGCGCCCAAAACTCTCCGATTTTAACTATGTCAGGACTGGCGGCCGCCCGGTACGATCTAGAGCGACTGAAAAAACCGGATGTCGCCACCGCATACGCGCAGAATCTCGAGGCAGCGTTGCCAGACGAGGATGTGCTCGATGTGGCCCCTCTAGAGGACTGCTGGAGTACAGTCAAAGCAGCCATCAACAACGCAGCCGAGAGCACCATCGGGTACGTGGAACGAAGTCGACGAAACGATTGGTTCGACGAGGAGTGCGGAGCGGTTCTGGAGGAGAAGGACGCAGCGCGGGCGGTAATGCTGCAGCATGGAACCCGACAGAATGTGGAGCGATACAGACAGAAGCAGCAGACCCGTCTCTTCCGGGAGACACGTAAGTTCTACCAGAAGCTCAACGCATCCCGTAAAGGCTACGTGCCTCAAGCCGATATCTGCAGGGATAAGAACGGGAGCCTCCTGATGGACAAACGTGAGGTGATCGAAAGGTGGAAGCAGCACTTCGACGAGCACCTGAATGGCGAAGAGAATGTAGGCACGGGGGACCAAGGCAGCGGAGGAAATGACTATGTTGGTGCAGCAGAGGACGGGAACCAACCAACTCCCACGCTGAGGGAAGTTAAGGATGCCATCCACCAGCTCAAAAACAACAAAGCGGCTGGTAAGCACGGTATCGCAGCAGAACTCACCAATATGGGCCTGGAAAAGTTGGCCACCAGTCAGCACCAGTTGGTAGTCAAGATCTGGGAAACCGAACAGCTACCGGATGAGTGGAAGGAAGGGATAATCTGTCCCATCCACAAGAAAGGCGACAAGTTAATGTGTGAGAACTTTCGAGCGATCACCATTTTGAATGCCGCCTACAAAGTGTTATCCCAGATCATCTTCCGTCGTCTTTCACCTAAAGTAAATGAGTTCGTGGGAAGTTACCAAGCCGGTTTCATCGACGGCCGGTCGACAACGGACCAGATCTTCACCGTACGGCAAATCCTCCAGAAATGCCGTGAATACCAGGACCCAACGCACCACCTGTTCATCGACTTCAAGGCGGCATACGACAGTATCGACCGCACAGAGCTATGGAAAATCATGGACGAGAACAGCTTTCCCGGGAAGCTTACCAGACTGATAAGAGCAACGATGGACGGTGTGCAGAACAGCGTAAGGATTTCGGGTGAACTATCCAGTTCATTCGAATCTCGACGGGGACTACGACAAGGTGATGGACTTCCCTGCCTACTATTCAACATCGCCCTGGAAGGAGTTATACGACGAGCCGGGGTACGAATTTTTGGAACGGTGGCTGAACTGTACACCCGCCTGAAACATGAAGCAGCACATGTCAGACTGGTGGTGAATGCGGCTAAGACAAAGTACATGCTTGTAGGTGGGACTTGTTGTGTCTAGCTCGAATCCATAGTAAGATTCAATAAAACACGATCAGATTATTTACAGAAAATACCTAATTCTTCAATTACTTGCGCTCTGAACCCAAGCAACACGACTTGTTGCTAATCCAGTAACAGCAACCTTAGTGCAATTTATTCACTGTCCGTATTACGGACGACAGAACACGATTGCTTCTTCTTTGAAACCCAAAAAGCGCAGATTCTGAATTCTTATGCAACATAAACGAGGAGGAATGATAAAAAAGTTGGGAAAAGATTTTGTCCAGACTCGAACCATGGGCACCAGGAGTATAATCTACTCACCTTACATACTACACCAAAAGCTCTGTGAGAGAATCGATGCTCAACACACCATAAAAGCTACTGAAGTTACTTGTTACTTTATTGCACCTTCTTTGTCACAAGTTAGAGAACTGTCAAAATGAAAAGACGCTCAAGTTTTCTGTAACGCATATGGAACCTAATCTGAACAAACAAACCGGAGTTAGATGTTTCATGCATGTTACATAACACATTTAATGTAAGCTGACTGTATTATCACTTGCGAGCAATATGTAAGCTCCGCCTCCACAGATCGATGTCAAACACGTGGTAATTTGTGATTTCTATGAAACAAAGCCGCAACTTCACGAATTTCGGAGTTTAAATGCAACTCAACTGACGAGATGGAAGTTTCGTGTGCTTCTAGTGCAACTCATTTAGACCAAAGCATAGAAAGCCACAATCTGCATGATGTTACAGGTGCTGCTTGGGATACTACGACAGTTTCTTCTCGTTGTCCCTAACAACGAGCACATGTCTCGGAACACCGAAGCAAATTATCTACTCATTATTTTATAATAACATTATCAATTTCCTACAGGACTGAGCGAGACAGGACAAACCTTGGCAGCGATTTTACGATAGACGGGAATATTTTCGAGGTGGTATAAGAATTCGTCTACGTGAACGTTGCTTAGGGATTAAAACATACTAAATGTAAAAATTTAGCTCTGTGGCCGTCTTGCCCCGATGGGGTGGCCATCTTGCCCCATATGGCAAAAATTCTATGTCGAAAGTAACATTTTTCAAATGAATTTATTTTGCAATAGTAGTGCAACATAAAATGCTTTTTTGTGTTAATAAGATAGAAAATACATGAAACAATTTAATTGACCAATTAACCTTTTCATTGCTTAAAAAAATATTTCCTTGCTTAATGGCTTGCAGTCAAAAAAGCCCAGAATCGCATATTTCGCCCTATAAATTGAGGTATAGCTCAAAATTGTGACGTGTTAGAGCAAATCTGAGCCCGGATTCGGATTCAGCGGCCCAAAATCCTTCGGAGACACATAAGTTTGCTCTTGAGACAGACAAAAAGTTAATTTTTGTTACGCTGTGTAATTTTTCATTCAAATGTTCATAACTTTTTTATACGTCAATCACAAACGACGAAATTTTGACCAATCATAAACAATATATAAGAGCTCCAATGGTAAAATTTTGAGCGAGATCGAATAAATTATCTGCAATTTATAAAACTTAAAAAAAAAACTTATACCTAAGATTTTTGAACAAATTTTCAAAATATTATATCTTAATATGTACTTTATGAAACTTTTTCATTTTTTGTTGTGTTACAACTTATACTGAAGGCTTTCATATGCAGCTTTGTTTGAAGTTTTTATTCACTACAAAAAATATGAAACATCTGTATATGTTCAGAGTATTATTTGGAAATTTATCATATTTTGATCGATAAAAGTGCCAAGTGTTTTCAGCTTCTTAAAACTTTCTTTTGTATCCCGCGCCCGTACGTGGTGGCCGAACTCGCGTACCGAGAACATTAGCGCGAGAAACAAATTAAAACATAATTATCGGACGAACGAATTAAAACGCGTTGTTGCGGTAAAACGAAACAATAACAAACTAACTTTATTTACATTTGGACAACATTCATTCATAACAATTACACATGTATGCGCTGTGTCGACATCAAAGGGTGACAGATGTACAGTCGCCCGCGAGTCCAGCGGCGGCGGCATAGGTAGGGACTATCCGCGTTAATGTTGTCCCCAACATCCCCCCTTCTCAATAGAGATGGTACGGGTCGAACCACTGCGGAGGCCTTCGAGCTCTGGAAGACCTTCGTGGAAGCTGTACCGGAGTAACTGGTTCGCTATCTGCCGATGCGAACTCCGGGGATGCTGACGTAGCAGACATAGATGACGATGATGACGAGGACATGGACGTAGACACCGACGAGGACGCAGACGGCACAGGTGGCAACGGTGGGAACTCTCTTGACGAGTCCGTGGGGTCCGTCGGGAACAAAGATGGTGTTGGGATTGGCGGCGCAGTTCTCGGAATGCTCCACGCATCCAGCAGAACGTCTAGAGGCAGTGCTGACTGCGGCCTGTTGCTACCTGGTGTAGTACCGCCACGACTGCGCATCTGGTTAACATGCGCTCGAACCATCCGCTGATCCTCAACCCAGATGGTGTACATCACCTTGCCGATCTTTTCACATACCGTTCCAGGTGCCCAGCGCCACTTGTTGTTGCTGTACACCTTCGCATAGACGGCATCGTGTGCAAAGAAGCTCCTTCGGTTTCCTTCCTTTTCGTCACTCGGTGGGCGCTCTGGTGGAGGGCGAAGCAGGTCCAGACTTGTCCTGATGCGCCGGCCGAACATTGCTTCGGACGGTGATTTACCTTCGTCGACCTGTCGATTCGGTGTTGTGCGGTAGGTCAACAGGAAAACATCCAACGCTTCTCCAACGCCGACCTTCCCCTCCTGGATCATCTTCAACGCCCTCTTGAACGTGTCCACGAACCTTTCAGCCTGACCGTTCGACTGTGGGTGAAACGGTGCCGTGGTGACGTGATCGATGCCACTGTCGCTGCAGAACTGCTGGAACTCGCTGCTCGTGAACTGCGTCCCGTTGTCGCTGACGAGCGTTTCAGGCATTCCCAGCCGGGCAAAGATGCTTCTCAAGATGCTGATCGTGGCTGTGGAAGTGATCCGTTGTGTTGGCACCACTTCCGGCCACTTCGAATGCGCGTCGACTGCCAGCAAGTAGTGTACTCCGTCGATAGGACCGGCGTAGTCCACATGAACTCGCTTCCATGGGCCAGTTGGTCGAGGCCACGGAACGGGTGCTTCTTTCGGTGGACTCCTTGCTACGGAAGCGCAGTGCTTGCACGCCTTCACGTACTGGGCAATCTCCTCATCAATCGACGGCCAATACACATAACTTCTCGCCAACGCCTTCATTCGTAGGATTCCGGGGTGTCCCCGGTGCAGCTGCCGCAGACACCGCTGCCGATGCTTCTCGGGAATCACCAAGCGTTCTCCGAACATGATGCACTTCCCAACGGTGCACAGCGAATCTCGCCTTCCAAGGAGCCGGCGTATCTCCGGATCCACGATCTTCGCCTCTTCCGGCCAGCCTTCTCGAAGATACCGGTACACTTTGCGCAGCTGTTCGTCGGATTGCGTCTCCTGTTCCACCGACTTGAAACTGAGCGGAAGACAGCTTACTGCTTCGTCCGCTACAAACCGCAAATCCTCCTCCAAAATCACGCTCGCAATAACGTAATCTTCGTCAGGCTTGGCGTGGTTGTTGATCAGCCTCGACAGGACATCGGCGTTCCCGAACTTCTCCGTTTGCACGTACTCGATGGTGAAGTCGTACAACAGCAACGTCAGCGCCCAGCGCTGAAGACGGTTCGCCGTGTACACCGGAATACCTTTCCGTGAGCCGAAAATCCGAACCAAAGGTGCGTGGTCGGTCTGCAAACGAAACTTCCTGCCGAAAATCATCTTGTGGAATTTCGTTACAGCGAACACCACTGCCAGTCCTTCGCGATCCGGCTGGCTGTAGCCCATCTCAGCCTTCGTAAGCGCTCGTGCCGCGTGCTGAACCACCTTCACTGAACCGTCGGGGAACCTATGGCTGATAGTTGCGCCGACGCCGATCGATGAAGCATCCGCCGAAACGATGATCTCTCGTCGCGGATCGTAGTGGGTCAACAGAAGGTCGGAACCAAGGATCTCCTTGAACCGTTCGAAGGAACGCTGACACTCGGCAGTCCATCGGAACTCTCCTTTCTCTTTCAGCAGCTCGTCGAGCGGGAACCGAAGCGTGCGCATGTTGGGCACGAACTTTCCGTAATAGTTTATTGCGCCCAGAAAAGAACGAACTCCGCTGACGTCCTTCGGCGCAGGCAGCATCTGGATCGCTTCGATTTTTGCCGGGTCAGGCCGTATTCCGTGCCGATCGCACAGATGCCCCAGATAGCGGATTTGGCTCTTCCCGAAGCTACACTTTTCCGCTCGGATGGTGAATCCGAACTCCTGGATCCGCTGCAGCACCGCACGAAGATTCCTGTTGTGATCTTCTTCGTCGACGCCGCCAACAACAATGTCGTCCAGGTAGCCGCTCACTCCTTTCAACCCGACCAACATCGTATCGATCAGCTGTTGAAATGCTCCGGGCGCAGCTTTCACTCCCGGCGGAAGACGATTGTAGCGGTACAGACCACGATGCGTGTTGATCGTCAGGAGGTTACGAGAGCCTTCGTCCACCTCCACTTGCAGAAACGCATCCGTCAGGTCAATCTGACTGAAGACCGTGCAGTTTGCAAGATTGGCGAAGATATCCTGCGGCAGAGGTAACGGATACTGATGAGGTTGCAGCGCTTCATTCAGTCCCGTCGAATAGTCTCCGCAGATCCTGATCTTCCCATTCGCTTTACGGACCACCACAATCGGAGCTGCCCACTCCGAAAAATCTACCGGTGTGATGATCTTCGCACGTTCCAATCGGTCCAGCTCGTTGTCGACTGCCTGGTACATCGCGTACGCAACCGGACGCTTCGGCCGAAACACAGGGGTCACTCCGGTCTTCAGCTGGAACTGCACCTTCGCTTTCTTGCAGAGCCCGAGACTACCAGCGAACACTCGCGGGAACTCGGCTTGCAGCTTGCTTACGCTGGCTGGAGTACTGCTGACACGGTTACAAATGGAGTCCAACGGAACCGACCACAATCCAAAAACATCGATCATGTCGGAACCCAGTAGGTGGAGCTCCTCCTTCGTAACACGTACCGTGCCACGCATCACTCGTCCATCAATGGAAAGATCGCATGTGAACTCACCTTCAATCTGCAGGGGCCTACCGCTCGCTGACTTGGCTACGACCGTCGACACGGTCATTGAAGGGCTGCCAATGTTCCTCCACGATTCCGAAGAAATGATGGTGATGTCTGAACCGGTGTCGATTTGCAGACGCACTGGCGATCCGTTGATCCCGACCGGTACGTACTTTCGACGCTGCTGCACACTGCACGAGTTGACGGTCACTACTTTCGTCGATGCGACATTTTGCTTCCATCGCCGGGGCTTGACCTTCGCTGCACTCCTACAGTAACCAGTTTTATGGCCAACCTTGCCACAATCGCTGCACTTGCTGGTCCTGTAGCTGCACTCTCTGGCGTAGTGCATTCCTCCGCAGAGCCAGCACGCTATTTCCGGACTTGCCTTGCCGCTACTTGATCCGGAACCACTTTTCTCCCCACCGGACTGGTGGAATTTCGACGGTGATCCACTCTTGAACCGCTGCTGATTCGTCCTCAGGGCATTCACGGCGGTCGAGTGCTCCTCGATCATCGCCGTATCGTGTCGCAAATTCAGCAATCGTTGACACTCTTCGGAAAGCTGCTCCAACGTCACATCGTTCCGCTCCTCGATCTTCGACAAAAGCCGCAGCCGCACTTCCGCATCCTTGTCGGACTTCAGTCCACAAACAAACACGAGGCACTTGAACTGCTCCTCCGAGAGTTTGGACAACTCGAACTCCACACAAGATTTATTGATGCGGCACGCGTACGAAACGTAGTCCTCCTGCGGCTGCTTCGAAATCTGCAGACAACGATATCTCCGACTGATAACGGACTCGGCTGCACCGAACAAAGCACTCAATTTCTTCACCGTCGTCGGAAAGTCGAACTCCTTCGGCGCTTTCGGTAGAATGAAACTGACGTACCTTTCGTGTTCCGACATCCCCAGCTTCCGCATCAGCAATCTCACTTTCGCTTCACCATCCAGCCGGCTGGCATCCTTCTCGAACAGGTCCTCATACCGACTGTACCAAACAGCGAACGTAACGTTGTTTTCCGGATCGTATCTGAACTCCTTTATATTGCTGGCGAGCGAGTCCAATATCGCCTCCGGATTCGACGGAACCTGCACCTGGATCGACGTCAGGATGCTCCGTATCAACTGTTCCTGCTGGGCCATGAACGATTGCTGCTGCTGTTGCATCACCTCCTGCTGCTGCCTGAAAAGTTCAGCAACATAACTTTGCTGCTGCTGCTGGAACCACAGTAAGTACGGGTCCATCTGTCCGGGCGGAGGAAAACTCACACTGGGAGGGGGCACATTCACTACCGGCGGCGGTCGAAACTGCTGCTGCACGTTAGTCGGAGGCTGCTGGTTCCCATTTTGCGACGGGATTTGACCAGCACTACCCTCACTCATCCTTCGCCGCTTCGCCGTGGGTGTCACGGTGGCTAATTAATTAGCTATTTTTCACAATATTAGCCACTCCCGAAGTCGCCACTTTTGTATCCCGCGCCCGTACGTGGTGGCCGAACTCGCGTACCGAGAACATTAGCGCGAGAAACAAATTAAAACATAATTATCGGACGAACGAATTAAAACGCGTTGTTGCGGTAAAACGAAACAATAACAAACTAACTTTATTTACATTTGGACAACATTCATTCATAACAATTACACATGTATGCGCTGTGTCGACATCAAAGGGTGACAGATGTACAGTCGCCCGCGAGTCCAGCGGCGGCGGCATAGGTAGGGACTATCCGCGTTAATGTTGTCCCCAACACTTTCTTAAAGCTCAATTGAGAATGGCAAATGTTCTAGAACTATGAAAGCACTTTTTCCCAAAATGATCCACAAAACGAAGAAAATAAGTATGTCCGATTGTTTATTTCATCAATTATGACAATCGGACTCGCTGGTTTTGTTCGCTTTTTTTTGTCATTCTGGAGAAAAGTGCTTTTTCAGTTTTGAATAATGTGCGATTCTCATTTGAGCCTTAATGTAATATTTTTATACAGGACCTACTAAACTACATATGCAAAGTAGGTCCTATGCATTTTTCGTTCAGTTAATGCACTTTTATTAGTGGAAAATGTTTCGCAGATTATATGTAAAAGTTTGAAAATATTTCATCCAATATTTTTTGAGATACGGAGTGTTGATTTTTTTTCTTAATCAGCCATCAAACTTTACAAAGAGTTCTATATCTTTCAGAAAACTTATTCAATTTTGCACAAAATTTAAGCAATGGAGCTTCAATATATGGTTGATGATTGGTCAAAATTTCAGCGTTTTTTATTGAAGTATAAAAAAAAGTTATGAACACTTCAATGAAAAATTATTTCGACGAAAAAAATGTTGTACGGATAATTGTCTCATACACTGTACGTGGTGCGGCTCCTTCATAGAGGCTAACGAGGGTGCTAACAGTTGTTGTTGCTGTTGGATGTCTTGTAGTTGGCAAAGTATAGCTGCTTTGGGGATGGGGCAAACTGATGCGGTGATGTGGTAGATAGGAGAAGTGATGAGTTAATGAAAGTATTGATTGGCAAATGAGTAGGTTATGTAAAAAAATCTAATACAAATTCATAAAATAATGTAAAATAATCAAGTCCAACAACTGAAGCAGCTTTATCTGTAATAACGGGATACGTGTAATAGACAGCTAAATTTCAAATTATCGGACTATTAAGGTAAGCCTTTTAGGATGACTAGCTCGTAGAAACCTCACCAACGTGCTCTAGGACAGCGGAGTGTGAGAAATAAAAATTGTTTTGACACTGCCACGGGGTTTCATTGCATATCAACTGTTTTTCACAATACGAGAGTATTGACTCCTAACTCTGTTTTTGAGAGCATTGACACCTAATCCCATATTACAGAATCAACAAGTTTTTCTATTAATGTGCCAACTAAAATCTCAGCTCACGTTTCATAGCCGCGCCTTCGATCGTAATAATATGTAGAACACGTGGTCGGTTATTTTCCGATGGTAAAGCTATAAAATTTCCACTCACTCTACTTGTTGACAAAGATGGTGTTGATTTTTCCCCAAATAGGGACAAGCGCCATTTAATTTCGAGTGCCAGTTTTCGAATACAACAAGCAAACATCAAACAAAATTATTCTATCAGGTTCTTCCAGCCGAACTTTCTGAATGTAAACCTTGACTAAATGAAAGAACTTTTTTGTTGGTTTTGTTCCATATATATATTTTTTTTTTTTGAGGAAAAATATTGACTACAAAACCTTTAATGGAAATATTGTATAGATGACTTAGAGCATACTGTTCAAATTTTGTTACTAAAAATTAAAACACTAAAATTTCCAATGACGTTCCATTTGAAGCGAAAGAACTTACCTATTAAATTTGCTAATTACACCTTTTAAAAATGAACTAATCTGCGTTGAGCCGATAGCTTTTTTTTAAAAAGCAAACCTCGTACTGTTTAATGTTTTTACTCAAACTTGACCGAATTATTATCAAACACCCTATTGACAACTGGCCAAAGAGAAACCTGTTCGCACCGAATCGGAAATGCGTTCCACGTAGAATCTACGTAGTTCTATAATAGACCTAAATCGCCAAAGCTGCCATCAATGGAACCTGCTTATCGCCGCTAGAATTTTTGAAACACGAGATGTTTTTGTTGTATATTTGCTGTCAGCAAAGCAACTGCATCTCATAAATCAACGCCTGGGCTGATAAAAATGGACCAATCACGCCGTGTGGACTTTCCGGTCTAAATGTTTACCACCTCACAAGGTTTAATAGCAATTATGTAATCCCAAGTGTGTTTAGAACCAATGAAAAAAAACCGGTAGTGGTGATAGTCAGAAAAGTTGTTTATTAGAGATGTGCGAAGACTGAAACCAAAAGTTCCAATTGACCCGTCAAACGCGGTCCAAATCGAGCCTATTTAAGGAATTGCAACAACATGGTGAACAAAAATGTCATTGTTATTGATGTAAATAAACACAACCAAAATCCTCTCCACGCTTCTTTAGTATAAGGTTATAATACACAGGGTCAAATAAATATCTGACAGGGAAAAAACTCAAGAAACAACATCTGTTTAACACTAATGCAAATTCGATCGAGTCAAACAAGATGTTTGAGCATTATTGGTTTCTATTTGGACAAATAGTCATCCCTGGGTACTAAGATCTTAACAAATTCTCTGGTGATAGTGTTTCCGGACCATGTGCGTTCTCAGACAACGCACATTGGTGCAAAAATGGCCAGAAAATTGGAAGGTGATATGGTTTGAATAATGATTTCCGGGTTTTTAGTTGTTTTCAAGCAAGTGTGGTTTCGTGGTCGTGCGGCTAGTGTCACCAAGCATTTAGTCGCATTGTGTTGAGGAGCGTGGGTTCGTACAGACTGAACCAAACTTAACACCAGACAACGGACACGACACACATTAGTGGATACAGTGGAAGAAACATTTCTTGGGAAAAGTTTCATTGCCTGTAGCGGGAATCGAACCCTCACCCTATAGCATGATACGGTTATACGCCTGGTGACGCTAACCGCAGGGCCACGAAGCTATAACTTTTGTCACAAGACTAGGATCGCTTTGCTGTCCTCGACAAAGATTTTCAGGACATCCTATGTTATAATTCTACATTATCGACTTTTACATTACATTATTTACATACCTACTTTCAGAATAATTTTAATATCTTGCAGATAAATGCAAAAAAAAGTAAATTTCCCCATATAAAATCCCATACAAACTTCAATAACGATGCGCAAAGTGTAGCCATAACGGATCGTGCCCAAATTCTGCACAGTCATTCAGGACCCGAAATTGAAACAAAAAAAAACCTAATCTGAAAAAAAACGACCACTATGACCCAGGCCAGGCATCGTGTCCTGTGCGGGAAGGTTCTAAAGGTCACTGACGTGTCTTTCCGTTCAAGTAGGAATCGCGCGGGCATGTGTTCATCGCGTGAACTACTACGTAAACAAGTTTACTTCTGCGAAGTCATGGTTGAGACACTTTATAAATAGAAACAATCCGGAGCATCGCAGATCATGCCCTACAGAAACCCGCCCATCCAAAGTGTAGCCGCTGTTACACTTACTTACTTACAAGGATTGTCGCCGCCGCCGCCGCCACACTGTCCGCGAAATCAATTAAGCGTATTGACCGCGACACACAGAGTGGCGTGGCACAGATAAGAATCACTTGCAGGAGGAAACCGCAACAATCTAGTTCATTTCCCGTAACGTAGGGCCTGCGGCGGTTGGTGGCAGTTTTTTTTCTCTGTCCATAGTTTGCGACGCGGGCATAGACATGTGCGATCATAACATATGCCACGCGTCTGCCCTATTCCAGACCTCCGGTAACGAGGCGTGTGAGACAGTCAGTGGACAGTCAGTTGAGCGCAAACTCGGTCAATTCCGGTAGTGTACTCTGGATGCCAGTTGCATGACTGCTTGGTTGCTGGCGGCGTGTGAAAGTGCACCTCATGAGTCGTTCTAAGAAAGTGTATCATCAATTTGTACGATCTTATGTCATGTAAAGTGTGTTTATTTGATTGTCGGGATGGTGTGTACTGGCCTTGGCAAGAATAATAATACATGTGATGGAATTAGCAGCACGTGGCGATGTTTACAAGGTTTCGATGAGGTGTAGGTAAACGTGTTTCGTAAAATGGTGAATTATTCAATTCAATTGACAACTATATGCAGGTTTGTTCACGGAGAGTCCCATGGGCGTTTGTTAACAAATTTCAAGCGATTACTCACTTAAAAAAAACTGGATTTATCAAGATCAGATGTGAATCAAGACCTCTGGGAAAACTCCCTCGTCCAGGCATTTCTGCATAGCAGACCTAAACATCCCGGGAGCCTCTGCAATAGCTACTTTTAATGCCAAGTTCGGAGCTCCGTCCAGACCTGAGGCCTTACCTACGCTAAGGGACTTTGCTATCCTCGCAAATTCTTCACCGCCAGCCCAAGTCCTCTGCTGTCCTACGAAAGAAGGCCAAGGACTAGGGTAATGACGCAGAAAAAGCCCCTCGATGACCCCCTCCAACATCTCTGGAGACTGCTCTGTAGGAGCCATTACACCTCTTGTCTTGGACATCACGATCCTGTAGGCATCACCCCACGGATTCGCATTGGCATTCTGACAGAAATCTTCAAAGCAGGCCTTTTTGCCCTAATCTCAATGTTTGGGCTGCAAAATGGTGGGTCGATAAGGAGATCGTCCAACATAGGTCTGGTCCTCACAAGTTCCTACCTCATGCTTCCACGCACGGATCAAGCGATGACAAAGACCGCCAGCTAAAAGTGGTGTGTTTAGCTGGAAGTGTAGCCTAGGTACTGTTGACCTTCTGACTTCAACTAGATTGAGGAGGTACGTCCCGAGCGTCTGTTCACCAAGGAGGTGCGGCTCAAACAGCGTGTGTTCTGGCATCCAGCGGCTGAGTATGAAATGCTCTTCCACCGGAAGCTATACCTAAGGTGGCAGCCCCTTCACGGTGGATAGGGGACCTTAGGCCAACAACCTACTGTTCTCCAAACCCAAAAACCGTTACAGAAACCCAAAACCGAAAATGAAAGATCACGAACTGATTCAACGGCAACGACTTTTAGAACGAAACAACGGACAATAATTGGAACTTGGAATGTATTGGCCCTAGCCCAACAGGGTGAACTGGCACAATTAGCCAATGAGGCATGCCGTATGAAGCTTGATATCCTCGGACTGAGCGAAGGAACACCACCTACCGTTCGATTTACTCTTCTTCAGTTCATGCTCGCTGCATCCGCCGCCTAGCCCGTAGGTAGGCGTGGCGCAGGCGTGAGCTCGAGAATCTTTTCACCCGTCTAATACTGCGCACGTTGGCTTCCAGATTCACAAGCTTGGCGTCGTTCCTCATCGCCTTCAAGACTTCCGAGTACTTAGACTGTTCGGTCTTGATGACGAGCGCATCGCCCTTCTCGCGCTTGGCACCTGCCCTCCTACGTTTCCTAGGCCTGTCCCTTCTCTCCTACGGTTTCTTCTTCTTCCGCTCTACTTTGGTCCAAAGGACGTCCTACACCGCCCTGACCCACCCTAACTTGTGGTTGCTGAGGACCAAACAGTGGTCGCAGCCCCCTGTTCGCTTCGATCCGGGACAGGTCGGCCTTTTCAGGCCCACCCTTCCCATCTCTCCGGGACGCCTGTCTGGGTTTCGACTTGCCGGCTTTACTACCGACCTCAGGGGTTAACTGCCGCCCAGCCTTGCGGGCGTTGCCTGGTAGCTTCTCACCTAATGGCTGCCTCACATGCTTCAGTGATTGTTTGTCGTAAGCAATAGCAGCCGCCACACTTTAAGGACTACTCGCGAAAGCGAAGGCCTCCGTCTGGGTAAACATCGGAACCTTTGTCTTTGCGGGTTCTGCCGCTGTCGTAGTTTCCATGGTTTCTCATGGTATTGCTCGGTTGCCTTCATTGACTTTCGAAGTCTTAGCAGGGCCTGCTTGAGGTCCTTGCTGATGTTGGACTTCAAGGACGCAAATTCAATAATGGAATCAAGCTGCTGCGTAGCGACCTCCATCGTCAGAGAGCCCATCTAGATTCTCGTTCCGTCCAATACCACACCCGACAAACTAGCCGGGGATGACATTGGGTTACCGGCGCTGGCACTACGTGCACAGCTCCCTATTCCTTCTGCTTTCCCTCACAGAGACCTATCCAACACGCTTTTCTCGAAGGGGTTAACCTCGCCGCCACTACCGCTACCTCCACTAGATTTTTGATAATTATTGTAATTATCTAAATTTTGAATCCCACGAGTAGCCCGAGAAAGAAAGTACATTACATACATACATAGATTTGTTCAACACCATATTGTAGCGGTCAGGAGATTTTGTATATATTTTGTAAATAAGTCTGTAAATATTTAAAATAAGATAGATTGTAAGAGAATACAATCTGTCTCAGATAATTCAAATTTGTAAATATCCCTTAGCTTAGGCAAACGAAAAGCATTCATTAACAAACGCTTCCCGAGGTCGAGGCCATTTGTTTTCTGGATAAGGTGGGAAAGGGAAAGCAGCACGACTATCGGTCAAGTTATCCACATCACATAGCGGTGTAGTCACGATTGAACACGAAGGGTTTCGGGAAATGACGTACTTCCGGGTACGTCCGAGATCATTCACTTTTCCTTATCTGGGGCTACAAAGACTCGATCATTTCGTCCGTGATAGCTCAAAGAGTTGGAAGTGTCCGCGTTTGCTTGTTAGTTTTTCGTGTGCCTAGAGTAGGTTTAATGTGATGTTGGATATAGTTAGATAGTTTAATTTCTGTGTTTCGTTCCATAGTAGGCCAAACGTGTGCGTAGATAACTGTGTGCGATTGTTGAACGATAAGAAGCCTAAGGAAAGGTAAGAAAATTGTGCTCGTAAGGTGCTCTTGGTGCCAGTGCTAAGCTCTTTGTCCCACCAGTACGGGCATTCATCTTCAATCCGCAGATTCTCGTACCCAAACGTGACCGCTTCTCCCCAGCGGACGAAAACACCCGGCGACCGTCAACCAGCCGGAAGCGGACGGATCCGTCACCAAATCGGTCCGAGAAGGCCCGGGGACCTTCAGGTGGACGAAGTCCACGAGCTGGTGCGCCAACTGACCAGCAGGGCATCAACCAATTGCCAGAAACCGCCATCGCATAGCTACCGTCAACCGCCATTGCGATCACGCGGTGACGAGCCGATCAACGACAGCGCCTTCAATCAACCAAGCCGCCGGTGAGTCAACGACCCGGCTTACAGGTCATCGACTGCTGAGGTTGAGTAAGCAGAACAGATCGGTGAGTCAACCAATTTCTTTTATTTGCGGAGTGCGGCGTCCGCTGAGGGCGCCGCGGAGGATTTTTTTGTGCCAGTCAAAGACTGATGAGATGAAGTGCCTTTAGAGCCAATCGACCTGTTTTGAACATCGGAATTCATTCCGATAGCGTCTTGGGAGCCACCGTCTTCGGTTCCGTGAAAATGCGTGCGTGAGCCCGTCTTCGCCACCACTGCAAGAAGGTCGGATACTAGGAGCGCAGACATTGTTGAAGCTGAGCTTCCGATAAGTGACGTCACGTGAATAGAGCAGTAGAGCACTGAGCACAGATAGGGAGATAGAAAGGGAGTGGCTAGTAATCGCACACCAGCTAGGAGCTTGTAAATAGGGAACGAACGCATACAATGACATGAATTCGAATTCGATCGTAGCAATAAAAATGTATGTTAACCTAGGTAGTAAGTGAATATATTCGTATCAGTTTCGCCAAAACCCCAAATAGGTAAATGTGTTATGAGTTTCCATCCTAGCAATATGATTGTTTAATTGTATTTAGCATCACTGCGCGGCTTGCTGTAGTTTCGTGTCCCGTCCTCCACACGTAGAGTTTGATTGGGTTATCTTATGAGTGTCTTCCAGCTCAGTGAGGGATCTGGTGGTGAGAAGAGAGAGTTCTGCCAGTGATGAGAACTTCTTTTCAGTGAGATCGTAGGGGTTCAGGTGAGATCTCTCACCGCTTCTCTGAGTGTCGTCGTGATTGTGCTGTTATGTTGTGGTAATAGGGATTTCCCGTTTGGCCGTTTTAAATCGTAGCCAGCTGGATCGATCCATAAATCCTTTCCAGGAAATGAAATGGACTCGCCCTTAGGGAGTCTCATCCGGGCAATTTAAAATTGGGCTCGTGGTCTCCTTTCGAGGAGTGGCGCATAAGCCACGTGTTTTATGCTGGATCGCCCAGCAACGGCTACAATATTTAAGACAAGACATTATCAACAATAGTACACCACAATACTCGATTTTTGACTGCCGCTCTCCATCCTCGGTCGCGCCCAAAGCTTGCTAGGTCGCGCTCCACCTGCTCCACCCATCGTGCTCTCTGCGCTCCACGCATTCTTGTGCCAACCACCAGCTTTGCAGGGTTGTTATCCGGAATTCTTGCAGCATGCCCTGCCCACCGTATCCTTCCGGCTTTGGCCACCTTCTGGATTGTGGGTTCGCGTAAAGTGCAGCGAGCTCGTGGTTCATCCTTCTCCGCCACACACCGTTCTCCTGCACACTGTTGAAGATCGTCCTTAGCACGCGTCGCTCGAAAACTCCGAGTGCTTACAGGTCCTCCTCGAGCATGGTCCATGTCTCGCGTCCGTCACCGGTCTCATTAGCGTTTTGTACATGATGTATTTGGTGCGTGAGTGAATCTTTTTAGCCCGCAGCTTCTTTTGGAGCCCGTAGTAGGCCCAAACTTTCGCTGATGATGCGCCTTCGAATTTCGCGACTCACGTTGTTGTCAGCCGTCAGTAAGGATCCGAGGTAGACGAATTCCTCCATCACCTCGAAGGTATCCCCGTCTATCGTAACATTACTACCCAGACGGATCCGGTCGTGTTCGGTTCCGCCTACCAGCATGTACTTTGTTTTTGAGGCATTCACCACCAGTCCGACCTTTGCTGCTTCGTGTTTCAGGCGGGTGTACAACTCTGCCACCGTTCCAAATGTTCTGGCAATAATGTCCATGTCGTCCGCAAAGCACACAAATTGACTGAATTTTGTGAAAATCGTTCCCCGACTGTTGAGTCCGGCTCATCGCATCGCACCTTCCAGAGCGATGTTGAAGAGTAGGCAGGTACGTAGAATCTTGAGAAATGGGTTTAATTGAGGTTCAACGAAAACCGCTTCAGTTACATAATAAAGAACAGTTTGTATAATGTATGAAAAATATCCTACATTGCAGAATAACAATTGAAAGTTATGCAAAAAAACTGATAATGATTTTATTGGAAAATAAAAAAGACATCGCACAAGCAAGGTGTCCTCTTTATAAAATGAACAGTCCTTACTAAAACATTTACACTCACACCAACACATTTACATGATCTACTCAAATACACTTACACAATCTGAATCTTGCCGCATCACTCACTTATAGTCAATCCCTAATTAACCCATTCCAAATATCGAACTCCTTGACACTTATGGGGGCGTCGGTGAGTCGCTAACCTCTTGTAAAGTAGGTGTCATATCATCACATCCTTTCCTATCCTCGTAACGGAGAAGATGGGCGTGGCCAGCAATGGAAGTTTTCATGTCTTTTTTGCTTCAACCTCTGATTGGATAGCCATTCCTTCCCAAATAGCTTTCCATAAGCAATTAGAATAGAAGTATTCAAGTTTTAACATGACAACTTTCAGTATGCAATCTACGAATTACTCCGTTACCACGCAACGCAACGCAAATAAAAACCACAAACCTTCTCGGGTCAACACCTGACGAGCTCGAATCGTCCAGGTTTCGTAGTTTTCGTAAGTACGATAATCGTTTGATACCCAGCTTCACGGAATCCATTTTGAATCTCCTCCTACACGATTGTTCCGACAAAATGGCAATCCCAACAAAGCACTGTCGTCTGGGCCAATAACCTGTTGGATTGAAATTCTACTAAAGTTCTTGCCAATCTCCCAACAGAAAAGTCTAAGTCCCAGCCGCTCAATAATTGGAATTCTTGTACTTTCATCAATTATTACCGCTTGTAAAACGATGGATATGATCGTCTTGGAAAGCAAGATATTAACCTTCGCCCCATTCCGTGTGCTTTCTGAGAGATATCGTCCTTGGATGTGACAACAACGTCGGATTATGCTTTTCATTCAAACTGCTCGACGCAATTACCTGACCGGGAGCGCATCTCAATCAATTTTTATATTCATCAACTTAAATTAGGTGTTGTGTGTATTATTACACACTATCATCCTAATTTTTTTTTATATTTATTTTATCAAATTAGGATGATAGTGTGTTCCTACACACAGGAAACCCCTGAAGAAGACCAAAAAAGTGGTCGAAACGTTGGGTTAAATCAAATAGTATCGAATGATTTCCTCGAGACTGCTTAGCCGTTTCTGAAGCATAAAGATGCAAATACAGATTATTCAAAAAATAGATTGATCTGGCTCGTATCCACTACCCAAACTAAACAGGACTCTTCGTAATATTGCAGCATGCGCCCTGATACTCCACAGTCCACACGCTCCGTTTACGATTAGGTTTTCGTTAGTCCTCGACAACAACTAAAAAAAAACAGCATAGTTGACAGTTTCATTTCCAAAGGGCAATACTCTTCCGTGAACATGTGTTCTCAAATGTATTTGCTATTTCATCGCTTCCATCACAATAAACATGTTGTCGGACGAATGTAATCGTTCTATCACGAGTAAACATAACGCCTCATCGCCATACTGAACCGCGGGGTCTACCCCGCCAACCAAACAACAGCACGCTGCATTATTTTTCGTTCTCCCGTTTTAGGTTTGTTTACTCTCATTGCCAATAAAATCTTGTCCGGGAGATGCAATTCCAAAGTACTGCTCGGAACTCGCGATCAGCATAATCATCTGGTAGGTTGTTGGTAAATATTTACTCCCTCCCTGTCTGCTGGGGCTCACTCACATGGGGCATGCTTTCCGAATCTCCGCGCCTCTTTAAATGACGATCACATACGAGCGGCCAAACTTAGTATAGGATGGAATCTTCGTACGAATCGGAAGCACAAGCGAGTTGTAATCAGCATGAAGAGGTTGTACGTTTTCGTTGCTAGTCTAGTGTTGCTCTGCATAGTCGCCGAAATCAGCGCAGGCTTAGCCAGAAAGATGTGCATAAAGAAACTGGATCAGGTGTTGATGTTTATTTGCAAAGGTTGTGGAAGATATTTCGAAGCAACGCAAATGAACAAGTTGTAATTCGATGTTTGTTATAATTGTAGATGAAGTCAATAGCTTGGACCAGCTTCAGTATGACACCTACAAAGAGTGCTGCATAAAGTCATGCGAAATGACGACGTTGGAGAAATTGTGTAAAAATCAGTCGTAGTTTGAAATAAGCAGATGTCTTTTGTTTTCGACGCGGTGCTGTTGATGGGATTCAGTCGGAAATACCTGTGAATTAAATTATTCAAAACATAAAGAAACTTGACAGTGATAAGCTTTTGTGTTCAGAAAATGCCTATGATTTCTACTTCAAGATGACAAAACCGTACATCAGGAGTGTTGGACGTTTCTAAAAAGTGAAAAGTTGTTTAAAAGTGTTCATCATTAATTGTTTAGCCATGAACTGTACCATTTGCCGAAGATCCGGAGACTTACCCTACGTCCGTGTTGTTAATATCGGCCATTCTTTGAAGTTGAATCTCACAATCTTGAAGAAATATCTTATGAGCATAAGGATAGATGACCGCACAATTCGGAGTTGCTACTCCGTGATTGACCGGAGCAATCGAAATCGCACAGTGAACCAATGAATGGGGCTTGGGACTAGCACTACTCTCTCAATGTACACAGCTCGAGATCTTCCAACTATAGCAAAGTCAATAACGGCGCTGGCCACGTCCTCACGGTCCTATCGAGGATAGGAAGGAATGTTAGATGTTGTTATGCAGACCGAAAATCTCTCAATCTCCACGATTGTCTCACGAAGGATTTTGTTTTAGTAGGGTAGGAAACGTTGTCAATCTTGCAATAACCTGGTTGGAGCACATCACCAACCAGGAAGACAACGGATCAATATTTTTATACCACCGCACACAACCGATCACTTATTCACGCGAGAACGACGCGAAAGGATATGCAAAGTGAATCGTTATTGCTCGCTTGATGGTCGCTCAGTGTTTGCTTCCAAAACTAGTCTACTGTACGTAGGAACCGTGAATTTAGAATCAACGCCGTTACTCAAAGTGACGGACCAAGCAAAGTGTACTTCAAAGAATACAAAAAGTGTACGATTACTGCAATATTTTATTCGCAATAAAACAATAGCATGGAACGAGCTCACCCATTTATGTGTCGTCCTCTATCTCCTATCTCTTCAACAGCGATTGTTTGATATAGTGGAACTTCGACTGTCATGGGTTTGTTTCTCATCGAATACAATTAAACCCATACTTTTTTGTTTCGTCATTGGGGTTACCATTTTTAGCATAGAGTGGCCCAAAATATATTTTTTTCTGAATTTAAAACTTTCAAAAAAAATAATAACTTAAACCAAAAGAGCAACCTTGTTCTTACCGGTATCGTTGGAGACTACCCTGGTTCGGACACTAGTGGAATTCGTTCTGTTGCACGACTCAGAACACGCGCGATTAATAGTGGGCAACGAAACACTTTATTTCTAACTACGAGAGAAACACTTTATTGGGCTCAATACGTTTATATTGCGAGTAAGATTCAGTGCTATTGCGCGCGCGATCGAAAGCTAACTGACTGCCCTGAGTATATAAAACGATACCCTAGGGCCAGTGTGGTGAATATACGCGCGAATACAACCGATCGGGATCGATTCGGTTCCACGACAAGCTACCTGGACCAGGCCCCCGACACGGCCTATATCAATGCATTGGAATTATGGTAGACAGGATGTCCTGGGCGCTAGTAAATAGCGCCCACTGTCAGATGCGAAAACATCAACAACTTTTTGTTTAACGTTTGTTTTTGGTTTGTTGATCAACTTTTGAAATCATTTTTTCCACCTCCAATGATCATAAAACACTTCAAACTCGCATTAATATTAATGTACGGGAAAAGGAGCACGCGATTAGTTGAATAAAGTAACCCAACAAACACACAATGTGAAGGTGCATTTCGTGTGTGGTTCACAACATTAAAAAAGCAGCGTTTGTTGATAGCACGCTCGTTTCAATTTACGCGAATATGAGTATAAGGCAGTAAGATCTTGACTACGATAAAATTCATTGATGCCAGGGGCCTGACCTGGACTATGCGAGACAATCTGATGATAATGATGAGGGTAAAAGAGATATCGATCCTCTGATCGTGTGGAACATGTTAGGGTTACTATTAGAGCTACTCCTAAACATGCCGGCCGCCTTGAGATCATAGGGATTTCAATCAAAATCTGGGCTGAATGTTTCGACCGACACTGTAGTGGACCCAACTGAATCTAGAATGCTAATTTCTACCTGCTATTTACTTCCTAGTTTGTTTGGATTTTGGCATTCTTATTTATATACTATCACTTTCGGCATTGTTGAAGTGGAGAACGATGACCTGGCTAGTGTCGATACCACTACCGGGCGGTTGTTGTTTGACGCTGGATGGGACTACGTCCTAAAGATATTGATGATGGCTGCTATTGACTTCTGCTGAAGCACGACTACAACGACGGCGACGAATTTTGGTTCCTTTTGGCTTGGAGTGATGACTTCGATGGATGGATTGATAGCCGTTCGCGCCCCCGAACCATACCGTTTCTACCAGTGGGTGGCTTCGCTGACGGTGTCCTTCGTCCTCGGGTGTGGAAAGATGACATCAATCGACGCTAGAAATGAACGGGTGCTTTTTACCTTGAATTTATGAACTAGAACAGAGCTTGCCTGGAGCGGAGGCCTCCTGGTCTCCGCGGGTGCCCCAGGCACCGATGACGACAACTGGAGTATCGCTTCGAGGGGTTTGGGTTGGTCAGTAGCAATCTACGATGATACGATGCTGCGACGACAACGACAGTGCTCCGGTCGGGTTGATCAGGCCCAGTGGACGACTTGTTGATTGCGAGTGCAACGATGCCGAGCAATGGTACCAGTTACTCGGGTGAAAATTGACGTTGGTTGAACGGTGGATGCGCTATGACCTTTCAGCGAGAGTGGTTAGTTCATGGTTGAAACAAATTGACGTCACAACGAGCTATTGATGATTGGACGGACGATATGGACATCATGGATAGGGCATGCCAGACAATTACATGTCGAATCACAGTGTGATTGACGGAGTGAAACAGCTTGGACCAGATAACGACGTGACGTCTTATGGTGACGGGCGTCCCCGTAGGGAACGCCGGTGGCTATGGGGGATAAACATTCCTTGAGCTTTTTGAAATATTCAATAATACAACTACTTAACTGGAAAACGGAGGCCTTCATGGTGAAGACCCCCGCAGTGCCAAAGCACCAACGATAGAAGAGACTACTGCTCTTCGTCTGTGGATGCATTATCCTTGATAGGGAGAACGCAGATCTTGGAGATACCTCGCTTAAAGATCCCGTCCTTGGTGCGAACGTTCACTACTCGGACGTTTCCATCCGAGCCGGCGTAGATTTCGGTGACTCGCCCCAATTTCCACCGTTGTGGAGGCAAATTGTCCTCCTTCACCAATATCATGGTGCCGATCTTGATATTGTCGCATTTTCTCGTCCATTTGGTCCTACAGTAGACGTTCGCTCGGTGCAAACGCTTTAACTGCAATGCTTTTTAACTGCAAGTCCGCTAAGTGCAACAATTTTGCAGTTATCGCACCGCTATCCGTCAAAATGAAATGTCAACAGTGACGCGATGTTTTTCGCATGCACTTTTGCTGCAATGCGATGTTTTTCGTATGCACATTGGCTGCATTCTGCAGCAACTGACAGTTCTTTGACGTCTGTCAGTCGTTGCAGTTATCGAATTTTATTCGCTAAGTGAAACGTAAACATGTTGCAGTTATCGAACGTCTACTGTATTATGCAAGTCTGACAGGTAGTGCGTCTTCCATTTCCGCCAGAGTCTTTGCACAAATTCTTGCGATCGCTGCCAGACTGCCAACCGATTTTCTGGTATCTCCTGAAAATCGGGTTCAGACACCGCTGTCAAGGGTTTTCCAACCAGAAAGTGTCCCGGGGTTAGGGCAGCATAGTCGTTAGGGTCGTTGCTAAGTGGAGTCAGTGGGCGCGAGTTTAGTATTGCGGCCACTTGCTGAACAATGGTGTGCAACTCGTCGTAGCTTAACTGCTGATTACCGACGATCTTCCGAAAATGTCCCTTAAACGACTTGACCGCCGCCTCCCAGAGTCCACCGAAATTGGGAGAGCGGGCCGGTATGAACTCGAACTGAATTCCTTCATCTTCCGCTGTGCGGACTACGGTATGTTGAAACTACTGATCGAGGAACTGGAGACGCAACTCCTCCAATTCTTTGTTGGCTCCTACGAAATTGGTGGCATTGTCGCACATGACCTCCTGCGGCTTTCCTCTAACTGCAACAAATCGTCTTTAGGAAAACGGCTGCAGGATTGACTCGAACCGATGGGAGATCGGTCATTAGCTGCTCGTGAACGGTAGGCTTGCTCCGGAAGCACGTCACACACTCATGACACACCGTGCGGGCCAGATCACGTACGTTCGTGGGTCAGAATTTCTCTCTGACGGAGGCTACCAGAAGTGTTTGATGTGGTAGTGCCGCAAAATCTGCTTGGTGAACGGATGGTGGTGGTGGAGTATCATAGGATGCTTTCGACTCTCCGCTATTGGCGCGTTAGCAAGCCGGCCGCCAACGCGAAGCGTTTCATCAACCAAAATGGGATGAAGCGAAAGGATTTTGGACGAAGTCTTCACCTCCCGGCTACGAGAAAGAGCTGCAACTTCATCGGAAAAGCTGTCCACCTCAGCTAAACGAACTAGGACGTCTGTCGCTTCGTTCAACTCTTGAAGCTTGACAGGGCCCGTGAGTCTGTGATTGCGATTGTTCGGAGTTGCATTGTGGATGAATCTCCGGATGCATGCTACGATCCGGACGATATTGGTAAACGAGGAACGGAGAAGAAAGATTTCGCTAGGAGTCTTCAAACGAGCTGGCAGTGCGACGACAGATCGCTCCTCGAGAAGAGAGTGTTCGACGTCCGGGATAGCGGAACTGCTAGGCCACCTTGAGCGATCCTGCCGTAGCCACAGAGGGCCTTCAAACCATGTCGTTTCGTACTTCAACTGCGCGGGTATCATGCCACGCGAGATTATGTCCGCCGGATTGTCCGCTCCGGCTACATGATTCCATACGCCGTTGCTGGTTATGTGCTGGATCTCCGATACTCGATTTGCTACGAAAATCTGCCAGCGAGAAGGTGGAGAAGCTAGCCAGTACTTCACGATTGTCGAGTCGGTCCAGAAAAACGGTTGGAATGGAACCTTAACACTGCTACAGACCTTTTCATACAAATGACTCAACAAAAGCGCTGCGGAAAGTTCTAGACGTGGCGTCGAAAGGACCTTCTTCTTCCGCTTCAAATCTTCCAGTGGTGCAACCCTTGACTTGGCCGTGATGAGCCTGACGGTTATTGATTGTGCCGTCACCCGTGATACATCGCAAATAGAGACATGCTCCATAGGCAGCGTTGGAAGCATCTGCAAATCCATGCAGTTCTACCGTTACTAGATCCTTCGTAAATGAGACCCAGCGTGGCACAGAAAGAGTGTCCAAGGCCAGCAGATTTCTCCGAAATTCATTCCATGCGTTCTGTAGTTCCTCCGGCAGCAGGTCGTCCCAGCCGCATTTCTGCTTCCACAGTGTTTGCAGTAATATTTTTGCCTGCACAACTACCGGACCAATTAGACCTAACGGGTCGAAAATCTTTGCTGCTTCCGACAAAACGATTCTCTTGGTGATAGGAGCATCTGATTCTAGTTGGGGTACGGCGAAACGAAAAATATCTGCAGCTGGTTCCCATATCAGACCAAGAGTTTTCACAGCGGAGGTTGACGAATCCAGTTCAAATGAAATTCGTTCGTCCCGAAGCTCAGCTGGAACGTGGGAAAGCAGTTCAGCGCTGTTGGAACTCCACTTCCGCAAGATAAAGCCTGCTGAATTGGTCAGATCAATCAAGTCCGCCACGAGCGATCTGCCTTCCCCCAAATCATCAGTTCCGCTCAGCGCATCATCCACGTAGAAGTCCTTCTTGACCGTCTTCGCAGCAGCTGGGTGGGTTGCTGCACCCTCAGTTCCCAGTCGTTGAAGGCACTTCGTTGCCAGGTATGGCGCAGAGCTGGTTCCGTAGGTAACCGTGGTCAGTTTATACGCCTGAACGGGATCATCGGAAGACGGTCTCCAGAGAATGCACTGCAGTAGGTGGTCAGCTGGGCAAACCTTCACCATTATATACATTTTCGCCACGTCTGCCACTATTGCGTTCCTCCGAAATCGGAAACGCAACGCGATGGAGTGAAGGTCGTCTTGGACGACCGGTCCTACCATCAACCCATCGTTCAACGATACACCGGACGACGTGCGGCACGAAGCATCGAACACGACGCGAAGCTTTGTCGTCGTGCTATCCGGCTTCAGCACAGCGTGATGCGGTAGATAGTATACGGGTTCGTCATCTTCTGCTACTTCTTCCATGTGACCCATTGCCCTATATTCGTTGATGAATTCGAAGTACGCTTCTTTCAACGCAGCTTTGGCTGCAAACCGACGCTCTAGTCCGTAGAATCGTTTGAGAGCGTTGGCCTTGGAGTCCCCCAGTTTCTGAATGACAGCTTCCTTTTTCGGTAGGGTGACTACGAATCTACCAGTTTCGTCTCGGATGGTAGTTCGCTCGAAGATTTCTTCACACGTTGACTCCTCTACTGACAACGTGCCTCCTGTGTGCCAGGACTCGAGTTCCCAAAACTTCGTGAGTAGCTCGTTCAAGTCCGAAACTGTACAAGGATATGAAACGGTTTGTGGTACAGCAATCAAAGATCTGGGTACACGTCCAGAGACGACCCAGCCGAAGACGGTTTCTTGAAGAGTAGGTCCATCATCTACTAGCTTGATTCTTCCATCTGACAGCAAATCGTAGTAATATTCTGCACCGATGATAAGATCAATCAATCCAGGCTCAAAAAATGTAGGATCTGCGAGAGTTAGATGCTCCGGAATCGCTAGCTGAGATACATTCACGAACTCAGTGGGTAACTCTGAAGTCAGTTTGGACAGAACGTGCAGTTGGATGTTTTCCGAATACGGTGATATTCTGAGCGACCGTGAAGCGACAGTTGCGCTCACCATTCTAGTCGATTTAGCAGACGATCCTCCAATACCGGCGATAGACAGGCGGTTCGAAGATCCTTCTAGCTTGAGCTTCTGACACAGGCCTCGAGTAATGAAGCAGTATTCGGAGCACGAGTCGAGCAGAGCTCTTGCAAGCTGCACATTTCCGTACTGATCTGCTATGCGCACCAAAGCGGTGTATAGAAGTACTTGACGGGAGGGCGTATGAATACTAAAACAGGCAGTGAGTTTGTGTGTTGAGAGGGAGTACGATCTGTGGTGGGTAGTGGGTGTGTACTAGTGCTTGCGATTGGGAATGAGTTTGTGTTTGGTCCTGTGTGTTGACTTGGTGCTGTTTGGTTCTGGGCGTGTTCCTGTGTTTGTTGGTTATTCGCTCTTTGTGTTCGAGTTTGTTCGGGTAGGACGGAGGAACCGAATTGCGACGATACAGCTGCTCCGCCTTCTGAAGCTCCTAAATGAAGAAGCGTATGGTGTTTCCGCTGGCAGAGTTCAACGCGCTTCACTTGTCCGATCTTCACGGGTGTCTCCAGATCCAACGGTCCACCGGTCCTAAATCCGGCTCGAAGGACCAAAATGTTCTTACCGGTACCGTTGGAGACTACCCTGGTTCGGACACTTTAGTGGAATTCGTTCAGTTGCACGACTCAGAACACACTCGATTAATAATGGGCAACGGAACACTTTACTTCTAACTACGAGAGAAACACTTTATTGGGCTCAATACGTTTATATTGCAAATAAGATTCAGTGCTATTGCGCGCGCGATCGAAAGCTAACTGACTGCCATGAGTATATAAAACGATACCCTAGGGCCAGTGTGGTGAATATACGCGCGAATACAACCGATCGCGATCGATTCGGTTCCACGACAAGCTACCTGGACTATGCGAGACAATCTGATGATAATGATGTGGGAAGGAAATTGGCCACCCAGCAGAGTTTAGCACAGGGAATCGATAACCGCGTGGGGAAATTGTGATTCGGAGAAAGCACAGAAACTCGCGACGTGCGTTTACAAACGTGTTCTCTATTAAACTGATGAAGAGCAAAGTACAAAGTGAATAATAACAAAGGTATGGTTTACATTACAGTTCAGTGGGTCAGCGCCCCAATGGTAAAAAGATATATTCAACAAATGATGAGGGTAAAAGAGATATCGATCCTCTGATCGTGTGGAACATGTTAGGGTTAACAGTATATAGATAGTAGAGTAAACATAGATCCGCGTGAGATGAATCCGTTGTATCCAAACGAACTGTCAAAATCTGTACCCAAACGAGCATGACGTCACGATTTGGACAACATGAATGGAGCCCATGACGTCATATTTAATCGTCGCACTTTTGAAAATTACTACTTACACGCTTGAAATATTTTAGTCAGCAGTGTCCGCGGATCTATGTTTACTCTACTATCTATAGTTAACAGTAGAGCTACTGCTAAACAAACCTGTTTTTTATATTTTTATCAGAAAATTCAGAACATTTGGCGTGACATATAAAAAATTCAGAGATGTATGCATTTTACTTTTTAGAAATGATTTTTTTTTTTGAAAATTAAGTGTCAAATACGCATAATGCACGTTCCTTTGCACGATTTTAAATGCTAAATTCATTCTGATTCGATAAGCCAAAACCAAATAAAAAATGTCGAAACAGTCAATTCTTCAAGAATTTTTGGATTTTTCATGCACAGGATGATGGGGTGTGAAAATATTATGTCCTGTCGAATACTATCCACCTGCTCAAAATCAATAAGTCAGCTAGAAAGGATGGTATTGGAGCTGAGCTCATCATAATGGGTCGAGAAAAGTTGGCCACCTGCCAGCACCGACTAATAGTCCGGATCTGGGAGACCGAACAGCTACCGGAGTTGTGGAAGTAAGGGATCATTTGCCCCATCTACAAGAAAGGTGACAAGTTGGAGTGTGAGCACTTTAGAGCGATCACATTCTGAATGTCGCCTACAAAGTAATATCCCAAATCATCTTCTGTCGTCGTTCACCTACAGTGAATGAGTTTGTGGGTAGTTATCAAGCCGGCCGGCTTCGTCGACGGCCGCTCGATAACGGACCAGATCTTCACCGTGCGGCAAATCCTTCAAATATGTTGCCAATACCAGGTCCCAACGCACCACCTGTTTATCGACTTCAAGGCGGCGTACGACAGTATCGGCCACACAGAGCTATGGAAAATCATGGACAAGAACGGCTTCTCCGGGTAGCTCACAAGACTGATTAAAGCGACGACAAGGAGCTACGACAAGGTGATGGGCACTAATGCCTGCTTTTCCATATCGCTCTGAAAGATGTTATGTGACGAGAGACGGGCTCAACAGCCGGCTACAATTTTCACGAAATCCGGTCAATTTGTCTGTTTTGCAGATGACAAGGAAATTATTGCTTGAACATTTGGAACTGTGACAGAGCTGTACGCGCGCATGAAACGCGAAGCAGCAAAGGTCAGACTGTCGGTGAATGCGTGTAGTGTAACGATAGACGGGGATACCTTCGAGCTCGACTCACGAGTAAAACTCAGCCAATTTCATGCTAACTTGATGCTCAACAGAGAGATGGACCATGATTGGCCAGGCTCATTGAACATGGACGCTCATCAGCTAAGTGAGCTACGAGCACCGCAGCTCACTGTACCAAAACTAACTGAGCCCGGATTATTTTAAAAAAAATCGCATTTTTAGTATACGAAACATTTACCAACATAAACAGCTATTATGTTCTGATGTTTTCCTTTTCCTGAAATAATCTTTGTCAGGCTAAGCAAGACAAACAGACGTATCACTTGGAACAACATGCGATAAAAATCATCGTCACGAAAACATAATCGCCCAATGCTAATTGCGCTGTGGTTTGCAAATTTACTGAGTAGATGGCAGTAATGAGCAAACGTCAAACAGGAGCAAAAACGATGCGAGCGCCATGAGCGAGCAATTTGCGAACTACAGAATATTTGAATAATCCGTTAAAAAGGGAAACGATGGGAAATGAGTAGAGTGAGACGTCTGTTTGTCTGTGGGCTAAGGTTAGGCCGTATGTGGTCGTTAGAACCGTCTCTAAAGGGAATAAGTATTTTGTGACACAACTCATCTAGCTTGAGTTTTAGAATACTAAACGCCGAAATAAGTCCACTACATGATTATCATTATATCACAGACAAACAGACGTAACACTCTTCAAAACGGCATGGCACATGCATTTAACGATCAATTAAACTTTCATTTGATTTCCGCGATCCTTCCACCAGGGGCGCTAGTGTTCGATCGCTTTGACGTTTGCCAGTGTACAAGTTGCTGAATGATGCAAACGATAATTACAGGCGATTTGTGTAGTATCGCTGATTATGAAGGAGCTGAGCATAACAGTTCGCTCACAGCACCGGGTCACTGCGATCATGTTAGGCTCATGCTCGTTGAGCTCGCTCGCAATCCCAATGCCTGAACGGCAGACAACAACGTTAGCCGTGAAATACGGAAATCCCTGGAAAAAAATCTGGATAACTGCTAAATGAATTTCACCTAGAAAAATTTCTGCAGCGAAGAAATCTTACGATTTCCCGAAGAAACTTCAAGAGTGTTTTTAAAGAATTCCTGATTAAGTTTCTACAACAACTACTGGTACCTACATTACCACCTAATGGAATTTCTAAGGAAATACTTGATTAACTTCCTACAGAAACTCCTCGTGAAATTCTTGAGAAAATTGTGGATGAACATCTCGGGGAATTCTCAGAAAACTTTTAGAGAATTCTAGATACATTTCTGATGCAATCTCTGTTGGAAATCCCTGATAAATCATGGTGAAATTTAAAAACTTGCTACATCCTTATAAATATTGTAGGGAAACTTTTGACTTAACTATGAGGATTTGTAACATCTGGGGGAATTCTTAAAAAAAACTTCACCAAAAATTTCCGGAGAAATTCTGAAAATCTCTTAGGGAAACTTTTGAACTGCCATAATTCCACAAAGCTACGTTAGCGCCATTCGAAATTTTAACTTGATTTGGTGTATACAGGCCCGGATTAAGGATTGTGGGGGCCCGGGGCCGGAGCGGATATGGAGGCCCCGCGGAGGTACAAATGCAATGAGCAAATAAGTTTTTCTTTGTTTTTGAACAGTACTTGAGCAAAATAAAAAATAAAGTTAATGTTTAGCAAGCAAAAACGGTTTTGTGGGGGCCCTTAAAATGTGGGGGCCCGGGGCCCTGCCTCCCCCCCCCCCTTAGATCCGGCCCTGGGTGTATATCTGGTGCAATAATAACATTGTGGTATACCTGCTATATTAGGATGCAAGATCTAGTCGTCTAACATCTATGGAAGAAAACTCAGAGAATGATCACGAGTTTGATGGAAAATAACCAAAAATGTACCAAAAATGTCAATGTCGCTTACGTCACTTTGCAGAATTACGGCAGTGAAGGAAGACTTCAAGAAGCTGCTGGAGAAACTCCTAGAGGAAACACTTGAAAAGCTCCTGAAAAAACTAGAAATTTTTGGAGAATCTTCTGTAGAAACTCCTTGAAGGCATACCTTGCAGAAGCTGTTTCGAGCAACTTATTCTTCCTTGCAGAGTTTTTTTTTAAAAGAATTCTTGAAGAAATTTTAGAATAATTCATGTTCAAGTCACAGAAAATTTCACTGACGGAAAACAAATAAGGCCTTTGCTAAATTTATATCGGAATCATTGAAGGCCTTTTGATGGAAGGACCTGGAGGAACTTCGCGAGAGAAATCCTTGGAGAAAATATTAAATGAATTCTTGAAAATTTCCCTGGAGAAATTTGTGATGAAATCCAATGTCAGCTTTTGGATGACTCTTTGCAAAGTATCTAATAAAACTGTTTGATAAAATTTGAGAACTAACGGAGGAACTGTTGGGAAAATTCTTGAAAAATCAAACGTAAGTGTAACTTTCGGAGGTGCGCTTAAAAGAAGTCTATAAAGTATACTCTCTTCACATAATTTGAAATGCAGAACGTGGCCTCGTGCTCGTGGAAATCACGCGTTCGCTTTGTATGCGGATGGATGATCATGAATGAGTTCAGTTCTCAGCCACGCCACCAAAAACTGTTCGTCAAGCCGACACAATATCGTCGATTGACACAGACTCTCTTCTGAGCACATGCTCTATCGAATCCATACAATTTGATGACGACGTATTGCCTTGGTGAGCAAAAGAGCTGTTAAATTAGAATAAGTGAATAAAAAGAAGAAAAAAAAAACAAAAAAAAAGTAGAAATGTTCTTAAACTGAACACTGTGTTTGCATCCGGCGCCCCTGTAGATAAGTGTTTTAGATTTTTAAAGTATGGACCGGAGAATTGTCTATTAATACATAAAAAAAGTTTTCTGAAACATTAAAGTGCATTTAAGATTAAGAACACCGGCTTTACATTTGTAAATATTTATTTACCTTTGCTAACACAGTAACAGCAATATAAATCGTTTGTATTCTTTAATTGGATTCAATTGTAAAAACTTTCGATCCTACCAGTATAAAATCTACCTCTTTGTACGTATATTATCGGTGCAGTAAAAATCTTCAAAATCGCCCTACTCTTTCACAGCAATTATCACATTACTAAACAACACACCTGTACGAGATCCGAATCTTTTCCTATTGTAAAACTTAACCTTGGGTATCGCTTTCTCTCATATCAAATGTAACAACTACCAGAAGTAAATGACTAGGTGTCCGGGACTAACCCGAAGCTACCGACAGGCACTCGGTTCATCATCCGAAAACTTAGGCTATAGTTTTGCAGTATTTCAGCAGTTGGTTGATGCCGCAAGGCCGCAAGCAGCACTCGTCCACAATTCCTTTTGGACTTTTGCGGAAACGCGGTGGAATTAGATCGTTACGGCCACCGCTGCTTCTGAATCCGTAACCTTGCGGATACATCATGGCCATCCAGAGGGGTACCTTCTGCTGCTGTTGTGCTGCCTGCTGCTGGTCCACGTGCGGTACCATCATGTCCGTCGACATGAACGATTCCGGATCCTGACCCATCATTGCTAGCCACTCATCGGTACTGTAGTCTTTGTCGTAGTCGCTAACTGTGGAATGGTGAGAAGAGGTTTAACATTGTCACTTTTAACGAGGATTAATCTAAGTCACTCACTGGATTTTTTAGCTCCATAATGCAGATCCGGAAACTCATCGCACAGCATCGATAGGGTGAGCACCAGTTGCTTCCCACAGAATCGCTGATCGGCTGCGTGTACTACTGTTCCGACCATAAGCACCATAAGGCCCCAATGCATGACGGTTGATCCTCGCCCGGACTGGCTTAAAACTCGCAAGCTAGTTGAACTCATGCTGACTGGTATTCTGAAATGTCTGAAAAATAGAACCTACGCGTTACTCTTGCGCATCCGGAAGCCGTTCTGAATCAGTGATAAAATTCACACAAATGAAACACCCGATGACAATCATCAGTCCGTTAGTCGTTCGCTTTATTCGAGTTTTACATAGAACATAGAACGTAGATCTCATACAGGCACTGGTCAATCAACCATCGTTGACCGCGGTGGTTCCATCTCTTTGTCTAATCGGCGCAGTACTGCTTTAGAGTTTTCAACGTGCAACTCTTGCGGCAGCACTCGTCAACGATCTGGCGCCGAACGCGTCGATAGGATCCTCCTTCCATCATCATCGGCATCGGCGGTTCTGGTTGGTAGGATCTTGGATAGAAGGGATGAAATTGTAGCGCTTGCGGGACCGCCGGTTGATCGTCGAACACTTCCGGCGCCAGCTGTTCCAGTTCTTCCAGGTCCTGTTTGATTTCCTCGATCAGCTGCTCCCGGTAGGAACCCTCGTAGGATTTGTCGTTGGTGGCGAAGCCTGGCGGGAATCAATGAAGAAATAGTAATTCATTATTAGCTCAGAGTGAATCCTTGCGCTGATGGTGGGTACACACACACAAACATCATCCTCATAATCATCATCATCATTATGAGCTCAGTATGAAAAGAGCGTGTAAATTCAGAGAAACTTTGGAATGATGTCTAGTGTAAGTTATGTCCAGTCTGTATAGCCTCTGGCTGTAGACGGTGAGTAGTGTCTTAAAAAATGCTTGATAAGCCGTAGTACTAGTGTAACAAGACATGAATTCAGCGTTTCAGTATAATATAAAATAATGCAATAACTGAAGCGCAAGAATGTATGAATCGGAGCAATAGGTAGATATTTCTCGCAACTATCAATGTGCTTACCACAATATCTTGGATGAACCAACTCAAAATGCATTAATACTATAAACATTATTGTGGGGTGTGAATAATGATTAGTGGCATTCCCCTTACGTGTCCTTTCCCTATTAAGCATCGGTGACAGCAAGCATCATGACGAGATAGTCAGTGTGTTATACCCCGGACAGACAGGTGATACGAGTGTGATACACGTACAACGGTACTCACTGTCAAGAAAATTCTAACAAGACTGACTTGAATGAAGAGAATTATCAGTGAGGCACTCATTTCAAGCGCAAATTTACAATGATTCTTGTATCACATGTGTGTCATAAGTATTACTCCCTCAAGGGCCGTTTGCAGTTCAGAAGGAATTTCTCAGCCTATCTTGATGCATGAGAAATTCCTTGTCAAGAAGTTTCTTGAGCGATTCCTTTCGAACACGAAACTGGGCTTCATTGAGGAGTCGAGCTTTAACGGATCAAGTCGCCCGCATTCCGAGGTCCCGTTTCATGACAAGTGATTCTGCTGTAGTTTGCTAAGATGACTGGGGAACAGATTGTTCCAGTGAGTTACGCAATATTCACAATTATCTTTTAATTTTTACTGGCTCTTGCAATGTAGGGGATCAAACCGAATAGTTTTGCTCTGCACGACGGTTCGACACTTTGCATTTGGGCTTTTTCAAGGGTGGAACTGTCTACCGTTCTTCGTTTTTATCTCTTTCCGTTTTGTGCATTTAGAGCTTCTTGTGTGCAGTTTTAATCATTTTTACAATTATTGACAGAAACGGAGGGGTAGGGGCAATAACTATTTCTAACGACCTGGACTACACTGTTCATCGAGAATTTGTTTAAATGCTATTATGTATTAGATTAGATAAAAACGAAGAACGGTAGACAGTTCCACCCTTGTGAAAGGCCGAAATACAATACAAAGTTTAGCTTTGAAAATTATATTCCTGTAAAACTGATTATCCTGATACGTCTAATGCTGCACACTAAGATCAGCTCGGTATTTTTCCAATGTTTTTACTGAGTTCTCAACAGCAGATTTAACTCGGTACACTCGGTTGTTTCTTTTGCAGATATTCTGTAAATGAGTTACCGAGCTCAGCTAACAAACTGTCAAAAGTTGCTGATGCACGGTAAATATCAGGCCCCTGGCATCAATGAATTTTATCGTAGTCAACATCTTACTGCCTTATACTCATATTCGCGTAAATTTAAACGAGCGTGCTATCAACAAACGCTGCTTTTTTAATGTTGTGAACCACACACGAAATGCACCTTCACATTGTGTGTTTGTTGGGTTACTTTATTCAACTAATCGCGTGCTCCTTTTCCCGTACATTAATATTAATGCGAGTTTGAAGTGTTTTATGATCATTGGAGGTGGAAAAAATGATTTCAAAAGTTGATCAACAAACCATAAACAAACGTTAAACAAAAAGTTGTTGATGTTTTCGCATCTGACAGTGGGCGCTATTTACTACACTGAACGAAATCTCCCGCCGTACAGAGAATGATTTGTCATTCAAGGCGATACAGATCCGCAGAATCCGAATTTTGAATGATTTTGTACGAAAATGAGTTTACTGCGCTCTCTTGAATGAAAATCATCCTGTAATAAAATTAGAATCGACACAAATAACGAATGAATTTTGAGTTAGAGTTTGTTGTGATTGATTATCATCACAAAACCATCTGAAATCGTTTCTACATGGGCCTCATACTGAAAATCATTCAATACACAGAACGAAAATCCTTACGACCCAAGTATGATTCCTCATTCAATCGTGTGCTCAATCCATCATTCCTAAAAACGTTATCGAATGATTCTCCACGCATTTTTTTCGGATTTTTGTTCGACTTCTGTATTATAATTTTTTGCAAGATGTCTGACAAATATGAACAGGCAGAATGTGCATATGAGCATAATTCGAAAACAAGCTGAATGTATTCCATGACAGCCCCATTCCGAAAATCATTATATTTTAGTTTGTCTTTTCGTTTTGTTGTTGACGCACCAGTTTAAGATAGAAATAAAAACAAATGTGGCGGCCGAAGTGGTGGCCTGAAATTCTCTAAGTTGAAGGAAAAAAATATTGCTGCCTGATTCCAGTGAAGTGTGAAATGAGCCCTGGCAGTGGTCAGTTTAGTAATAGTTATAAAATGTTTTAATCGTGTATGTTTTGTGTGTTTTTTTTTTAAATAAAGCGTAATTCTACGACTAGATTTTTTTCTGTTATTATTTTCAAATATTTTAGGAAAAATAATGACATAACCTTTTCAAGTAGTACGAGAGAAATTGACTCTCAATTTTTCTTAAACTAGTTGAAATGGTTGTGATTTTATTTTTTAGAGGATATTTGAAGAAGAATTGAAACAAATTCAAGAGAATACACCTATATGAGCAACATTAGATTTTACTATGACTGTCATCTGTATTTGAACCGCAAAACTGGATGGATTTTGAATGACTATCATCCTTACCGAGATTTGTTTTGATTCCGTATAGAATGATTATAATTATAACATTGAATGATTTCCATATTGCTTGTTTTGTATCTGTCAGATCTGGAATTGAATGAGGGCATTCTACAAATCATCTGATTTTAGGCATGGGGCTCAAATGAAGCACTTTTTATTCAATTTATGGCGGGGATTTTGGTTCAGTGTAGCGCCCAGGACATCCTGTCTACCATAATTCCAATGCATTGATATAGGCCGTGTCGGGGGCCTGGTAAATATCGTTACGGGTGTACCGAGTGTACCGAGATAAATCTGCTGTTGAAAACTCAGTAAAAGGATGGAAAAAATACTGAACTCAGTGAAAAAATTACTGAGCTGGAACATCTGAATCTTAGTGTGTGGATGATTTGAACACTTGGTGTTCGAAACCAAAACGAGATTCTAGCATTGTTTTCGTTTGATTGGTTGAAGCATGCACATGAATTTACAGCACTGCACTTCAAAGTGCAGTAATCAGATGTGGCACACAGAAAACTGGAGCTACCATCTCAGAGTTACATATGCTCTAACTCAGTGATTCCCAAATTTTTTGAATTATCGCCCCCTTGTAGATAACGAAAAAAAAATAACCCGCTGGATATGTTTTCCTTTTAAGTAGAAGGCTGTAACTATTAAGCTTTTAAAACCCCTTTTACCACGTACCAAGATGAGTATTACTCTGTTTTCATTATTTAATTGCTTTGTTTTAAACACTAATGTTGTTGTTTTCGGATAACCAACCGAAATGGTATGTTAGACATACGTAATGCCTGAAGTTCATAGGCACAATTCGTGTTGAAAAATGGTCAAATTGAGTGGAAAAATTGCGAAAAAAAAATCCACGTAGTTCAGGTGGGGTTTGAACCCACGTCTCCCCAAGTCCGCTAGACAGGGCGCGTTAACCAACCCCGCCACAGAACAAGTAACCACGCAATTCACCATCTCCTTCGGTCCTTAGATGTCCACTTCCAACACTCTCTGAGCGTGCCTACGAACAACAGTGAGAGCATGTTATTCTTAGTGTCGAGACTGTTGCCTATCCACAGCACGTGCTCATCCACGACTAGCGAATGAGACCATCAGTGTGTGGCAGGGTTGGTTAACGCGCCCTGTCTAGCGAACTTAGGGAAACGTGGGTTCAAACCCCACCTGAACCACGTGAATTTTGTTTGCAAATTTTCCACTCAATTTGTCCATATTTCAACACATACAGTGTATCAAACAATTGTCCGTACAGCAATTTTTGGGTCAAAATAATTTTCATTCAAATGATCATAACTTTTTTATACATAAATTAAATACGCTGAAATTTTGATCAACCATGAGTTATATATCAAAGCTCCATTGGTAAAATTTTGAGCAAGATCGAATAAGTTTTCTAAAAGTTATAGAACTTTTAGTAAAACTTATAAGATTTTTGAACACATTTTTAAAACATTATATCTCAGTATGTACTCGATGAAACTTTTTCATTTTTTTTTTGTGATACAGCTTATACCTAAGGCTTTCATATGCAGCTTCGTTTGAGGTTTTATATTCACTATAAAAAATATGAAAAATCTGTATATGTTCACAGTGTCATTTAGAAATTTATCATATTTTGATCAAAAAAAGTGCCAAGTGTTTTCAACGTTTTTAAACACTCTTAATGTAATATTTTTATACAGGACCAACTAAACTACATATGCAAAGTAGGTCCTATGTATTTTTCATTCAGTTAATGCACTTTTATTGGTGTAAAACGTTTGGCAGATTATATGTGCAAAATATGGTCAATTTTTAAATATCGTCAACTCCATAAGCACATTTTTCATATTTTTTATAGTGAATATAAAACCTCTAAAGTAGCTGCATATAAAAGCCCTAGGTATCAGCTGTAACACAAAAAAAATTGAAAAAGTTTCATCGAGTACATACTGAGATATAATGTTTTAAAAATGTGTTCAAAAATCTTATAAGTTTTTCTAAAAGTTCTATAACTTTCAGAAAACTTATTCGATCTCGCTCAAAATTTTACTAATGGAGCTTTAATATATGATTCATTATTGGTCAAAATTTCAGCGTTTTTGATTGACGTATAAAAAAGTTATGAACATTCGAATGAAAAATTATTTTGACCAAAAAATTGCTGTACGGACAATTGTTTGATACACTGTATCGTGCCTATGAGCTTCAGGCATTACGTATGACTATCATACCATTCCAGTTGGTTATCCGAAAAGCAGCACCATTGGTGTTGAAATAGAGCGGCGGTCTCTCTATCGCAATAGCGGTCGTGCGAGGGACTTGCGACCGAGTCGAACGCTCAGTATTCATAAATCCACGTTTTCACCCGGTTGACGTCTGAGCGGTGCCGTGCTATCTAGATGGCCATGGAAACAAGTACATTTTATGCAGACAGGGTACCACTAAACGTCAAATTATTTCGTGCATCGGTGGAGACGTTATGTTATACTTATGACACACATGTGATACAAGAATCACTGTACAATTGCGCTTGAAATGAGTGCCATACTGAAAATTCTCTCAGTTCAAGTCAGTCTTGTTAGAATTTTCTTGACACTGCGTACCGTTGTACAGGAATCACACTCGTATCACATGTCTGTCTGGGGTATTACTCTCAGACGGAGTAAGAAGTTTGATTCTTTGTCGTTTATCCGTGAGTTGTAGATTGAGAGAAACAGAACAATCGTGAGTGCTGGAGTGAGAGACTTCAACTTTTTCATTCCATGCAGTGAAAATATGTTTTCGCGGAGGTGGATGAATCCGAATCGATCTGCTCGACAATAAGTACTCGTAAAAAATGTAATTGGTTTTGTTTTGCTTCGTAATCAAGAATCAGGCGGGTGCGAATAAACTCACACACAGCTGACCCTCGGATCCATAGTTAGTTTTTCACTCACGAGTTGCTTCATGAGGGCAACTTTTCCATCAAAACCTGTTAGTGATATCATGAAAGTATCCATCATCTCAAATAAACTTATGATCCATACACCACGTGGACATCTTGGAAAGGGGGAGGAGGTTCGAAAAATGTCCTACTAAAAAGAAGTCTAATTCCTACTATTATAATGCAGATTGAAAAGTAAACTGTAATTCTTGTTTTTTTACAAAAAAGAATCTACGAACGTTTTCAAAATGTCGTCACTTAAAAGTTATCCAAATAAAAAAAATATTAGAAAACAACAGATTGAACAAATATTCAGTTCAATAAAAAACTAATTTTGACAATTTGTTTCGCGAAAGCTAAAGAGTTGTTGTACAAATTAGGAATTATATTTAAGACAATGTTTGCTAAAAATACATCGTTCGGAAAAACAAAAAAATCGCCAATCTGCATATCGTTCAAATTACAAATGGTTCAAACATTATTCTGCTAATGGAACGGGGTGAAACGGAACGCAGAATCAAAACAACACACCAAAATTGGCTGCCAGCAGTGTGTTTTTTGACGCCCACAGGCTTGCTAGAAGTTCAAAATTAACCCCGTTGGTTTGCACGAGGTGTCGTTCAAACCAGCGGAGATTAACAGTATATGGACGCCCCCTTAGCCTTTCAAAGCCAACTAACTACGACAATAGTTAGGAATTGAGAAAACAGCGTTTGAAGTTTGACCACTCGTTTCCATGTAAAACTTTGAAGAATCGTCATAACTTGAAAAAAACATCCGATCATCTCGAAACTTTCACAGCTTGCCTTGCACCTCAATACATAACTGTGAAAAATATTACGTTTACTACAATATTGTTCAGTTTTGTGCTATATGGTACACAAATTCGTGATGGGACTGTTATGCGGGTACTTTCAATATGGGACGCTCGTAATTTGGTATTGAAAAATGATGGCTACTCATAATGTTAACTCAAAAGTGATGAAAAGTCAAATGGGACTGATATGCCAGTGGGGGCAGTGTAGGTGCTACTGAATAAACTTTTAAATTTCCAAGTACAATATATTTGAAAACTTCTGTCACTACTTAAATGATAAGCTGAATCCGAAATCCTAAAATGTATACAGATCCCTGGATTTATTTCTGACAAACAGTCTATTTTTTTCTGTTCGAATTTGTCACTGCGACCAGTTTTTAGATCTATTGTGACATTACCCGTATCCTTAGTGTAGCGCATGTCGCATTACTCCATTGCCATTGAAGGGCAATAAAGTATCGATTTTGATACAGTTTTGTTTTGTTTTCTTAGAAAACAAAACAATAGCACTAATAACTGGCCAATGGCCATGCATCGGAAACCTAGCACCGCCCTGGTTTTACTGCTAAATTCTCCCCAGTAGGAAGTTTAGGACCCGGGTTTTAACATTAGCAGCAATGTCATTCCAATAAAGGAACATTTGTTCAGTAATAAGGATTCTAGTATGTTCCTTGCATACCAGTCTTTGAAGAGTCAGTACATACATGGATCCCTAACTCAATTTGATTTCCTTTCTATTTATGTTAGCCTCGGATAGGGAGGTTTTTAACTATTTGCAAAGTAAAGCTGGTTAACTTAGTTCAGAGACTCAAAGTCACCAATACACCAGTAAACAGGAAGGACTAAATACTAAATACTCCTTGAAATACCAGAACCCATATTCAAAAATTGAAAACTGGGACGACACTAGGCTTCGGTTCGGTAGACCTTTACTCCGTAACGCAACCCGAAAAGGTGATCTACCCACGTTACGGGCTCCGTTAACGATCGAGCATCTTTTAAACCCCCTCAACCATTCATCCATCAGCACGGGTCGCCTGACACCTTGGATTGGGGTCCCCTGTTTGGTGGACTTTTACCCCCGGAACAGGGGGTCCGTAGTGCTATTCTAAGCCGGCAGCTACACGGGCAGACAAACAGTCTTAAGAAGTAGCCATTACAAACTATCATATCACTTCTTCCTTTAACTCTAGCAACCTTTTCCATCCAAACTCTGCCAGAAGATTCTCAAACGCACTTTACACTGTAAAAAAGAAGAATCATTAAAACATATTCTTGAATCAAAAAGTTCTCGGTTATCTACTGGATTCCACATGTCTGGCATACTCGCCAGAAATTATTATATCCAGACACATTCGTTTAGAAAGCTAATTAGGGAATTCCGGTAAACTCCTTCGAAAAACTCAATTCAGAGCTGAACTTTAAGTACAATTCCTGAAAAATATCTGCAAGAATTTATAGAGGCAAAATTGTCAAAACTATACCCCTGAAAATTTACTATAAATTTGCCAAAAAAATACGTCAGGAACGCCACCAGATTCTTTAAGAGTTTTTTTTTGTAAATCTATCCAAAAATGCTCTTCAATATATCCGCAAGGAACACTTCCAGAAAATCCTTTTCCAATGCAACTAAATACTCAACTTGGTTCTTAATTACTTGCTTTGGAGGATTGCTTTGCTGAAAATGCCCTTAGTAATTCATTGAAAAACACATACAGAAATTCCTCTCTGTGAGTTCTGCGATATATCTTTCCTAAGCTCCGAATGAAATGTCCTCAAAAATTCAACCAAACTATACAGAAGTATTTGTGAAAAGTGCTGGATGTTCATGGTTTTTTACAGATATTGTTCAATAGGCCTGTCAATTTTTTCAAAAATGTTCTCTGATTCTCAAGTCCACCTCCATATTTTGATTGGCATCCAAAAAAAAGTAACTGGTCAAATTTTCAGCCAAATCCATTGAAATTAAGAGGTGCATCAAATTAATTTTATGTTTTTCGACTATTTTCAAACTTCAAAAAATCATAACTACAAATTGAAAGATATACTTGTTTGATACAAGCTCTCCCAACAACGTATGCCAATAAAATTGAAGGAAACGTATGTAATTATCACATTTGTAATCCGAAGAACCTTAAAAAGTAGCATTTTGGATAGAATTTGTTCTGGAACACCCTGACATACGTATTAAGTTGGATATTCTAAAACGGCATCATATTCTCTAATGTTATTTGGTTATTTGCTTCTTTGACATGAATGCTGTAGGAATTAAGCAAAAATTATTAAAATTCTGGAAAGCCAAACACATCCCAAAAACTAGCTTTTCGGAGGCAATCACGCTGTGGCGCGAAATTGTACTGCCTATCGCGGGGGTCAACAAACAAGCATGTTGGTCAATATCAGTGCTGACGCGATTCAATTTTTTGCACGCCAAAGCATGATTGCCCTAGATTGATCTAGAATTTTGCTTTTAGAATCACCAGAATTTTTTTTCGGGAATCTGTAAAAAAAAACAATATATTTTTTGCTAGAAATTGTTGCACAGATTTCTTCAAGCATGTACGAGTACTTCAGGTTTTTTTTCCAAAAATTCGAAAAAAATACTGCTCGAAATATTATTTGTAAAGAACGACAAGGATTTCCGAAATGGCATTCTCTAACAATTCCAGGATTATTCCATATAAATTCACCATGAATTTACGTCTTTATTCATGAATACCTTCAGGAATGCAAATACCGTTAGAAATTCCGAAGGAAATTTCTCTTGGAGTTCTATCTAGAATTTGTTCACGACCGAATCATCTCGAGGCATGATAAATCATTAAAATATTCTCTAGATGTTTGTGCCAATAACACTGATCGTTCAACTCCAATAGTCGATTCTGGAGGAAGATGAGTCCTTTATCTGGAATCTTCAAACATCTTATATGAAAGTTCTTCAGATTTAAAATATGGCTTTGAATTCTCATATTCATATATATTTATCGGACACGAATGCCACAGGAGTGATTAAGTGTCTTTAATAAATATCAATAATAATACCCGGATATAGATGAATAACAAACCAATAACTTAATAATAACATATTTTGTCATCATATCTAAATTTGCAATTCTTTACAGGGTGCGGCAGGAAAAAATGCGAAAAGTTCAAGGCACTATTACACGCTAAATATGGGATATATATGACTATTTTTTCATGACAGTGTATCAGTCAATGTCTATATCCTAGCACTGAAAAATAAAAATGAACATATTTGATGTTTAACATGTGATAATGTAGGCCTAATAAGCGGATATCAATAAACTGCGCGCCCAATGGTCATTAAACAAAATGACTATAACAGTAACAAAATTAGCTCAAATTCGATGAACAACCAGACCACACTGATCCAGAGCCATGTAGTTTCACATACCAGATGAAATAAATACATATATTTGATGATATTGTAGAGAAAATCAAAAATTTTGTTTTATCAGATGCGAAATTTAGCGACCTGTGCGATTTTCTGCGGTTTGAAAATTCTGGTTGTCTTCATCTTCAGGCGCCGCCCTGTAAAGGTTAGTGACCAAAATGGGAAATTTTTAAATTAACTTTTCAGAAAACTAGCCTATTATAGATCATGGAACGTTGAAACATAGATTGGTTAATGTCAAATGGACGAAAATGAGGTTTGAAGTTGAAAAACACTTTCGCATTTTTTCCTGCCGCATACTGTAGTTTGTTATGAATAGTTCAGTATGGCACATAAATAACAAAACAAGCTATCATTGTAAAACTTGTAATTGGCGAGCTATTATTGAGTAGTATAATATCATAATAATAACAAATATATGATAGTAATATTACTATCAGCCATAATATCAAAACAATAACAAAATTTACCATCATAATAAAATATGTTAATATTTTGACATTCCTTATTCCTTATTTCAAACAAACTAATAGCAAATTTTTCCACTCAAACATTCTATTTTAAAATTTGCCCTTCATTTGCCATTTCGCACTACCCGGGTCATCAAACTAGCAACAATATTTCACCAATTGCAAAATTTGTTATGATAGCAAAATAAGACATTCAGTAGTTATTCTTCCAAATTTTATAAATAACAAGCGAATGGCATATTTTGATATATCATATTATGCTATTGACATGTTGTTTTAAGCTCTTCATGGAGAACTCATGAATGGCAAAATTAGTTATGACAATAAAATTTGTTATTCTTTTGTATTTGGTTTGCCATTCACCTCTACCCGGGGAACTCGCAGTTTTGGCACTTATCAAGAACAACATAATGACAAAATATGAATTTTGGTTATTCTAATGGTAACTTTTGATATTTGTTTGCAGTTACTTTCCATCCAAAAAACTTATAAGTTTTCATTTTGTTATTGGAATAAACCATTTAATTTCCCCTTCTTTTGGTGGACAAGCGAATAACTAATTTTAATATTGTTTTATTTTCAATAACTCAATAATGGTATATTTTGGTATTCTCAACCTTAATTTTTTTGTTCTTGGTTTGCCAAAAATTTGACATTCTTTAGTTATTTTATCGAATGTCAGTTATTATTTTTGCCCTTTTTGTCACTTATTTCAAACAAACCAATGGCAAATTTTACCATTCAGTAATTCTTTTTGAATGGGAAAACTTGCAATTGTTTTGTCATTATTTTCTGCCCGGATATGGAGACTAGAGCAAGACGAAACCGAAGAATGCGATCACCCGAGGAGGGAGCACCTACTGGAGCTGGTCCTGGGACGGGGGACAAAGCGAGCGGCCAGCGCCAGCGGCTGGAAGAAGATGTGGTGCAAGAGCGGCCTTCCAGACAACGGGCACAGCCCGTACCATGAACGCAAAGCACCCGCCAATGTTGCTGTGGCTGATCCCCGTCAGTCACTCACGTTAGCAGGCGGCCAACGGCAGCGGATCATGTGGACGAGGGAGATGAATATGTGCGTGATTCGCTGCTATTTTGTCTGCACGAGGATGGAGACGGACATGTCCGGTAGATCAGGGATGCTGGATAATACAACGACAGCAACTACGAGATGAACTAGCGCTCCACATGGCCACAGCAGTTACGCAGTTCCGTAGGGCAGACCCATGTCCCGGCACCGAATACCAAAGCTGCGGAATTCCTATCGGTTAACAAGTGCAGTAAGCATCCTAAACCAGGATATTTTGGCACAGTACTTGGAGACCGTACAGTACATCGAGGATCTGCAGTTTACTGTGTATTCAGATGCGGTGGCTGTTGTCAAGACGCTGGGATTACGGACGCGCCCGCAAGGAGACGGTGTAGGTCACACACGCCCCAGCACACAAAAACCCGCGTAGAAGCAGGGGAATCGATCAACGCAACGAAGCTAGTTCGTTATGTTGCTGAAATTGTGAAGCCCGCAGAACTCCGACATCTCACAGAAGTCATCATTACGGAGATCCTCGACACCCATGAACAGCGATTGAGTGCTCTTGCGAAACGATTGCGGCGTTATGGAGAATGTTCGAAGCAGAAAGAACAAAACCGGATGTTCAACATTAACGAAAGGAAGTTCTACAACTGTATCCAAAACGACAAGCCTGATTATGGACAAGGCCTTCCGGAGATTGGCGACGTCACACAGTTCTGGACCAATCTATGGGAGAACCCTGTCCAGCACAGCGACGATGGGATGTGGTTGGCAGAAGAAGAGCGACAGTGTAATGGAGTTGGAGACATGACCGCGGTCGTAGTTACCGCCCAGAGGCTATCGGCTGTACAGAAAGTGAGCTGCACCAGGACCCGATTTCGTGCACAATTTTTGTTGTGAAAAATTCTCGACGATTCACGGGCGGGTGGCGGAATGCTTCAACATGGTGCTAGAAGACCCCACGCAGCTACCATAGTTCATTACCAGGGGTATCACTTATCTTCTGCCGAAGGACCAAAACACAGCTGATCCAGCAAAGTACAGACCAATAACGTGCCTTTCGAGTCTGTACAAAGTCCTGTTGTCGATAATAGCGAGGAGGATACAGGCCCACTGCGATGCCAACAACGTGATGACCGAGGAACAAAAAGGGTGTCGCAAGAACTCGCAAGGCTGCAAAGATCAGGTCATCATGGATGCAGCCATCATTGTGGGTCATACCGCACTCGTACCTTCTTCAGGTACTGCAGTTGTACAGTTGATGACGGGAACGTCATCAGGCTGATGCAACACGCGATGGGGATGTGAAGCACGTCCCTACAAGTTACCGACGGAATAGCTGTGTTGCGGTCCAGAACTCTCAGCATCAGGAGGGGGATATTTCATGGCGATACCTTTAGTCCGCTATGGTTCTGACTTGCGATGAACCCCCTCAGCAGAGCACTCAACCAATGCAACTAGGGCTACTAACTGAAAAGTGGGGGGAGGAGTACAAGAACAACCCTAGACGACCTGAAGCTGTCTGCGGAATCAGTACAGAGGCTGCATCAACTGTTGCAGCTTGTGACGGTGTTCAGCAACGACATCTAGATGGAGTTTGGAATTGACAAATGTCGGTCAGTTCATCTTCGCCGGGGTCAAGTAGTGAACGCCAGCTGTTTCCGCGTCAACGAACAGGAGGAGATTCGGAATATGGTTGAAGGTTAAGCGTACAAATACCTCGGCTTCCTGCAACTGAGAGGTATTCGCCACACAGCGATCAAGAAGGAACTGTAGGACAAGTTCTTGCATCGTGTCAGCTGTGTTCTGAGGAGCTTTCTGTCAGTCGGCAACAAGGTGAAAGCGATCAACACGTTTGCTGTGCCCCTGTTGACCTACAGCTTTGGGGTGGTAAAGTGGACCAAGACTGACCTCGGGGCGTTAGAACGAGCAGTACGAGTGGCGTTCACCAAGCACCGCATGCGCCATCCAAAGTCGTCCATCGAGAGCTCTAGCGTGCGCAGCTTTTTCTTTTTTCTCACTCACTCTCGTAAACAAACACGCGAAAGAAACAGATAATAGAGGGGGCATTTTACCCCCTCTTTTATCTTGCTCTTTCTTGCGTTCAACAAAATGAACGAGCGAGAAAAAAGAAAAGGCTGTGCACGCAAGTGATCGAGAGAGTCACTCTGCCACGCGCAGTAGGAGGAAGAGGCATCACCAATATCCAGGCACTATGTGTCTCCCAGATACAGCAGTTGCGGGCATATTTCGTAGAAAGCCAGAACCGTCACGAAATGTACCGCACCGTATGCAAAGCTGACCACGGTTACAGCGCCCTGCATCTGGCGCAGGAGGATTACCAGCTGAATTGCAACATCAAGACCGTTGACGAGATGATCGTAACGTGGAAGCAGAAGGAGTTGCATGGGACTCACCCCCATCAACTGGAGCTCGAGCACATCGATAAGGCGGCGTCGAACGCATGGCTGGTGCGGGGTGACCTCTTCTCGGAAACAGAAGGTTTCCATCCAGGACCGGGTAATTGCGACGAGAACTATCGGCGGTACATATTGCACGAAGACGTGGAGGACCGCTGTAGGAAATGCAATTCAGTAGGGGAAACGATCGAGCAAGTCGTTGCAGGCTGTTCAGTGTTAGCTGGATCTGCCTACCTCGATCGTCACAACGAAGTTGCCAAGATTGTGCACCAACAGCTTGTTTTAAAGCACAACTTGGTCGACAGATTTGTACCCTACTACAAGTACCAGTCGGGCCCGGTTCTGGAAATAGTTGTACTGGGATCGCGAGATCATTACGGACGTCCTCATTCGTGCCAACCGGCCCGACATTGTGGTTTACGACAAAAGGATTAGGCGGGTAACCCTCATCGACATCGCTGTACCGTTAGACCATAATGTCCAATCAACGTTCTCCGGCAAGATAACCAAGTACCACGACCTAGCGGAGGAGTTGAAGCAGATGTGCCACCTAGAGGACGTCCGAATAGTTCCGGTTGTCCTCTCGGCAACCGGAGTTGTCCCTAAATCTCTCCTAAGGTCCCTAGACGAGCTGGAATTGAAGAAGGACCTGAACAGCATTCTGAAAGCGGTGATTCTTGGAACCCTTAGTACAGTTAGGCGGTTCCTGAATCATCACAACTGACATCCGAAGCAGACCCATTAGGATATAAGCAAACCGGCTAATGAGATCCACAGAGCCTAATCCCCTTTGGCACTCCGATTGCCCGGGGTAGGTGAAAGTTTCCAGCAATTTTTGCTGAGAAGTGCCAAAACTGTATAATAATAATACATATCCATATACGTGTAAAAAACGTGTTGATTTGCGAAACAGTGTAAAAATATACCGTGTTAATTCGAGAACCCGCTGTCACAAAAAACTGAGGGAAATCTGAAAATAATGAATATATCCTCACCTTCAGATATCCAAGAATTGTTTATGAGAGTTAATGAGTTAATGAGAGGTAGTGTCGCAAGGGTGGGTTCTAGGGGCGAGTAGGGAGAGAGGCAACGGATGGTTGAAGGGTTTGAAGGAGGGGAGTGCATTCTGGTTCCAAGCTGTTCCAAGCTGTTCCAAGGAGGGCATCCACTTTTAAAGGGGAGCAGACCGTTAGGCCGAAAGCCGTTAGGCCGAATGCCGTTAGGCCGAAAAGGTCATTAGGCCGAAATGGTCGTTAGGCCGAAAAGGTCATTAGGCCGAAATGGTCGTTAGGCCGAATAGGTCGTTAGGCCAAATAGTCGACAAAAACACCTGGTAGCGATCTGGGGGTAGCATGTTACTCACAAACTAATCATCATATGAGAAAAATTACAGAGTCAATAAAAAATGTCGTGAAAGGAGATAATCTCAAAATGAAGCTCCAACTTGGAGAGGATTGTTGAAGGACCAATTTATACAAAAACCTAACTGTTTGTTGAAGGAGTCGGAAAGGAGCTCTAGCAGAGGTGTCATTACCGCTCATTACTCTCGAGCTTCAATGTCTACGAAAGGAGTTAATGTATGCAAAAGGCTATCTGTGGCGCAAACAAGAAACTCAAGCGTGCTTTTATGAAAGAGACAGCATTACAGCATCGAAATATATGCCACCCCCAAGTAACATTTTAAGTTTTCTCATTTCTTACAAGCTGTTGTTACAACCAAACAATTAAAACTAATTTTAAAGCTTAGAAATCCTAACAGCTCTAATAAACCCGTAATAAAACCCATTAAAACCCAAAAGGGCCCACCCTACAGGAACCCTTAAAACGTTATGTATGCTACTTGGTTTTGTGACATATTCTTGTAGTATACTATACAGCATAGATAAGATTTGTTGTGTAGGTCGCAAGAAGAACAACATGCCGTTTTGGAGTTCGTACAACATTCTAAAAGAAGGATTAAAACCAAAGAATCAAACTGAATCTGAATCATCACATAAATTGGCAGTAAATTGCAAATTACTAATAATGCAAGAACAAAAATTATATCAATCATCCATGTCCATAATATTCATTTGCAAATTTTCACTGGGAAAACCCTGTTGCTGTGGCAAAAAAAAACTATGCCAAAAAAAAAATTACCGTGAAATGTAATGAACTGTTTCTAAAAAAGGTATTGCGCCACGTCATTTTGCGGTTTTTGGCATATAAATAATAATCCTTTTAATTCCTCGTGCAAAACCATGAATTCAATTTACAGTCCAAACATCAACATGGCGTACACACTTGGCAAGCCGGAATTGATCATCGTAATGAAAAATATGGATGCCGTCCAGTAAAATGCTCCTGGTTTTGTTTAAGATGGTTTAAGATCAGTTAGTATAAAAGGAACATGTTCTAGAGTTGTTGTTATTTATGAATACGATGCAATGACTAGCAAACACCTACTTATTCTTAACGCATAATTATGTGCGCTACACAAACACTGTTAAGCTTTAGGGAAGTGTGGGCTCGGACTGAATGCTCTTAAGAACACTTCGCTTGACCGACAGCCGTCAAAAATGTAAACAAACCAAAAATTTTGGTGTTTTCGTGTGTTTTTGGTGGTGTTTCGTGTTTTTTAGGTTGTTCGAGTGCTTGATGAGTGAGTTTATTGTTTTATTTGATCTTACGCCTACTGCGGCTGGGCGCGATAGTCATTATTTATACACAATTGTAGTGCCAGACCCAGAACAAACGATGCAATACCCACCCATCAGTTGCTTCGGAAACCCCGATTGCAATCGAACTCTAGTGAAGAAAGCTGGTTTGATCTCCTAGCCAGAAAAATTAAGCCCACCGAGGTTTTCCAATCACGTATGTTTTAATCATAATGACCCCAAGTGGTTCATAATTAATTGTCTTTTCGTTTGTTCAAGAGAAGATCGTATTACAGGAACCTTCTTAAGTTAGTTTTAATGCATCCACTGGTAATTCCGAAAGGGTTTAAGATTGATTTATTATGACTTTATGCAATTCATCAGGTTTTAAGACCGATATTTTAAGACGTGCAAGCGGCTTAGAAAAAAGTTTTATGATGAAGTTTTAATACGTACTTAACAGTTCGTTTACAATGACATTATTGCTTATCAAAAAAGCAAGATAATCGGTTTTATTCCTAGGACTTCTAGATATCTACAAACTGTTTTAAAGTTGCTTTTGTTGTTAAAGCTGTTTACTACATGAACATCTTTATTAAACCTAAAAGGGCTTACCAAATCCATGACAAAACCTTCATAAATAATGTCTAAGAGCAGAAGGTATAGAAATTGTTACTTGGGCCGAGTTAAAAATTTATGAAAAGGCAATATGGAAACTGACATTCGAGGACGATGTGTTACGTCAAGATGGCCAAACTATAGCAGGCTGTGATGTAGTTAGCAAGTTATGACAGAATAAAAGATATAGTATCTGCAACTGCACATCTTTCTTCACTACAGTATAAAGATATTCAATTCAGAAACATTGCTATTCAACCCAACCCAAAAGCATCAACAGCATCGTCTCCTCATTCTACCATAAGAAGGGTAGAAAAGTGATAGCAGCACAAAGGCAACCAATTCGATATAGCTGTCAATTGGAATCGCTTACGTAGTGCCCTAGTGGACAAAAGAGCTTTAAATAAGCTTATGTGGTTAAGACTAAAAAAAGCATTACACTAAATCCTTTTTTTACGCGATGGATGCGTCCGCGCAAAATAAGATCGTGTAAAAAAAGTTCGCGTAACTTCGTGAAATCGCGCAAAAAAAATCAAAGAAAAATCTTTTTTTACGCGATTTGCCCTTCGCAAATAACCAAAATCGCGAAAAAAACAAGTCGCGTAACTTTGAGAAAATCGCGTAAAAAATCGAGCAAAATAAAATCGCGTAAAAAAAGTCGTGTAAGAAAAGGATTTAGTGTACAACTATTACATTTTTCAATGGAGAGTTTCCTTTCTTTAAATCATAGGGGCTGTCCATAAACCACGTGGTCATTTTTTTGGGGCTTTTGCTTTACAATGGTGATCGGTCAAGCGCGAGGTGTGCCAAAAATAAAAACATTTCCCACCAACACACCAACATCCGCATGACCTTGTGCAGGCGCAGAGGATTCAACGGCCTGATGTGGGCAAGCGATTGCAATCATCACTTCCCTCCCCTTCCCCATTGACCAGCAACCTGACGCAGCAGGCGCCATTGTCGCCTAAAAATACAAGACCACCAACGCTCACACACTGAAGATGTCTGTTAGTCCCAAGCAGCTATCTCATTGGTTCCTTGTGTGAGTGTAGCTGATCTGGCGATACTGGAGTAGCAACTGCGGGCGGTCAATCAAGCTCAAGCTCAAGCTCAAGAGTTTTTCTTCTGAACAAAGACTGTTCTTCTAATTTAACTGTTTTTCTCATCACTTCTATTATTTTTTTCATCGGAGATTTTTCCTTCTTTTAAACATAGGCTATTCTTTCTACGTTTTAGCGGACTTATTTGAATTGAATCATGTTAATCATTTTCGTCTTGGAACTCTGAATTTTTTCTCGGTATAACCATAATTTAGACTTTGAAATACGAAAAAAATATTACTGTGTTATTCAACTGACCATTCAAAATCACCCAAAATTCATCGAAGATCATTTTCCTCAAACAAACAATTTTTTACCATCCAGTTGCCCTAGCAAATCGTTCAACCTAACAACCCGTTTGGCCTAGTAACCTGTTCGGCCTAACGGCGCATTCGGCTTAACGACCCTTTCGGCCTAACGGCTTTCGGCTTAACGAAATTCGGCCTAACGGCATTCGGCCTAACGGCATTCGGCCTAACGGCTTTCGGTCTAACGGGGTAGAACCCTTTTAAAGTTTCCCAAGCTGTTAGCTCCAGAGATGCGGCAGAAATCCCATAAAAGGGTTCTGGCCCTATGAATTGACGGTACGATCCAAGTCTTGCTAACATATAGGCTTTTTCGTTACCATCAATTCCACAATGGCCAGGAACCCGGTATAAATTGACTTGATTACGAAAAGACACTTTTTGAAGTGATTGAATGCAATCCCAAACATGTTAAGATGTACATGTCGCCGACCTCAAAGCATTCAGCGCTGCTTGACTGTCAGACATGATGCAGATATTTGAATGCCTGTAGTTTCTGCGTAAGCATATTACAGCCCATTCTAAAATTGCTTGAATTTAGCTTGAAATACAGTGGGCCACTTGCCCACAGAAATCGATAGGTTTATCCCAGGAACAGCAACTGCTGTTCCTACTTGATCGTTCAGTCTTGAACCATCTGTATAAAACACAATTGATCCTGAACGAAGATCTGGACCACCTAACTCCCACATTTCATGAGATGTGTCAACCACTCGATATGAACAATTAAAATTGTATGTTTTCTTCAACTAATCTCCATTATTCAAAATCAAGGGATTAACGTTAACTTGTTTAAGAATTCTGAGATGCCCAATAAGGTCACCTCCCAAGAGGTTCACAGATCTTTTGATCCTTAGTGCACTCTTTTCAGCTTCTAGTTGCACAAATTGATGCAATGGTAGCAAGTAAAGCAAAGCATTCAATGCTTTCGTGGATGTGCTCCTCATTGCACCAGTAGTTGAACAAGTTGCTAATCTCTGATTCTGAAGCTTCTCTAGCTTTTTTTGAGCTCCTTTTTCACCATACTAATCCAATGAATCATTTTTGGCTTTAATCCCCATTGCCTACCAAAAGTTCTTTTACTTATCCATAGAGCATTTGTCGCTTTAAGCTAAGTTTCCTGTTGCCAAGTAGAGCGCTCAAGTAAAATTTCACCTTTTTCCGTAAGTAATTTTGACATTTGTTTAACAGACAGCATTTTAACGAAACGATGCTGTAAGAAGGATGTGAAGAAAAGGGCACCAGGTTGTTTACGATTTGGACTTTTCGTTCGTTTCCTCAGGAAATGTTATTGAAATTTAAATGTACTTTTTCGCGCGCGTGTAGGGAAAATGATTCAATTTAAAACTTTTGGGTGGGCTTTTGGGGGAAAATCCAGATAGTGAGATTCCGACGGAGTTGTGAAGCTTTCCAAGGAAAATACTGATTAGAGACATTGCGCTGGAATTCTGGGGGAACTTTTAATGGTATAACAGAGAGAAGTAAGGTTAGATACTAATTTGAAATTCTGCAATTTAGGCGTTCGGACTACGATGGAAGGAATTCTGCTGGGACTCTGGCGGTTACAGGAAAGTCCTGCAGGAATTCTGGAAGAATTGCACGGGAATTTCAGAGGAAATCCCGGAAAATTCCTGGTGGAATTATTGGTGAACTTCTGGTGGAATTCCCGAATCAATTTTAGATGAGTTCGTGGGAAACTCCTGGAGGAATTTCTTGGAAACTCATTAGGGAATTCCATGGGAATTTCTGCAGGATATCCCGGAGAACTCCTACAAGAATTCACGGGGAACTTTTGGATATATTCCCGGCAAACACCTGAAGGAATTAACGGGGAACTTCTGGAGGCATTCCCGGAAACTTCCGGAAGTTTTATTGGGGGTTTCCTGGAAGAAAAACCTGATAATTTCTGGATGATTTCCCGGGGGAATCCCTGGAGGAATTTCCGGAACACTTTGAGGAATTCCCGGGGAACTCCTGGAGGAATTTCCGGGGAACTCCCACGGGAATATCCGGGAAAATCCGGAAGAATTCCTAATTATCTCCTGGAGGAAGAACTGGGAGAGAACTTCTGGATGAATTTCCTTGAACTCCTGGGGGACATTCTAGAGGAAATATCGGAAAACTCCTTAGAGATTTTTTTAGGAATTTTCGAGAACTAGAAAACCTCAGATTTCTTTTGATAGAGCAAAACAAAGCAAGAGCAATGCTGCAGATCTTGCTGCAGATTCTCACATAATTCCTTTCTTCCAGGAAACAAACATATTCACCGAGCTGGAGTTGTTCTGAAATTAACCGCAGGATATCCGTGCTCATTGTGTTTTGCCGTAGCGCATACGCGCCAACTTGTGGCGTAGTTGGGGGGCAAGGCCTTTCAAAACCAATCGAATGCGGAAAATATCGATGCAATTCATCTTATTCACGTGAAAACTAGTGCATTGGACCGAAAAAAAAGTTGAATTTTGTCCAATTTTGGAGAGTTTCGCCAACTACGTCACAAGTTGGCGCCTATGCCGCAGCGGCATACTTGCGGATTTTTTAGTACGTACCGCATTCCGTTGCTGAACCCATTGCGTTTTCCGCTTCAAACTGATGTTGTTTCTTGAGTTCTTTTCTTGTAATTTTTTTTATTTATTTGACGTCAATCAAATAAATAAATAAAATATTTGACGCTGTGTACCACATGCCTAAGGCCCCTGTGTACTAACAGCTTAATGCACCCTGATGTCTTTGGCGCGAAAGAAGAAACAAAAACGAAAGAGAAATGCCACTTTAACTCACGGAATAATACATCGACATATTATTCCGTACGGAAAATTAACAACATGACTGACAGCATCGCATGACAGTGCCATCTGTTGGCAAATCTTTCTGGCTGCAAATTACTTATCAACTGCGAACGCTTAAGTAATTTTGATTGCAGAAGTTTTACGTGACCATTACTTGTCCTATCTTTTTACACAGTACTTACCAGGTGGAAACTAGCCATTAGCGATTGCTTGCTCTAGATGAAAGTTCCAGCTAAGTTTGCTGTCAAGATATACCCCAAGGTATTTAACTGTATGTGAAAGTTCTATAAGTGTATTTTTCAATATAATATCTTTTATTTTATATTTTCTTTTTCGTGTAAATGGTACGATGATGGTTTTAGAAGGGTTTATGTTTAGCCCTTCTCTATCGCACCACGAAGAGACAAAATTTAAAGCACATTGTATTCTGCTAGTGACGATACCCAAGCAACACGACTTGTTGCTAATCCAGTAACAGCAACCTTAGTGCAATTTATTCACTGTCCGTATTACGGACGACAGAACACAATTGCTTCTTCTTTGAACCCCAAAAAGCGCAGATTCTGAATTCTTATGCAACATAAACGAGAAGGAATGATAAAAAAGTTGGGAAAAGATTTTGTCCAGACTCGAACCATGGACACCAGGGGTATTATCTACTCACCTTACATACTACACCAAACGCTCTGTGAGAGAATCGATGCTCAACACACCATAAAAGCTACTGAAGTTACTTGTTACTTTATTGCACCTTCTTTGTCACAAGTTAGAGAACTGTCAAAATAAAAAGACGCACAAGTTTTCTGTAACGCATATGGAACCTAATCTGAACAAACAAACCAGAGTTAGATGTTTCAGGCATGTTACATAACACATTTAATGTAAGCTGACTGCATTATCACTTGCGAGTAATATGTAAGCTCCGCCTCCACAGATCGATGTCAAACACGTGGTAATTTGTGATTTCTATGAAACAAAGCCGCAACTTTACGGATTTCGGAGTTTAAATGCAACTCAACTGACAAGATGGAAGTTTCGTGTGCTTCTAGTGCAACTCATTTAGACCAAAGCATAGAAAGCCACAATCTGCATGATGTTGCAGGTGCTGCTTGGGTACAGTCATATTTACCTCGAACTAATATGACTATATCTACTGCAAAGCCAAAAACTTCGAACCCCTGAGATTCTAAATGTTTGAGGAGATCATCAACTATTAAAGACCACAAATACGCCTCCTTGTGGGCACCCTTTAACTGCTTTAATACTAATAAAAGAGTTTCTACGGTTTGCTGATATCTCTCTCTTAGATAACATTTCGCTAACCCAATCTATGATGCATTTGTCAAAATTACGTTTTGTTATTGCAGATATCATTGAGTTATGAGATGAGTTGTCGAGTGTTCCCTCAATGTCAAGGAAAGCCGCAAGTGAAATTTCTTTTGCTTCCAAAGATCTTTCAAGTTATGTAACAATTGCATGGCATGTAACGCTGTTACTGATGATTTGCCTTCCTGATACGCAAACTGATGTTTGCTGAGAGGAATTTTGGCCATATATGATGGTTTTACATATTCATCAATAACTTTGTCCATAGTTTTAAGCACAACTGACGATAAGCTTATCGGCCTGAAGGATTTTGGTGACGTTTTATCCTTTTTATTTGCCTTTGGGTTAAAAGTTACCCGTACTTTTCGTCAATCTTCTGGAATGTAGCTTAATGCTAAACTTGCTTGAAAGAGTTTTGTTAATACGGGTGTTAGAATCGCCTTACCCTTCTGAAGTAGAACAGGATAAATCCCATCTCTACCTGGTGATTTGAAGGGTTCAACGGTGTCAATCGCCCATTTAACTTTATTCTCATTGAAAATTAGTTCGGCCAAGGTAGAGGCAGTATATGTTGCTGTCCGGTCAGTTTTTTTTTTAGATTTTAGTTGCCTTGTCGCACCCGAATATGTGCTAAGAAACGTTTTGTTTTTTTTTTAACAAGATTTTTTGAAACGTTTTGTATTTCTGACACACGACATTCAGCATGATTTGCAGTTTGGTGTCGAAATTTGATCTCATTTCATCGAAGGAAATATAGTTACAGTATCTCAATGCTGGCAATTTTGTATGACAATCGACGTTTGTCCGATCAACTATGCACCACAGTGCCGAGTTTGTGCCGAGATTGTCTCAAATATACACTACTTTTCATAAGTATAGACTCAAAAACAAAACCCAAAAACTGCATTTATAATTTAGTATGACTTAAAATATCTTAAAATCCCTGAAGCGTTCAAAGATCATCAAAATATCGTGATATTTTGCACATGTAACCGAGGGACTATGCACATAAACTCGAAAACTATTTTCACATTAAAATCTCTGTAAAGTACGCAAAGTAGTGACAAATGGACCAAATTTCCCCAGTCTCCAGCACACATTTATGTTATCTCAGAACACTTTCTGTCATAAACCGAAGTTCCGTTTCGAGGATTCAATTAAACTTGCTTCTTGTTACCTACACGTCATGTAAAGGATCTCATCTGTATATTGATTTGATGTTGCTTGTATCCCATGTACTACCACCACCCATCAGCAGATATTTTGAAACAATGAATCCAGAAAGCAAAGAGAATTCGAACTGTCAGTTTCAGTAGCTGCATGCTTCGTTAATCAATCAGCACAAATCGCATCATCGTTCATTATGTTGAAGGCTTCGGAAAATTACTCCGATTGGAGTATATATAGAGTGCCAATCAAGAACCAGGAGACGATATTCCGTTCAAGCACTACTGGGAACAGGTCGGTCAACGCACAACTGGACAGACATCCCTTTTTCACGTCTCAGCCTCTCAGCTTGGCCATGGAGACGCTTGATAATTTATCTTCACTTACCTGATTTCTTTCTCCATGGCGAAGGGTAGCTGTTGCAAACTAGTGCCAGCGTATCGGTCAACGCTTTTCCACAGTAGTGGCGTCTGTCGCGGCTCACCCGATGTAACTGAGTTTCCGTGGAATTACGCTCCACTGTACTGACTCGATTTCCACCGACTTCAACCAACACTATCAGCAGCAATAGCGCACAGCACAGAATGAAGATGGCACTGAACGTGCTTCGACGCGGATGGGATGCCATCGTTGGCCGTTTCGGTGACACGGCGGCTATCTGCAAGTAGAGAGAAATTGAACCATGGTGGCACTTTCGCAATCCAAACCTTTTTCAGTTGTTGGGGCTTCGAAGCATGGAAGAAACGTGGGGGCGGTGCGAGTTCTTTTCCTTGCTAGCGTGTTTTTGTTTTCATGTGAAGCGAAGCGTTGAAGTCTTTTTTATTGAATGCGATGAACCATTTTACATAGTTTCAGTAGATTCTCGGAATTTGGTGATTATTCAATGCAGTAACTTTTCATTTCTTCGTAACTGCAGGACTTTCGACAGCATTCATCAGCCAGACCGGTGGGAATGTTTCTTCTTGTCCGCAGCATCACCGATAGTTGGGATTTATCTGTTAAAAATCGATCCCAAGCAGTACCTAAGCCGTCGTCAAACGGCCCACGATCTGAAATTCCAATCGATGCAATCTTTAAAGTTGTATAGGAATGAATCCATTACCGAAAACATCGTTGCGTTTGGTATGAGGCCCATAGAATCCGTTCGGGCAAACGAGAAACATCGTCTTAACTAGCTTATTTCCGCACACTCTTCCCGATTCAACATCAACTACTAGCAGTCCACCAAGGCACAAAACCACCAAAACAGAAAATCTAGAATCCATCTTGTAGGCCTAAAACGAATATTTCCGTTCAGTAACTCGTTCTTATCTACCACCATCAGAAATCATTTCACTAATTTCAGTTTACATTCATTCACTGAAATTTTGATTCACTGTATCATAAAATCACCAATTATTTTACCACTCAGAATTTTCACTCTACAACACTTTACTCCGATCGTTTTTTTCACCAATTGAAGAAAAATGATTTCGAACCTCCGTTCCCATCCTCTCCAAATTACCTCTCTACCGGATCTGACCACCACCAGAAACTAGGCACAAGTACAAATTCGTCGAACAAACACACAATGTAACTTTGACTAGAGCTCGTGGAGAAAACTGTGTCTTAACCGCTGCCAACCCGACACTTTTATACGAATTTACCGATACCGATGATGGGTAAACCGCACCTCACAAATGAGCTAGGGGCCACGCGCGCCAAGGAGATGACAGCTTCCCGGAACGTTCGAAATCATCTTTTTCACAGCCGATTGGACAATTGCGCGATCTACCGCGGCAGGTGTTTCGACGCGATTAACGTTCAACTTTTTGTCACCGAAATCATCGTCATCATCAAACATTTGAAGGCAGTTTTTACGCTCGAATCAAAAGTTTTTGCCATGAAAATGTATTCACTGTGTGCCACTTGAAGAGTGGAATGCAATGAATACATTTTCATGGCTTTTGTGTTTGGTTAACAGCGAGATAACTGCATTGCAGTTCCCGAAAAATGACGACGGATGCTTGAGCCTTAAGCCTACCTACACGCAAGGATGTCTTAGGAAAGACTTTAGGCTCTAATTTGCATTATTGGTGCACACACGCAAGGTTGAAAGTGAATATTCATGACCAATGGATGGAATTTGTTGCATGTCGGTGCGTAAGCAAACGTCGTGGCAGATTATCGAATAACTAAGCGCTTCTAGTGCGTGGGAGTTTGTTTGCGGGAAAAATGTAGAAGAGGATAGTCAACAATTAGACAAAAAGTGGGAAATGTATCATTTTTTTAATTCTTAAATTTACTTTTAAATTTTAAATCTCATTTTTTTTCACATATATGTCGTTAGACTGAAAATGTACTTTTTGCCTTTCTCGTACACTAAGTGTACTGGAAAGGCTATGACACATTCTACCGTGACGTTAAAACGTTTTGACGCCCTTTTAGTCAGATTTTCCACTATAAGCTTTAGAGCAAGCTTTTCCTATGAAAACAAAATGTTTAACAGATCATATATACTGCAAATTTTACAAGGAATCCGAATATGAAAAACCCGATTTAATCCACCCTACGATGAACAGGACCCTTCTTACATACCCCTCGATTTTGGTCAAATAGTGGCTCATTTAAACCGTTATAACTCGAAAGTTTCTCCAAAAACCACCTTAAAACGAAATGTTCTATGGGGCTGGCAGCACCCTCTCAGAATCGAAAGAAACTTTGAGAGCTTAAACAATAGGTCTTTCTAAGCAACTTCGCATACTTTGTTTTTCGAAATTTTTCAAGAGTAACAGTTGAAGAGGGCCTAACTTTTTTCATAGATTTATTTCAAATTGATGTAACCCAAAAATGACAAGACCTACAAAAAAGTGTTGTATGGCGGACTATCGTGAAATTCCTTGAAGTTTTTTAGAAAAATATCCAAAAAATACAAAACCAATTCCTACACTGAAAAATAAAGGTTTTAAAAATTAAAATCGATATTACAAAAAACCCCATACTTTTAAATTGATGATTTTTTTTTTTTCTGAAGAAAGGTATTTCAATTACCTACATTTTCTCCAAACAATGGAGTTCGCTTTGCATGGTTCGGTCGTGTGGAAGCCAGAGGCCGGTGCTGCTGATTGCGATTCAGTTTTTGTTGTTGTTTTTCGTCGTAATGTCATTCGCGTGTGCCGAAGGGAAGATGAATTAAGTTCGCTTTGCGTGGTTCGTTCGTGTGGAAGCCGGAGGCCGGTGCTGCTGAAAGCGGTTCAGTTTTTGTTGTTTTTTGTCGTAATGCCATTCGCGTGTGCCGGAGAGGTTTTGTTACATCTCATGTAGTAAACATTGAGCGACCACCCGTACGGGTGGTTGATTGTTTGTTTCCCGCGTGAAGCGAACAATAGCGAATCAGTTTGTATGTTTTGTCGCGTGGTTTGTAGTATATATTGAACAACCACCCAACGTGGATGATTGATTGTTTGCTTATGGCGTCAAGCAAACAATAGCGCGTCAGATTGCATATTCTGTCCCGTTATGTGTAGTATAAATTTATTATGAGACCACCTGACGTGGGTAGTCGATTGTTTGCTTTCCGCGTAAAACGAACAATAGCGCGACAGTCTGCATGGCATGATTCAAATACAAAAGGTCATATTACTTATCAAAGTGAATCCAGACCCAACGATACCTTCCTTACTAACAACCAACCCTTCCCTTAACCTTTGGTGGAGACGTGCGGTAAACGCCAACTTTCACATAACAAAGGTTGATACTAATATTCCTTCCCTCTTCCAACCTGACTGCAAGGACGTGGCCGGCGCCGTTATTGTACCGTTAAATAGAGTCTCTGAAGCGTGCACAGTGAGAATTTTGACCACTCTCAGTCAATTATTCAGTTGATTCATTGTGCAACTGTCATTGGTTCGGGTCAATCATGGAGTAGCAACCATAGATATGTACAGTCAGTCTAAGCTAAGCTAAGCCTACATTTTCTCCAAACAATGTTGCTGTGACATATTAAAGGAAAAAAGTTTTACTGCCTATCGCAAACAGTTTCAAACAATAAACAAATCGCTTTCGCTCTTCGTACTTATGTACAACAGAGATGGTTATATTTGCGGTTTAGGGGAAGATGATATAGATCGATGAGATTAGAATTGAACCTTATGACAACTAAGTTGTCGGGTCATTAATTGGCTCGATAGCTTAGTTGGTAAAGCACTTGTCTAGCGAATAAGGGTCGTGAGTTCAAATCTCACCTGAGCTATGGATTTTTTCCCAATTTAACCAATAATTTACCCATCTGTACATATGTACGTTGAGTTATTTGAATTTCATAATTTGACCACACGGATTGGTATTACCGAAAATTTGCACTTCAAGTGAGTCGTTTTCGAGCATCTACCTCTACGTAGTTACCCGTCGTATCAAATAGAATGCGAACGACGCGTTTGATCGCCTTCCAGGTAGCATTGTTCTTCCTCTACAAGTGGTTGAGGAAGCGTTGCCTGTACGATAGGCAAACAGTTTCAAACAATAAACAAATCGCTTTCGCTCTTCGTACTTATGTACAACAGAGATGGTTATAATTGCGGTTTAGGGGAAGATGATATAGATCGATGAGATTAGAATTGAACCTTATGACAACTAAGTTGTCGGGTCATTAATTGGCTCGGTAGCTTAGTTGGTAAAGCACTTGTCTAGCGAATAAGGGTCGTGAGTTCAAATCTCACCTGAGCTGTGGATTTTTTCCCAATTTAACCAATAATTTACCCATCTGTACATATGTACGTTGAGTTATTTGAATTTAATAATTTGACCACACGGATTAGTATTACCGAAAATTTGCACTTCAAGTGAGTTGTTTAAGAAGCTTTTTTGCATAATCCAACATTTATCTAGACTTACATTTGAAAAGGGTGTATTAGGGTGGCCCACACTTATATGAAAAACATAAAATTCGAAAAATGCCAAGTCTTACCTCTTGGATCAGTTATTTTGGACTCCCAGAAGCTGCGTTCAGCATTTGAGTGAAATCGATTTAGTCTAGGGGTGATACACAAATTATGTCACGCAAAATTCGACTTTTTTCAACCCCCTCTCCTCTATGTCACGCTGTTTGTATGGGACCTCACCATTGTTTGTATGGGTCGTCACGTTCTGTAAAACCTCGCCCCCTCCCCTCCTAAAGCGTGACAAAATTTGTGCATAGCCCGTAAGGGGGCGCTCAACGAGCTTAAAGTTTGTATGGGAAAACTTGGCCAAATGTATGCAAAAATCTTAAGCTTTTGATTTTTGCCGCTAGGTGGCGCTGTAAGCGTTCAAATCATTTAAACTTTAGTATTATTGTAGGTGACTATTAGGGCAGTTCAGATTTCGAACATGTTTAAAATTCAAAGCTCCCATATGTTCATTACAATCCTTAGTGCAAAACTAGAGTCCTGTCAAATTTTCAGCCATTTCGGTGGTGATTTAATGGTGGCCCAAGAGCAAAATAGGTTTGTATGGGAATTACTATGGAGAATTTGGAAAAAAAGTTCTCCGCGTTGTAGAGCATTCGCACATAGATAAAGTCATAGGGTCAAAGTCAAATTGAATTTTTCAGATCTCAATGATGAATGTTGCCGAAGACCGGAACTTATTTCGACAATCGGAAAAAAAGATATTTAACAAATTCTCACTTGAATGCGCATCTTCATATACGATATCCAGCAAGGTGTGCAAGAAGCTAGCACGCATACTATGATTGCGTGCCAAGCGTGTCGTTCGAGCTATGGTCTTCTGTTCAAGCATGCATGGATGAATAATGATTAATAACTTCTTTTTCGTAAGTCGAAATGAGTTGCGGTCTTCGGCAACATTCATCATTGAGATCTGAAGAATTCAATTTGACTTTGACCCTATGACTTTATCCATGTGTTAATGCTCTACAGCGTGGACAACCTTTTTCGAAAATTTTCCATAGTAATTCCCATACAAACCTATTTTGCTTTTGGGCCACCATTAAACCACCACCGAAATGGCTGAAAATTTGACAGGACTCTAGTTTTGCACCAAGGATTGCAATGAACATATGGGAGCTTTGAATTTTTAACATATTTGAAGTCTGAACTGCCCTAGTGACTATATGCCAAACAACTTTGTTGAAGACCCGTAAGTGATCCGTCAGTGAGGAGAAGCATTGGGATTTCATTATTTATATTCCTTTACATGTATTGGAAAAACGACAATAATGTTACACCTCGCTTCACCTAGGAGGGTATAAATTTTTAACAGGCGTTGGATCACTTTGCGGATCACTTCGCGGTCTTCGACAAAGTTGTTTGGCATATCGTCACCTACAAGAATAGCTATGGTTTTATTAATTAAACACTTGCAGCGCCACCTAGCGGCAAAAATAAAAAGCTTAAGATTTCTCCATACATTTGGCCAAGTTTTCCCATACAAACTTCAAGCTCGTTCAGCGCCCCCTTAGGGGCTATGCACAAATTACGTCACGCTTTAGGAGGGGAGGGGACGAGGTTTTGCAGAACATGACAACCCATACAAACAATCGTGAGGTCTCATACAAAAAGCGTGACATAGGGAAGAAGGAGGTTTAAAATGGTCGAATTTTGCGTGACATAATTTGTGTATCACCCCTTAGACTAAATCGATTTCGCTCAAATGTTGAACGTAGCTTCTGGGAGTCCAAAATAACTGATACAAGAGGTAAGACTTGGCATTTTTTTAATTTTATATTTTTCATATAAGAGTGGGCCATCCTAATACACCCTTTTCAAATGTTAGTCTAGATAAATGTTAGATTATGCAAAATTGCTTCTTAAACAAAATTTTTAACATCCATAAAGTTTCATTGGTTGATGAGAGGCTACTGAACCTACATATGGCTTGGTTGGCACGAAACACGATGAAAAATATTCACTCAATATAGACATGAAAAAAGTTTTTGTTAGAGAAACTTTTTTTGCTTTAATATGTCACAACAACATTGTTTGGAGAAAATGTAGGTCAGTGGTGCTCTGCTCAGGTTGCAACATACAGCGGGCCAAATTGGGATTTTGCCGCTCCCCGCGGGCCGCTGAATAAAAATAATCATTTCAACAAAAAAAACTTTAATTAACTCTCACACGTATTAGGCGCCGTCCACAAATTTCTTAACACTCTAGGGGTAGGGGAAGTATGGCCGTAACGCTTGGCCAATACAAATACAAAAAATAGGATTTTCATACAAAAAGCGTTACGGAGGCGGAGGGGTGTCAAAAATGCCGATTTTAGAGTTAAATAATAAATGTACGATGCCTTGAGAGTGCTCCAAGTTTTTCACAGATTCAATTTTAAACGAAAATCATAGATTTTCGGAAATTCTCGACACTTTTCACTTCAATACTTCTGCCTCAAAGAACTCAGTTTGGTCATTGAACACGTGATAGACATATTTATTACCTACCAGGCTACGTTATCTACCAAACATTTTCAAACTATAGCATCAAACTACAGAAGAAATTAATATTTAATATTGTTGGAGCTAATTTCGTATAGCAAACAAAATTGATCAAAATGTTATAAACAAACTTCCCACTAATTGTAAGACTTTTTGACTCAGATATGGACAGTATTAAAACTCTTCTCAAATGAATATTTAGAAGTCGTTTATAATAATCTTTACAATAATGATTAAAAAATGAAAACAATCTAAATTATCTACAGTAAATATAAACTTGGTATTTTGTTTTTAAAAATTTCTTCTTGAATCATAGAAAATTATAAAAAAGAATTGATATTGCCATTTTTAGTTAATTTTATCAAAAATGAAAAACAAATCTTATGAAAGTATTGAGCACTATAATATTTTTCATTATTTTGAACGTTAATTTTTTTTTTCTGAAGTACTCTGCGGGCCGCATTCCATAGCTTTGAGGGCCGCAGTTTGAGCACCACTGATGTAGGTAATTGAAATACCTTTCTTCAGAAAAAAAATTATCGATTTAAAAACATAGGGTTTTTTGTAATATCGATTTTAATTTTTAAAACCTTTATTTTTCAGTGTAGGAATTAATTTTGTATTTTTGGTTATTTTTCTAAAAAACTTCATGGAATTTTACGATAGTCCGCCATACAACACTTTTTTGTAGGTCTTGTCATTTTTGGGTTACATCGATTTGAAAAAAATCTATGAAAAAAGTTAGGCCCTCTTCAAATGTTACTCTTGAAAAATTTCGAAAACCAAAATGTGCAAAGTTGCTTAGAAAGACCTATTGTTCATGCCCACCAAGTTTCGTTCGATTCTGAGAGGGTGCTGCCAACCGCTGGTCGAGTTGGCGTGAAATTCGTCTATTTCAATTATAAAAAGTTGGGTCAGCCATATTGATTTTGGCCGCCATCTTGGATTATTATACCAAAACTTTTTTTGCCTCATGATGGCAACCACCGATTTTCAAATTTTTGCATTCAAGACATTCATACATAACATATCAAAACATTAGAGATGTCTTTTTCTTCTTTCAAAAGTTATCTGCCGTTTTGTAAATCAAGCCACTTTTTCTCCATATATTTCCATGCGCTCCGGCAACGACATGCAACAGCATCAGAGTTTACGCCTGCATGTATACACAAAGGCAGCTGCAGCAAAATTTGGTTAAATCGGAGGTTCGTTTCTGTTTTTGTCTGTTTCTCAATGACGTGGGCATTGCTTTTATAACTTTTATAGTGTTTTGAAAAGCTTAAGCCTTCAGCTTTCCATTAGTGGATTTTAAGTTCGTTAGTCAGATTTTAAATTCGTACACTCCGAAATAACGCTGCATTTATGTAAACAACCGGCACCGGGCCCAGTGCGCAAAAGTGGCATGATTTACAAAACGGCAGATAACTTTTGAAAGAAGAAAAACATCACTAATTTTTTTATATGTTATGTATAAATGTCTCAGCTTTCAATTGATGCAAAAATTTAGAAAATCGATGGTTGCCATCATGATGAAAAAAAGTTTTTGTATAAAAATCCAAGATGGCGGCCAAAATCAATATGGCCGAATCATTTTTTTTATAATTGTTAATAGTAGCTCTATCTTTCCTCTTCTTAACTCTCTACAGGAAACCTTAAATGATGGTCAATTTCGGAAGCCTGGGGTCCATTTCGACCCCAAATTCGTTCTTCTGTATCGCATGATCCTGACTTATTAGAATATCGGTGTCTTCAGTAAAGTTGTTCGGTTGGTCAAGGACTTACATATGCTGGACCGTTTAATTCGGAATTTCATATAGAGGTGGCGCTAGTGAGCATATAAGTATTCAGTATTTGAGCACATATATATCAAGATCCTGACCACATAGAATTTTGGTGTCTTCAGCAAAGTTGTTTATTAGGTAAAGTGTTTACTAATGATGGACCGTTTGTTAGAAAATTTCACACATACAGGGGATAGACAAAATGATCTGCACAAGCAAAATTTTCACTTTTCAAAAAATGTTCAACTAGCTGTAACTTTTCGAAAAGTGCATCAAATATTCTCAAATTTTTACTGTGAGTTCATCAATTGGTTGTGCATCAGTGGTTCAAATTTGGAAAAGATCGGGCCATTCTCCACGAAGTTATAAAGATTCGATCAAATCTGACTATACATGTCAATGCACAGTGGGAAAAAACCGACCCAAAAAGGCACCTAATTATTGCGGCTGGTTGCGATATTTGAAGCCCATCTTTTCCGAATGGAAAAATACCAAGGAATCGATTGGTGATAGTTTCATTCACCGGAATTTAGTGTAAGTGTCCATTTTGCCTCATTTTCCCCTAAAAATACTGTTTTTCTGCATTAAAAATAGTTTCAACTGATTGCGGCTAACCAACCAATTTTTTCTTGATGTAGAATTTACAGGTGCATTCTATGGGACACACCTTGATTTGTGTCATTGAATGAAAGTGACCATTTTGCCTCATTTTCCCCTAAGATACTATTTTTCTGAATGAAAAAAATGGTTTCAACTTATTGCGGCCAACCAACCAATTTTTACCTGATGTAGAATTAATCGGCATATACTTTGCGGTGCACCTCGACATATGTCATTGACTGGAAGTGCCCATTTTGCCTCATTTTCCCCTAAAAATACTGTTTTTTCTTATTAAAAATTAGTATCAACTGATTGCTGCATACCTACCATATTTTTCTTGATGTAGAATTGGCAGGAACATTTCATGAGGCACACCTCGATCCGTGTCATTGACTGGAAGTGCCCATTTTGACCCATTTTCCCCTAAACAACTGTTTTTCTGGATTAAAAAATAGTTTTAACTGATTGCGGCTAACCAACCATTTTCAATCTGATTTAGAATTAACCGGCGCATACTTTGGGACGCACTTCGATCTGTGTCTTCGACTGGAAGTACCCATTTTGCCCTAAAAACACTTTTTTTTCTGAAAGACATGTTTCAACTGATTGCGGCCAACCAATCGATTTTTGCTTGATGTAGAATTAACCGGCGCATATTTTGGGGCACACCTCGTTCTGTGTCTTTGGGTGGTGGTGCGTATTTTGCTTCATTTTCCCCTAAACTACGGGTTTTCTGGATTTAAAAATAGTTTCAATTGATTGCAACTAACCAATATTTTTTCCTGAAACAGAATCGACCTATGCATATTATGGAATACACCTCGCGCTATGCGTTAGTCTGAAATTGCCTGTTTCACCCCATTTTCCCCTTATTAGTTCCAACTAATTGCGGTTAACCAAGCAGGTGTATCGCGAGGTGTATCCCATAGTATGCATAGGTCGATTCTACATCAGGAAAAAAATATTGATTAGCTGCAATCAATTGAAACTATTTTAAAATACAGAAAATCCATAGTTTAGGGGAAAATGGAGCAAAATGGGCACTACCACCCAAAGACACAGAACGAGGTGCACCTTAAAGTATGTGCCGGTTAATTCTACATCAAGTAAAAATTGATTGATTAGCCGCAATCAGTTGATACAATTGTATAATTTAGAAAAATAGTATTTTTAGGGGAAAATAAGACAAAATGGGTACTTCCAGTCAACGACACAGATCAAAGTGTGCCCAAAGCATTCGCCGGTTGATTCTACATCAGGTAAAAATTGGTTTGTTAGCCGCAATCAGTTAAAACTATTTTTAATCCAGGAAAACTGTATTTATAGGGGAAAATGGTTCAAAATGGACACTTCCAGTCAATGACACGGATGGAGGTGTGCCTCATGAAATGTTCCTGCCAATTCTACATCAAGAAAAATATGGTAGGTATGCAGCAATCAGTTGATACTAATTTTTAATTCAGAAAAAAACAGTATTTTTAGGGGAAAATGAGGCAAAATGGGCACTTCCAGTCAATGACATATATCGAGGTGCACCGCAAAGTATGTGCCGATTAATTCTACATCAGGTAAAAATTGGTTGGTTGGCCGCAATCAGTTGAAACCATTTTTTTCATTCAGAAAAATAGTATCTTAGGGGAAAATGAGGCAAAATGGTCACTTTCATTCAATGACACAAATCAAGGTGTGTCCCATAGAATGCACCTGTAAATTCTACATCAAGAAAAAATTGGTTGGTTAGCCGCAATCAGTTGAAACTATTTTTTAATGCAGAAAAACAGTATTTTTAGGGGAAAATGAGGCAAAATGGACACTTCCAGTCAAAGATACAGATCGAGGTATGCTCCATAGAATGCACCTGTCAATTCTACATCAATAAACAATTGGTTGGTTAGCCGCATTCAGTTGAAACCATTATTGAATTCAGAAAAACAGTGTTTTTAGGGGAAAATGGGGCAAAATGGACACTTACACTCAATTCCGGTGAATGAAACTATCACCAATCGATTCCTTGGCATTTTTCCATTCGTAAAAGATGGGCTTCAAAGATCGTAATCAGCCGCAATAATTAGGTGCCTTTTTGGGTCGGTTTTTTCCCACTGTGCAATGGTTGCTCCTCCGTGATTGATCTGAGCTGGTACCAATTGTACTGAGATCCAAATGAATAAGGGCTGGGACACTCCACTTATTCTCAAAGTGCAATTTAAGCAGCTCATACATTTTGGATCAATAACGGCGCCGGCCACGCCCTCATAGTCAGTTGGGAAGGAATGTTAGAGTGTGCTGGTTGTTGCTACTAAAGACCGAGAGCACCTCTGCATCCCCACAACCAGCACGGACTGGGGTATTCGTTAGACGGAAAGGATGGGAGAGATCTGGAGTCACCGTTGGGTCGGTGATGCGATCCATGGATAGGGGTTATTTATAGTGTTCTTAGGGTGATAGATTGTGTGTGGTGAATAAGGTCATGGGACCCCAGAGTCTTGAGAAGAATTCTTCTAGAATCCTTTTAAGTATTCTCCCAAAACTCCTAAAATATCCTGGGTGGAATCCATTAGAATGCTGAGAACAATTCTGCCAGAATCCCGAAAGGTATTCCTCAGAATTCTACTAATGATTCCCCAGCATCTTGAGAGGGTTCATAAGAGGGGTAATTCCAGATTCTTGAGAGAAATATATCTAGAAACCTAAGAGAGATTTTTCCGAAAATCTGTTACGGATTTTCCCTGGAAGGGATTACGAAAACTTCTAGAATGTACTTCCTCAGCATCCGGAGAACGATTCTCTGGAATTCTGAGAGGTATTCTCACATAAAACAGAAAATAACCGCAGATTTCTGAAATACATTCCCCTAGAATACTTGAAAGGACTCCCCTAAACTTCTGAAAGGGATTGTCCCAGAACTCTGAGAGTGATTCCTCTAGAATTCTTTAAACTATAACACCAGAATCTCAAGATAATTTTCCAATAAACTTGTTAGGAATTATCCCTGATTACTAAAAGGGATTCTCCCAGAATCCTGAAAGGGATTTCTGGGAGCAACTGTTCCAGAACACAGAAAACAGAATTCTACTGGGATTCTCGTAGAATGCTGAGAAGGACTTCTTCCGAACCCTAAGAGGAATCACAAAATCTATGCGAGGGACTCTCCAAAATCCAAATTTCTCTAGAGAATTCTGCCCAGAATCTCGTGAGAGATTCTTCAATAATTAATAATTCTGAAAGTGCCCTAGAGTCTTGAAAAATATAGCCCCTGAATCCCAAGGATTTCTACAGAATCATGAGACAAGTTTCCCAGAATCTTGAGAGAAATTTCCCCAGAATCCTGAAGGGCATTACCCCAGAAAACCAAATTTTCAGAGAATCTGGGGAAGCGTACCCGTAGAATACTTAGTGATATTCCCCCAGAATCTTAAAAGGATCTTACGCAGAACCCTGAGAAGGATTCTAGTGATCCTGTGTGGGATTCCCCCAGAATCCTAAGAAATATTCCCCCACAATTCTGAGAGAAATTTCGCCTAAATTCTGAGAATGCTGAGTATGATTCTCCAAGAAGTCTGAGAGGAGTTCCTGAAAATGCTGAGAAAGATTTCCTCAGAATTCTGAGTGGGATCCCAAGTGAGCGTCTTCCAGAATCCTTAGAGGAATCAACCCAGATCATCCAGAAATTTCTTAGAATCCTGAAAGGGATTTCACCCCTGGTAGGGAACCCTGGTAAGGAATACCCCAAAATCCAGAAATGAATTCCCTTAGAAACCAGAGATTCCCAGGAATTCTGATAGGTATTCTCATATACATAATACAGTTGAGAAAAAATCCTCCAGAATTTTTAAAGGGTCTCTTCCATAATTCTGAGTATTCCTCTATAATTCTGTGAGAGATTCCTCCAAAATGCTGAAAATTATCACACCAGCATCCTGAGAGACCTTATCCCAGAAAAGAGAGAAAAACTCTTCCAATAGGAATTCACCCTGAATTCTATAAAGGATTTCCCCAGAATTCTGGGAGAGACTCCAGTTTTCTGACATGGATTCTCTCAGAATCTTTAGAGGAATTCTTCCAGAGTCCTGAGGGATTTCCTCAGATTCCCGAGATGGATTCTCCCGGAATCGTGTGATGGATTCCCTCAGAATCCTGAGAAAAGTTTTTCCTCGGGATTCTCCCAGAATGCTTAGACGGATGTCCCCAGAACTCCCTGACGGATTCTTCCAGAATCCTGAGAGAGATTCTCCTAGAATCCTGAGAGAAATTCTCCTGCAGTATTGAAAGACATCCCATTAGAATCCCCAGATATTGCCCCATAACCCCGAGAGGCATTCTAAGAGTGGATCTGCCACATTATTAAGAAACATTCATCTAGAATCCTAAAAGGGATTATCAAAAAAAAATCTCGGAATCCATTCGGAATCATTCCGAAAATAAAGAAATTTAATATATGTGAATCGAAAGAAAAATCGAATGTAAAAAATCGATTTGACCGATTCCGTGGGGCTTCAGCATCGATTCAAAAAATCGATTAATCGGAACAAGAACATCGATGTAGCAAACATCGATTCAAAATTGCCCAACGCTACCATCAACTGTTAGTCCTCGACCAGCTTAACAGTATTGCCGAGCACACCAACACTTCAAGTAATTAAAACCCTGAGATATATGGGTGAGAAATTGTGCTATTGTTGTGTATGTTTGTCTCTGATATTACAAGTGTGATGTCTCTTAGCTTTTTTTGGGATCCACTGGTATGCGTTTGGTTCATCAAAATATTTGAACAGCCCCCTGTGAACACTCTGCTTGTGCACTGAGTGGTGTTTTTTTCTGAGTGCGCGCAGAAATTGTTCACTGGGACTATGACTTGCAGGCTCTTGTGATATGTGAGATATACAAATTGCATGCCCTCTGACGCCACCTATGAGCAAAATTCAGAGTATAACTACTCATCATCTCATCTAGTGATAGAGGTTCGAATCAAACGGTCCATTATCTGTAAATTCGTGACTTACCGAACATCTTTGCTGAAGATAGTAGAGACGGTTAGCACCCTGGGATATTTGAAGTATAAAATTTGCATACTCAGTGGTGGCACCTAAGTGTGGATTTCAGAATCAAATTTTGCATCATCTGTAAGTTCTTGACCTATGAAACAACTTTGCTGAACACACTATCTTTCTATGTAATCAGGATCTTGAGATATATGAGATGTAAAATTTGCATGCTCACTAGCGCCACCTATGTGTGGAGTTTCAATTCAAACGGCCCATCATCTGGAAGTAATTGATAGACACAACAACTTTCTCGATGGCGTCATCTTTCTAAGTGATAAGGATCCAGTGATATATGAGAGTCAAAATTTACATGCTCACTAGCACCACCTAGTGGTGGAATTTCGAATCAATCGGTCCATTATCTGTAAGCGCTCGACTTACTGAGCAACTTTCCCGAAGACGAGACGCTTCTACAAGCTCTAGTTCTTCCGATAGTTTCGTTTGAAGACATTCCATTACTAAATTATTTATGCCAAATAGCGCCGTCTAGTGGGGAAATTTCGAATTAATCAATTCATCGCCAGATGGCGCATGACTTACCGAATAAATTTGCCGAAGGCATGAATATTCTAAAACATCAGAATCAAAAGATATAGAGAATTCAATTTGGGGTATACAAAATCGCCCAGGTATACAAAATCGCCCGGTTCAACTTTGACATGGAATAAAAATCCAAGTATACCATGAAATCAACTTTATTTTTGCTTAAATAATAGAACTAGGTCTAGTTTGAAGGTATTGAAAAAATAAAGTGAGTATATGATACCTAACTTGTTTGCCATTACTCCAAAGTTGTCTGGGGTCCAAATGGATCCCAGGTATCCATTAACAACATTTAGTTTTGAGGTGGTTTTAGGCGAATCTTTCGAGTTATAACGGTTTAAATGAGTCACCATTTTACCGAAATCGAGAGGTCTGCAAAAATTGTTGTGGCTCTAACTAATGGGGGGGGCATCAATTTGAGTAGCCAAATGCATTTTCCTTACTTTTTAGCGAGGACTTTCAGAAAATCGCCACCTAAAACATGTTTGAATACAAGGTGTAAATAGTGGGCCGGTCTCAGCGAGAATTACTCACTATAAGCTTTTGAGCAAGCTTTTCCTGTGAAAACAAAATGTTTGACAGATCATATTTACTGCAAATTTTACAAGGAATCCGAATATAAAAAAAACGATTTAATCCACCTACGGTGAACAGAACCCTTCTTACACTTATTAAAATTATTCACGTATTATTCGTATTTAACATATTAAATTTGTGTGGTTGTGTCTTTTGGTCATTCTAGAAAATATTGTGGATTTGGCATCTGGTGGATTGGTTTCATTAACCATGGGCTAAACTACCAGAAATGCCAGGCACCTCCTAGAATCTTGTGTGGAATGGTAAAAAATAGCTTACGTATTCTGGAATATTTCATCTTTTATTAACTGCCAATAGATCTTGAACCGATTTGTTAGGATAAGAAAAGCATCGAGATACACTTTGTTTAATATCTCATAATCAGTCGAATAAATTAGACGTAACACTTCGATCAATTTTAGATTCAAATCATAGTCATGGCGTATGGCGAGCTGGCCAACTATAAAATACTAAAATCCACCGTTAAATCAGTGTACGATGGAAATTACTAGAGTGTTACGTCTGTTTGTCTGTTATATATCTACAATATACAGGTATACCTCGATTTAGAGGACTCTCGATTATATAGACCCTCGATTTTATGTGACACATTCTACCGTGACGTTACAACGTTTTGACGCCTTTTTGGTCAGATTTTTTCACTACAACTTGTAAATTCGACCGTAAACCCTCAAATATTATTGCATATTCGCATTCATTGTAAAATTTCCAATCACTATAATCTGTCGAACAGATAGTTTTCATTAGAAGAGTATGTTAAAAATGGGAATTCCCATTTTTAACAAACTTTTCCGATGGAAACTAACTGTTCAACAGATCATACTTATTGAAAATTTTACAAGGAATCCGAATATGCAATCATATTTGAGGGTTTACGGTCGAATTTACAAGTTATAGAGGAAAATCTGACCAAAAAGGCGTCAAAACGTTGTAACGTCACGGTAGAATGTGTCATGTACATTTTACCTCGCTTTTATGTACATACATTTTTAATGATAAAATTTGTAATATTCAATCAGTTCAATACTTGCAGTTTGTGACTTATAATGCAGGTGTTTTCAGCCCTTTTGACACGCGGAGCGTTCTCCAGTTAGCCTAGTGGTTAAGGCTATGAATTGCCAATCTGGAGACGGCGGGTTCAATCCCCGTTCCGGTCGGGAAAATTTTCTCGACTTCCTGGGCATAGTGTATCATTGTGCTTGCCTCACAATATACAAATTCATGCAATGGCAGGCAAAGAAAGCCCTTCAATTAATAACTGTGGAAGTGCTCAAAGAACACTAAGTTGAAGCGAGGCAGGCCCAGTCCCAGTGGGGACGTAGAGCCACAAAGAAGAAGATGACACGCGGAGCACTTTATATCAATGAATTATTTTGTGGAGCACCCATATGACAAGATGTGTGATAAATTATTCCTAGTGCTGTCATGGTAGAATCAGAGCTACATTGTTAGTCAAGGTTCCCCGATTCCAGCGTCCCTTCACGTGTACATTTCCAAGGATAAATTCCTGGAAGAATCTCTGAAGGAACCGCTTGAGCAATTCCTGAAGGAACTGCTGGAACAACTTCTGAAAGAATCCATGGAACAACTTTTGAAGAAATCCCTGCCGAAATTTCTGAATTAATTCTAATATTATTCAAGAATCAAGAGACTTCTCTAGAAGAATTTAAAAAAACTGAAGAAAATTCTAAATAAATTTCTGAATGAATTTCTGAAAAAAGGGAATATTTTGAGAATCCATAGATTGGTTTTCTGAAGAAGTTTCGGAAGGAATAACTAGGAAACTCCTGGTGCAATACCTAATAAAACCTCTTATTTAAAAAAAATCCTGAAGAATTCCCCAAATAAAAATCCTAAACATTCTTAGAGGTATGCTTGAAGGAAATCCTGAATGAATTTCTCGGAAAATACATAGAGGAATACCTGGCGAAATTTCTGATGAAATCTCTGTGTCAATTTCTGCAGCAATCTCTACAAGAATGTCTTCTAGCATTTCCATAGCAATCCTCTGTAGAAGTCTGCAAAATCTGTAGAAAATTTTCTGAAGTAATCTTGGAGGATTTCCAAAGACTTTCTGAAGATATCTTTGGAGCAATTTCTGGAAGAGAAATGTTTTGAAGGAATACCTAAAGAAATGTGAATATATTTTGGGAATTTCCTTACTAATCTCTTGTAGAATTCCTAAAGCAATCCTTGGAAACAGTTCTTTAAAAAGCTTCTGAGAAAATTTTGAAAGAGTTTTGAGCTTCTGAATCTCAATGTATCTGTGAATCATATTCTAAAACAACAGTTCATGGAATAGTTTTTAGAAACTTCATGGAAGGTTTTCCATGCTTTGAAAAAAAATCTGAAAGAATCTCTATTAAAGAAATCCGAAGAAATTCGTAGATAAATTTCTGGAACAATCTATGTAAATTTTTTTTTACCTTTTGGAAGCTATCCGTGCCAGACTTTATTAAGGTGTTCTTAGTGAAATTTCTAAATGACTTGGCTATCGGCTAATTATATCTTTTTCTAGACTCCTTATAACTTCGTGCAGAATAGCCCGATCTTTTTCAAATTTTGACCACTGATACACAACTAGTTGAACTATTTACAGTGAAAATTTGTGAATATTTGATGCACTTTCCGAAAAGTTACAACTAGTTGAACATTTTTTGGAAATTGAAAATTTTGCCTGTCCCGATCATTTTGTCTATCCCCTGTATGTGTATAATCTGATGAACGATCAGCGCTAAAATAGCTTCAGGTCACATCTAAGACTAGTAATAGTATTCCGGAATCGGTTGCGGGTTCTTCTCCTTCTTCTTGGCGTAACGCTCCACTGGTAGAAAGCCTTTTTTAGCTTCTATGTGCACTGCCACAGTTATTAACTAAGAGCTTCCTCAGCTAATGGTCATTTTGCATGTGTATTTCGTGTGGCAGTTACGAAGGTACTCTCGGTCCAAGGAAGTCAAAGAAATTTCCTTTACGAAAAGATCGTGGACCGACCAGGAATCGAACCCGTCACCCTCAGTATGGTCATGCTGAATACCAACGGCTTTACAGATGTGGTTACATGGGCCCAAACGGTTGCGGATGTTCCACCGGAAGTGGCCAAATATAAAAGTGAACTAAACCCATGCATGCGACACATCAACTCGCGGCTTTTTAGGTAACCTGATGAACAGTTAACAAGAAAACAGTCTCAGACCATATATGGGACAACCGGTAGCGTCAATAAATCGGTTCCGGGTGTCCCGCCGGAAGTGGCCAAAAACCAAACCCATGGATACGACAGATCAAGTTCTGACTGTTTGATAACCTCATGAAGAGCTTTGGGTGCTTCACCGGAATTCTATATGGAAGAAAATACACTTAGAAAAAACACCAATCGTGGTATTATTTCTACAACCGATATATATTTTTACCGGAAAAATTCGGTAAAGTTAGTAACTATAACCGAAATTCGCTAGAGTTTGTTCACCAGTGAGCCCAAGTACACGAATTCTTCAACCGCCTCGATTTCATCACCGTCGATAGAAATTCGGGGTGCCAGGCGCGGTGATTCTTCCCTGGAGCCCTTTGCCAACATGTACTTTGTCTTCGTCACATTAATGACTAATCCGATTCACCTGGCTTCATTCTTTAGTCGTATGCACGTTTCTGCCATCGCATCGTATCAAATTTTCAAGCTATAATATCAATTTCATCCGACCAAGCGCGTAGTCAGCTTTCCGGCAAGGGGGGGGGGTTAAGCACCATTAGCAAATTTGTACCTACTAGCTTTTACAACTAAACGCAACACGATGAAATCTAATATAATAACATTAAGTTCTAAATGCATTATTTAACCATCAGCAGTCACGCTATTGTATTTTGTACAATACGTTGAAAAAATCTCGCCTGTTCTACACAAATCAACGCGGTGCTGGTAGCGCTGGTCAATTTCGGGCTTATTTAGGATTTTTATTTACTCGTTCATTATTTCTTCTGGAGCTCAATTTTTTTTTTGCTAATATCTACAAATCATTCGTAAGAAATTATTGCTGAACTCTTTTGGAAATAACGAATCTTCTGAGGACTAACCCAGAATTTTCTTCATGATTTCCTTCAAATTTTGTTTCCAGTAGAACATAATGGATACCCGTCCGAAGATTTTTTCAAAATGTCCACATAATGTCTTCCATGACTAACTGGAGTTCTTTCAGTAATTAATCATCCAGTTTTCTATGCTTATTAGCAATCATGGAGTATTCTAGATCTCTATTTCTATAACAATATACCTTCCGTTGAATTGTTTCGGGGACATCCTTGCCGGAAACTCCGTAAAGAAATACCCCTAAAGATATGTTAATTAACGTATTCCCGGAAGGATCCTTGGAAGAATTTTTAAAGGTGTTCTCGTAAAAGCCATGAAGCTATCACTGGAGGAAACCCTTGAGTTATTCCTGTGCGAAATCCTGAAGGAAATGCCTGGAGAAATTCTTGAAGAATTTCCTGCAGGTATTCCCGGAGAACTCTCAAATAATGGATTTTTTGAAGAAATCCTGGAATTTATTCAAAAATAAATGTCTGGAGGAATTTAAGAAGGAATTCCTTGTGCATTCCCTAGAGAAATTCCGGAAAGAACCTCTGGAAGAATTCCGAAAGAGTCTTCCTGAAGGATTCCCTGGAGAAATGTCTGAAACAATTTTGTGGATATATTTCTGGAGGAATTCCTAGAGGAGTTTCTGAAGAAATTCCTGGATAAAACCCTGGAGGAATGCCTGAAGGATTTCTTAAAGGTATTTCTGTGGGAGTTGCTGGAGGAATCCCTGAAGAAATTTCTGGACGAATCTCTAGAGAAAATCTTACAAGAATTACTGGATGAATTTCTGAAGGAATCTCTAGAGGAATGCTGGGAGATTTCTATTTCTATTATTTTTCTATTTCTGAGAAAATCCGTTGAGAAATTCCTGGGGCAATTTCTAGAGGAATTTCTGAAAGACTTCCTGGAGAAATTCTCGAAAGAATTCCTGAAGGAATCCCTGGGAGAATCCTTGGAGAAATTTGGGGAGAAATCCCCAGAGGAATCCTTAGATGAATCCCTGAAATATTCCTGGAGGAATCGCTGGAGAAATGCTTAAAAAATTTGTGAAGGTATTTCCTGGAAGAATTTCTGAAGAAATCAATAGAGGATTTCCTATAAGAACCATTGGAGGAATTTAGGGAGGATTTCCTGGCAAAATCGCTGGAGGAATTCGTGGAGTAATCTCTGGAGGAATCCCTGAAGCAATTTTTGAAAAAATCGCTGGAGAAATTTCTGGAGATATGCCTGGAGGAATCTCTGAAAAATTCCTGAAAGTATTCCTCAAGAATTTCCTGCAAGAATTTCTGAAGAAATCTCTAGAGGATTTCCTGGAGAAATTCCTTGAAATATTCCTGAAGAAATTGATTACATAATTTATGAAGGATGTTCAGGAGAAATTCGTGTATCAATTCCTGAAGAAACTTGTGGAGGGATTCCTGGAGAAATTCCTTAATAAATCCTGGAGGAATGCCTGGAGGTATTCCTGTGGGAATTGCAAGAGGAATCCCTGAAGGAATTCCTGGAGGAATCTCTAGAGGAATTCTTGAAACAATTACTGGATGAATTTCTGAAGGAATCTCTAGAGGAACTCTGAGAGCAATTTCTAAAAAAAATCCCTTGATAAATTTCTGGAGAAATCCTCGAAGGAATTTCTGAAGAAAATCCCTGAAGGAATCCTTGAAGAAGTCCCTGGAAAAATCCTGGTAGAATTCCTGGAAGAATTGCTGCAGCAATTCCTGGAGAAAAATCGGGTAGAATTCCTGGAGAATTCCCTGGAAAAATTCCAGAAGGTATTCCTAGAGAAAATCCTGAAAGAATTTCTGATGGAATTCCTGTATGAATTGATGACAGAATTTATAAAGGTATTCCTAGATTCTCTTTCTGGAGGAATCCCTGAAGAAAATCCTGAGGTAATTTCTGGAGGAATTCCTCAAGGAGACCTTGGAGAAATTCCTGGATGAAATCCTGGAAGAATACCTGCATGAACTCCTGGAGGAATCTCAAGAAGAATTCCTGAATCAATCCTAGGAGAAACTCTTGAACTCCTGGGGAATTCCTGGAGGAGACCCTGAATCAATTCCTGGAGGAATATTCCTGGTGGAATTGTTGGAGGAATCCCTGAAACAGTTCCTGAATTATTTCCTGGAGGAGTTCATTAAAGAATACAAGGAGAAATTCCTGGAGGAATCCTAAGAAGACTTCCTGGGGGAATCTTTGAAGGAATTTTTAAAATAAGTTGTTCCAGACAGAATCACAGCAAGAATTTCCGAGTGAAGCCCTGGAGAAATTCTTGGAGGAATTCCTGGAGGATTTCCTGGAAAAACTTCTGGAGGAATATCCCTGGAGGATATCCTAGAGGAGTGCCTGTTGGGATTCCCGGAGGAATCTCTAGAGAAGCTCCTGGAGGAATCTCGAGAAGAATTCTTGGACGAATCTCTAGAGGAATTTCTAAAGGATTCTCTAGAGACATTTCTGTAGGAATCCCTGGAGGATTTTTAAGAGGAATCCCTGCAGCAATTCCCAGAGGAATCCCTGAAGAAATTCGTGGAGGAATCATTTGAGGAATTCCTGGCGGAACCACAGGCAGAAATCTTGAAGAAATCCTTAAGGAATCCTAAGAAAAATTCGTGTAGGAACTCTTTGAGGAATCCCTGAAGGAATTCTAAAATGAATTCCTGAGTCAACCCTTGGAGGAATTTTTAAAATAATCCCTAGAGTTGTTCCTGAAAGAAACACAGAAGAAATTCTCGGGATAATCCCTGGAGGAATTCTTGGAGGAAAACTTGAAGGAATTCCTGAAGAAATTCCATGAGGAATCCCTGAAGCGATCCTATGAAAAATTGCTTAGGAATCCCAGGAAAGCTTTTTTAACAAATTCTTGGGAGAATTTCTGCAGGAATACCTAGAAAAAATATATTAAAGAATCCATGTCTGCTATAAATTCTGGACGAATTATTGTTGGAATCATTGGATGGACTCCCAAAAGAATGTTTTGTCCAATGTTTTAAGGAATTCCTGGATTAAATTTGAAACAATTTCTGGCTAAATTTTCTGAAAGGTTTCTGGAAGATATTCCTGCTGAAATACTTCGAATAATTCAAAATTGAATAACTGGAGCAATCTCTACTGGAATTCTTGAAGAAATACATGGAGAAATCCCTGAAAAAAAACTTGCAGAAATACCTAAAAGGATCTCTGTTGACATTCCTCTGGGAACCCCTGGAGAAATTCTTGAAGGAATCCTCAAAAAAAATGCACTGGGAAAATCACTGTTGGAACCACTTAAGATATTCCAGGAGAAATTCCCGGAGGAATGTCTGGTGAAACCCCTAGAGGAATTCTTGAAAAAATCTCTGGAGTAATCCATGATGGAGTCACTAAAGGAAGCTATGGAAAAAATCCTGGAGGAATTCGTCAATGTATCCTTGCAGAACTATCTGTAAAAATGTCTGAAGAAATCGTGGGAGGTAATACTGAAGCATTTCTTGAAACAAACCCTGAAACAATCACTATCGGAACAATGCCCATGAAAAAATTCACGATGGAGAAATTCATTGAGATGTCCCTTGAGAAATTTCTGAAAGAATCCCTGGAAAAGTTCCTGAAGAAATACCTGAATTGTTTGAATTGAATGCTAGTGGAAATTCATGAATTATGTGCTACTAACTCTATAGCTGCCATTTTGCTCCAAAGTCTTCCTTTTTTCTTTATCGGTTCCGGCACATCTGGAATATTTGGCATGATGTTTTTGTATTTCGTGAATAAACATCCAAAATGAAGCCATTCAAGCTTGTTATTTGGTGGTTCTCTTGGAGAAATACTTGGTGATTTTTTTTGTGGTTTTCGAGCAAAAGAGGTTTGATAATTATGCATAAAAGATTTTAAACCCTCAATTATTAACGTAGTTTATTTCTTGAGATAATTTTTCTGGAACTCCTAATTATTGATGATGGATGTCTCGGAGTTGAGTCGAAATAAAAAAAAATATGTCTGGCAGCCCGGGGGAGGGGGGAGGGGTGCTCGGCCCCCCTGCCCCCCTTTGGCTACGCCCATGGGCGAAACCAAGCAGCTGAACGGACTTCGTGAAAATCGTTCCACTCGTGTTTATCCCCGCTCTCCTAATTACCCCCTCTAAAACAATGTTAAACAGCAAGCACGAAAGATAACCCTGCCGTAATGCTCTGCGAGATTCGAAGGGACTCGAGAGTGTCCCTGATACTCGAACTACGCCCATCACTCGATCAATTGTCGCCCTGATCAATCATGTCAGTTTATCCGGGAATCTGTATTCGTGCATAATCTGCCATAGCTAGTCTCGATCTATTGTATCATACGCCGATTAAAAATCGATGAACAAGTGATGTGTGGTCACGTTGTATTCGCGGCATTTCTGCAACACCTGGCGGCTGGCGGCTGGCACTACGTCCATTATTTAGGAATAATATGGTATGACAAATATTTGATTACACTGTTGAAAATGCTTTGACATCCATGTGCACAACAGAACATGTGCTCGATGAACAAATTGAGATTTGAAATTATGAAAAGAAATCCACGTACTCCGGTGAGACTCGAACTCACGACTCCCAATTCGCTAGACGGGCGCTTCTATTCCTTCAAGCTACGGAGTCACTCGACTATCTCCGTCGCCAGCAGGCCTAGAACTGAACTCGATTCCACAATCGCACATGGTTATCTTCTTTTCACAATCCAAACCCCCTTCGGATGGGATTAGATGAACATCTAACACATTGTCTGTTGTGCACATGTATGTCAAAGCGGGAGAGGAAGTTATTTTTAATTGTCGAGAGCTTCGGGCACTGCCTTCCAATCACTTATTGGTATGGCAATTAGTGTGCAGTCGGACTCTCGACGGGTCGGTCCTCGGCCGACCGAATACGGTAAGGGTGACCGTAGCACCTTACAAATGTCAATTTCTTGATTTTGCTTTGGCTGACCAAGCCATGTGGGAAATTACACTGTTGAAAATGCTTTGACATCCATGTGCACAACAGAACATGTGCTCGATGAACAAATTGAGATTTGAAATTATGAAAAGAAATCCACGTACTCCGGTGAGACTCGAACTCACGACTCCCAATTCGCTAGACGGGCGCTTCTATTCCTTCAAGCTACGGAGTCACTCGACTATCTCCGTCGCCAGCAGGCCTAGAACTGAACTCGATTCCACAATCGCACATGGTTATCTTCTTTTCACAATCCAAACCCCCTTCGGATGGGATTAGATGAACATCTAACACATTGTCTGTTGTGCACATGTATGTCAAAGCGGGAGAGGAAGTTATTTTTAATTGTCGAGAGCTTCGGGCACTGCCTTCCAATCACTTATTGGTATGGCAATTAGTGTGCAGTCGGACTCTCGACGGGTCGGTCCTCGGCACACTGCACACTAATTGCCATACCAATAAGTGATTGGAAGGCAGTGCCCGAAGCTCTCGACAATTAAAAATAACTTCCTCTCCCGCTTTGACATACATGTGCACAACAGACAATGTGTTAGATGTTCATCTAATCCCATCCGAAGGGGGTTTGGATTGTGAAAAGAAGATAACCATGTGCGATTGTGGAATCGAGTTCAGTTCTAGGCCTGCTGGCGACGGAGATAGTCGAGTGACTCCGTAGCTTGAAGGAATAGAAGCGCCCGTCTAGCGAATTGGGAGTCGTGAGTTCGAGTCTCACCGGAGTACGTGGATTTCTTTTCATAATTTCAAATCTCAATTTGTTCATCGAGCACATGTTCTGTTGTGCACATGGATGTCAAAGCATTTTCAACAGTGTAATTTCCCACATGGCTTGGTCAGCCAAAGCAAAATCAAGAAATTGACATTTGTAAGGTGCTACGGTCACCCTTACCGTATTCGGTCGGCCGAGGACCGACCCGTCGAGAGTCCGACTGCACACTAATTGCCATACCAATAAGTGATTGGAAGGCAGTGCCCGAAGCTCTCGACAATTAAAAATAACTTCCTCTCCCGCTTTGACATACATGTGCACAACAGACAATGTGTTAGATGTTCATCTAATCCCATCCGAAGGGGGTTTGGATTGTGAAAAGAAGATAACCATGTGCGATTGTGGAATCGAGTTCAGTTCTAGGCCTGCTGGCGACGGAGATAGTCGAGTGACTCCGTAGCTTGAAGGAATAGAAGCGCCCGTCTAGCGAATTGGGAGTCGTGAGTTCGAGTCTCACCGGAGTACGTGGATTTCTTTTCATAATTTCAAATCTCAATTTGTTCATCGAGCACATGTTCTGTTGTGCACATGGATGTCAAAGCATTTTCAACAGTGTAATTTCCCACATGGCTTGGTCAGCCAAAGCAAAATCAAGAAATTGACAAATATTTGATGCTAATCAGATATCCTGTCACAATAGGACACAATCGATGAAGTACTAGATTTGTAGTAATAAGCTGAACTTTTGTATGGTGAGAAGGTAAATTTTCCGTTTCTGCTAGGAAATCGTGCAAAAAGCGTGGGTATTATGATACCTTATTTGGTGCTGTTTGAGCAAAACATTGGAAAATTGTGTTGTTGTTTTCTCCATTTCTTGTCTCTTGTGCTGATACCCACGCTTTTTGTACCATTGCCTTGCAGAAAAGGAGAATTCACCTTCTCGCCATACAAAAATTCAGCTCATTACTACAAATCTAGTACTTCACCGATCGTGCCCTATTGAGCTGTGATGGACAATGTATGATGGTTACACCTGATCCCAACTAGGCACGATTCGTTTTATAAAGTTTACCCTGTTGGAATTACTTCGCCAAATTTCCAAGGGTTCTAGAAACCCTTTACCAAATATCACCAATCTCTGATTGGCTAACACTCCACAGTGGCAGAGTAAATGTTGAGCAGTTTCGTTTTCCGTTTGATAGAAACGACACTCGGGGGTTTGGCTTTAAATCTTACATAAATGATACTTAGTCGGGCAATCATCAGACCAGCAATCACCCTGAGATCTCTTTTGTTTAGATTTAATATGAATCTGGCTTTTTCAGCACTGGGTCTTATAAACCTTTCCGCTTGCTTGGATATACCCGTGGCATTCCAATTAGATGCTGCCATGTACATTTTCCAAGTTTTCAGTTTCATCCGTAGAGCACACTCAGGAACTCCACATCGACGAGTGAAAGTCTTAAGCCGTCTGATTGTCCGAAAAAAATACAGATCTTGGCAAATTTATGATTTCTTTTTAGACAAATATTGGCACACTTTAGAATGGCTTGAACGTCTGCTTGAAACACAGTGGGACTGAATCCCATTGGAATAGCCTTACTGATGCCCTTGTTTGAGCTTAGCATAGAATGATGAAGAGAATTTTTTAAGATACTTTATCTGCTGTTAACATCTTTTTTTATGCTTCGTCTTTAGCTTCTCGTGAAACGTGGCTGATGACTTTGTATGTTTTTTTCCTTCTAAACCATAGGGGGAAAAAATCTGCTCAACAAACACCCTAACAGGAAGGTTAGGGTAGTGTGGAGCTTAGGCCGTCTTCTACAACAATAGTAAAAGTCAGGACTACTCTATCCTCGACCCACTAAAACACATTCCTATGGTCGCCTTTGTATGTTTGTATACTACAGAGTGTCTACTACACTAAAACCTCTTTTTATGCATGTTATTTTTATGCACTTTTAATTTATGGACCTTTTTTATGCCCTATATAAAAAGAGGGAAAACTACTCAGAACCAATATTGTGCATACGAAAATTTAATAATGACGGTAACTATTGCAACGGCGGCCAGAGGGTGTTTATAGGAGAATGCAAAATGAGGTTTCAGGGGCGTTTCAGGAGGTCCCAAGTGGTTTCAGCAGGGTATCAGGAGACCTCACGGGTTTTTTTGGGGGTCTGAGGGGGTTTTTGAAAGCATGGCAGAGTTTCAGAGGATTTTAGACGAGTTTTGGAGGCGTTACAGGTTCGTTTTCGGGTGTTTCCGAGGGTCTCACGTGCGTTACATGGGGTCCGAGTGAGTCTTAAGGGGGCCTCTGAAACCCCTTTGGACGCTTTGAAAAGGCCCCAGAAACTCCTTGAAACGCATCTGAAAACCCGTAGGAATGCCCTTAAAATGTTCCTGAAACACCTGAAACTCTCTGAAATGACTCTGAACTGCCTTGAAACGCCCCTAAAACCCATTGTAACGCCCTTCAAAGGCTACTGAGATCCCCTGAATTGCCCTCAAAGCCCCTTGAAACGTCTCTGAAACCTTCTTAATACTATTGAAATGCCCCTGAATTCCCCGTAATCTCATTAAAATGCCAACAAAACCTGACAGAACGCTCTTAAAAGGCTCCTGAAATCCCCCGAAACAACTCCCTGAAACGTCCCTGAAGCCATTTGGAACCCCCTTTTTGATCTCTTTGGGAACTTTCTGGAAACCATCTTACCCTCACCCTAAATGCCCAGGATCAAGACCTGTTCTCGCGAACTAGATTCCCTCATTAAAACCCAAACTTGATTTATGCACGAATTTCCCTCTTTTTATGCCTTTTTAAATTTAGGGGGCATCCATTAAGTACGTCACGGTCCTAGGGGTGAGAGGGGTAGTTTGCAAAAGTGTGACGAGCCATGTATTAGAAATAGGAAAAACGCGTACGAAGGTGGGAGGGGGGGGGGGGGGGTAAAAAATTCCCAATTTTAGCGTGACGTACTTAATGGATGCTCCCTTATGTAATATGTTGAATCTCATTAATAAAGACATTTATAATAACCTGTTTGCAACATTTTCAGTTATTAGAAGATCTCTTTCCTAGGATGAGGATGGATAGAAGATTAAGAAATCTGTTCTCACTCTTTATACCAAAGCATGCCTTATATTAGACTGTCCCAAAAAAAATCGATGTTCGAAAAGTCAAGGTGCTCAACCCTTAATTGAAAGATATGCATATTTGAAGCATTTTTGTAGAACATTTCGATTTTCTAAAAAATCATTTAGAGGTTCCGCTAGAGCGATTTTTCAAAAATGGCCTTTTTTCATGAAAAGTCTAAAAAAATCATATTTTCATAATATTTTTTCAACTTCTGAATTTTTTCAATATTTTTGTATTTTTCTATGGACCTCTAGGCATTCTTGAAGGATATAAGTTTTTGAAATATTGTATGTATATTGACGGCAGAACCGTTTTTATGTTGATAAAAAACTATTTTTTGGGAATTTTTCATCTAAATTTGAGAAAAAAATACATGCACGATTTTTTATTTTCAATTTTGAAAGTTGTATCTGATAGTACTATTTGTATGCGTCATTTCTCTAAAAAAAGATTTAAAATAACTTGTCTAGAAGCTAAGATATTAGGATTTTAGTAAATGGTCAATTTTTAGATTTTTTGCAAAACTTTGTATATTTGGAATATTGTAAGGTCTTTGTGACACTCCAATGCTCGTATATTAAAAAAAAGTTTGAAAAACAGCTTTCCTTGTTGGATGATCAAGCTACTTTGAATATGGATGTTTTATTCTGGGCTGGTTGGCAGTAGATTCATGAAAAGCTATCTGAATAACTACAAATATGACGGCCATTGTGGTTACTGGTAGCAACGCATTTAGTTCGAGATAACGTCGTGGAATTCCCGACTACCGCGCCCCTTTTTTTCTGAAATAGGAACGACCATTCCATGCAGAGATTCTATAATATTGATAAAATCAATTAAAAAAAAACATAGTTAAGTCATGATTTTACTGAAAAGTTGAACTTAAAATATTATTATAGACAAAATTAAGCTTTTGTAGAAATACGCGACTTTCTGAATCTCATAAATTGCAGAATCAATATAGGGTCTTGTACGATTTGGGCAGGTGTACCTATTTTGGGCACTTGCCGCTATAACTAAGTCAATTACAAACCGATTGATTTGAGTTTTCGTTTAGAGTAGGTAAGATACTGTACGTGCCTAACTCAAAATTCAAATCAATCCGTTTAAAATTTACTTAGTTATAGCGGCAAGTGCTCAAAATAGGTACACCTGCCCAAATGGTATAAGACCCTATATTTATTTTTCTTAATACCTGTGTAATTTTTCAATTAAATATAATTGCAAATAATTTGGATAGAATATGTACATATGTAATTTTAGTAAATGGACAATTTTTCATATTTTTGCAAAACTTTGTATAACCCTCCTTTGGCATTAGGGTCATTTTTGACCCAAACCGTGCACTACGTCAGCGAGCTTGCACAGACGTGATGTCAAAGGAAGGATAATTGGAGTATTGTAAGGTCTTTGTGACACTCCAATGTTCGTATATTAAAAAAAGTTAAAAGAAAACAGCTTTTCTTGTTGGATGGTCTAGCTAGTTTACACATGGATCTTTTCATCTGGGGTGATTGGCAGTAGATTCAAGAAGAGCTTTTATCTGAATAACTACAACAATGACGGGTATACAAAGTTTTGCAAAAATTTTAAAAATTGTCCATTTACTTAAATCCTAATATCTCAGCTTCTAGACAAGATATTTTAAATCTTTTTTTAGAGAAATGACGCATACAAATAGTACTATCAGATAAAACTGTCAAAATTGAAAATAAAAAATCGTGCATTTATTTTTTTCTTAAATTTAGATGAAAAATTCTCAAAAAATAGTCCTTTTATTAACATACAAACGGTTATGCCGTCAATATAAATACAATATTTCAAAAACTTATCCCCTTCAAGAATGCCTAGAGGTCTATAGAAAAATACAAAAATATTGAAAAAATATTACGAAAAAATGACTTTTTTAAGACTTTTCATGAAAAAAAGCCATTTTTCAAAAATCGCTCTAGCGGAACCTCTTAATGATTTTTTAGAAAATCGAAATGTTGTACAAAAATGCTTCAAATATGCATATCTATCAATCAAGGGTTGAGCACCTTGACTTTTCGAACATCGTTTTCTTTGGGACAGTCTAGCCTTATATGGCAAATCTTATTATAAACACAATAATCATGATTACTGAGCGTGTCGGCCTTTCTTAGAAAAATAATTAATAAATTTGAATAGAAGGTTATGTAAGTCAGGAAAAGCGCTTGAAGAATGACAAATATCTGTGTGTTGATGAAATAGTACAGAAACTAAATTATTTTTCAATGGTCATTAGAACCTAAGAATAACATTACAGTTGTGCATATGAGTCCGCATCAAACCATTGCACTGAATAAAACAATAACAATTTTGCAGGAAAAATTTATAAAAAAAAAAATATTTAACTCGATTTTCTTTTCACTTACACGTATTCCACTAGCATGTCTAGATTTATTATCTAAATCTTCTGTATGTTCTGACAAAAAATAAGCAATAAGCCCGAACAATCCCTCGTGGATTTCGTATAGAAGATAACTCATTAAAACATTTATTTCTAAAAACGCATAGCTAATTAGTACTTATAGAAGCATTATAAACTACCTACCTACTACCACTATGAAATAAAATCCTGCTTAGCAGAAAATCTTTTTTTTTTGTATTTTCAAACTTTGCTACATCAAATATAAACTTTTCGTTTTTCTAATTGTACGATGTCTTTTTATTTGAATCCAATAATTGATAATAAGACATTTAAACACAGCACTAGCTAGCAGCTAGTTTCGCAAAATCACAATGAAGGGAATGGTTTTCATCTACGTTCCTAGCCACAATAATTCTTCAACAGGTACTGAAGCGTACAAGGTTTGTAGCAACAGTCATCCACAACTCCACGTTTTCCCAGCTGGAAACCATCCGAATTAGACAAACTATCAGTGCCATCCACCACCACTTTAGTTTTGTCGTAGTTGGCGTCATCTTTGATCCGGAAAAGTGCTCTCATCCACTTTGGCTCAGTTTTGAATCCGGGCACGGAATGAAGAGACTCAACAACATGCGGTTGATCATCTATTGCTGGTGGAACGTTCGGAAACAGCGCATATCGGAAGTCAGCGGCTTCGATAACTCGACCTGTTGAACGAAAATTTAGATGTTAAATCTGATTATTATTTGAAGAAAACGAATTCAAGCTTAGCGTACGTTTGCTTGGGCGAGGCGTGGGAAATATCTCACAATAGGCAGTTAACGTATCCGTCAGCACCTTGCCGCAAAACCGTTGGCCGTCCACCGAATCGATGCGACTCGAAAGGATACCGAAGACACAGAACACCAGCAACCACAACGAAACGTTGGCCTTCGTAAAGTGATAAGCCATTTTCAAGTGGCACTTGGTTGATGCTGTCTTTTCGGTCTAATGGAGCCGGGTCTTTGCCAGCCGAGTGCTTTTATATGGCCCTGAATGCATTACAGATGCTCTTGTTGTGATTATCTCGTTTTGAACCGCTGCAATGCACCGGCGATGTGGAAAATGACTGCTGACATAGTTGGTGTGAATTCGGAGAATCTGTCTGATCCAAAGTCTAAAAATAGTGTTGTTTGTCTCACTAGGTTGTTTAGCATAAACTTTAAATGCAAAATTTTCTCACCTTTTTGCGCGCGTGGAAAGGTCACCCTGTGAATGGTAATAATACATATCGATACAGATGCGTGGCACGTTCCAACGATTTCGCAATAAAAACTTATCATAAACGCTTCTAGTGATAACATATAATACAACTTCTAACGATGGTTTTGTCGACGAATGTTGTAACTTTTTTATAAAGCTCAAATAAATCCAACTTCATAGTTATGAAAACGTTACTAGTTGTTATTTTATTGCGGACTTATTGTTTCTCTCCATGTAGCTTTGGAAACCCTTGATTAATGGTATACAGTGTCAGAAATCTTCCTTAACCTTTTGGAGTCTTACTGTTTCGCCAAAGCTGCCGCAGCTTCGGTTATCTCGAACACATTTGTTTTGCTTGGTTTCATCGACAGGGTCACCCTCCGGCTCCAAAGGATTAAACGACGTAGAGGGGGCTGTCTGATAGTGTGAGAAACTTTGTATTTGATATAATTAGGGTTGTTTTTTCTAAATATATACAGGGTGTTAGGTTCCTGAGTGCAAACCTTTTAAAGGATGATAGAGGACCATAAATGGTGACAAAAATTGTTCTACGCATATGGTCAAATCTCAACCGTTACGTAGTTATTGAACTTCCCATGTTTTTGACTCTTATTGCCTTAACTGGCCATAACTTGAAAATGGTCAAACTTATCGCAATTTTTTTACCCTTATTCGAAAGATTATTGAATTTCCTATCAAATGATATCTTTGAATCGATTGGTTTAGTTAAATAACTAAGTTTTCTAGAGCAAAATAGCTAAAAATAGTGTGTTTAAATTTGTTTTTGTCAATTATCTTTGAAACATGCGTAATAAATTAAAATTCTTTCTTTGGCAAAGTTGTGGCCCCTGTTCAACTCTACAATTCGTTCTTTGACACCAAACTTCTAGCTCTTATCGTTTTCTCACAATTTCGATTTTAATGTGCGGCACAGTGTGCAAAAAAGTGCTTATCTTGACAGTTGCTAATTTTTGACCTGATATGCGATGTTTAAATCAAAATTGCAAGAAAACGATAAGAGATAGACGTTTGATGTCAAAGAATGAAATGTAGAGTAAAACAGGAGCCACAACTTTGCCAAAGAAAGAATTTCAATTTATTACGCATGTTTCAAAGATAATTGACAAAAACAATTTAAAACACTCTATTTTGAGCTAATTTGCTCTAGCAAACTTAGTTATTTAACTAAACCAATCGATTCAAAGATGCCATTTGATAGAAAATTCAATAATCATTCGAATAAGGGTCAAAAAATTGCGATAAGTTTGACCATTTTCAACTTATAGCCAGTTAAGGCAATGGGAGTCAAAAACATGGGAAGTTCAATAACTACGTAACGGTTGAGATTTGACCATATGCGTAGAACAATTTTTGTCAGCATTTATGGTCCTCTATCACCTTTTAAAAGGTTTGCACTCAGGAACCTAACACCCTGTATATGTAACATGTGTATACACACCATAATTTTTTAAATGCTTCCAGCACGCAAAAAATCAGCAAAAGAAATTGCTGAATTTCAGCAATATTTTTGCTGAATTTCAGCACAACTTTGATGATCAACTGTCAAAACTGCTGGATGGTTCAGCAAGTTGAAAAATAATTGCTGATACTCAGTAATTTGTATTGCTGAATGCAATCAGCACGCCAAAAATCAGCAAAGTTTGCTGATTACCAGCAAAAATATTTTGCAGTGTATGGTTTCGCATTTTGCGATTTACACAGCTTATTCTGTGTATCATCGCCATTGGCGTTTTCCAATCGATACCGATCTGGTTTTATTGCTGCTGTTCTTTGTTATGCTGTTATTGCGAAGAGTTTAATCTTGCATAGTTTGGGTAGTGACTACGGTTAGGATAGCTCAGATCAATCTTCAGCATAAAATAACAGCAACGATCAATCTATGCAGACTTATACAAAATGGTACAGCCTAAGTAGCCTCCCAGGTAACCAAAAGTTCCGCTTCCCATGACAAAATGCACTTTCAAGTTCCGCGAAGTTCAGATAAAGTTCCAAATGGAACTTTCTGGCTGCTTAAGAGGCTAACGATGAGCCTTGCTGGAGCTTCGGTCACAAGTTCCGGCAAAGCTCATTGTTAGCCTCTTAAGCAGCCAGTAAGTTCCATTCGGAACTTTATGTGAACTTCGCGGAACTATAAAGCTGCCTTAGATGCTACTCGGAACTTTGTCGGAATTTTCAAGTTCATAGAAGTTCAGTTCAGTAGCATTGTGTTTCAATGAAGATTAAATTTATTTCTTTTACAGAAAACAACTATTTAAGCATACACGAATAAAAGACAAATATGAATTTATCAAATCAATGAATACTAGCTTGAGCAAAAAAAAATGCCGCCCATCGGATTCGAACCGATACTCGCTGCGATACCCTACACTCTACCACAGTACTACACTGTCGTGAATCGCATACCTGTCCCATTTGCATAGGAAGTACAGCTGCGATTGAGTGGACAGCAGGTAAAGTCTGACTTGAATCGATTTTCTGTCGGCAGCTAGTTTTGCACATTTGCACAGTAGTGAAGTTAGCTTGACTTTGTCAAGTGTCTTCAGCAGCGCAGCGGTAAGTCGACAGGCTATCCACACAGGAGGATCCAGTTCAAATCATCATAGCATAGTGAAATATGATTATCAGAAGCAATTGTTCTGGTAATTATATTTTCACACATGTCGCTGCTATGTAGATTTGAACTGGATCCTCCTGCGTGATAGCCTGCTGACTTACCGCTGCGCTGCTGAACACTTAACGAAGGCAAGCTAACTTCACTACTGTATAAATGTGCAAAACTAGCTGCCGACCGAAAATCGATTCAAGTCAGACTTTACCTGCTGTTCACTCAATCGCAAATGTAGTACTGTGGTAGAGCGTAGAGTTTTCACGCAGCGACTATCGGTTCGAATCCGATGGGTGGCAATTTTTTTTTGCTCAAACCTAGTATTCATTGATTTGATAAATTCATATTCGCCTTTTATTCGTGTATGCTTAATCAGTTGTTTTCTGTAAAAGAAATAATAAATTTAATCTTCATTGAAACACAATGCTATTGAACTGAACTTCCATGAACTTGAAAGTTCCGACAAAGTTCCGAGTAGCATTGCCGGAACAATGAGCCTTGCCGGAACTTGTGACCGAAGTTCCAGCAAGGCTCATCGTTAGCCTCAGAAAGTTCCGTTAGCAGTCAGCATCGTTAGCAGTCAGAAAGTTCCATTTGGAACTTTATCTGAACTTCGCGGAACTTGAAAGTGCATTTTGTCATGGGAAGCGGAACTTTTGGTTACTTGGGTAGGGACCTACCGGCTTTACTTTCTATCCGAGGGAAGGCGTGATCAGATATTTTTGTTTCAAAAATATCGACGGCGTCGACTAGGATTGAACTTAGACCGACGGGGGTGGAAGGCATCCGCGCTTACCACTACAGCACCGACGCCGATAAAGTTTGAACCGGTAAATGGCATGCCTAATTTCTCTCAGCGTGGGAGATGGGTCATTTCCGTCATCTGCTAGTCTTTTCCTTCGTCGACCACTATTAATAGTATAATCAATCACGATGAGCCATATGAGCATGAGTCATTCATTACCCACGATGTCGGCCTGTCGATATTAATTTTCTGCATCAATGACTGACGTTATTTCAAGAATATGTAAACTCTCTCATGCACTAACAATCGCTTCATAACTAGACCACCAGCAAATCATAATCATATCCAACAAATACAACGTGCATACACACCAGGCAAGTGCATATAAAAGGATGGTGTGGTGTATATGATGTATGAAAGGTAAATAATTTACCTTTCATACATCATATACACCACAGATGGTACCTAATCCTTCCGTTAATTCACACCGCGGGTCGTTGCTGCCTATAGAAATGGCTCTTCGTTCCATCTTAATCCTGATTCTCGGTATCATTTGCACCAACGACGGTGTTAGTGCATCTCAAAAGCAGAAGTTCTGCGGCCCAAAATTGGCACGTGCTCTGGCAGAGCTTTGCGATACGTATCCCACGCTCTCGCCACCCCCGAGTAAACGACCCAGCAGCAACGTCAAAGGTAATTTCCCAGGTAATTTCCACTTTGTTGCTTAAAACATTTTCGTTTTCTAAATGATTCTCTTCAAGAAATGGTATTGAGTGGTGACTCAGACCCCCCGGATTGGCCCAACGTACAGGACCAATCGATCGACAGCCGGATCTACACTGTGATAACGCTGAAGGACAAGCCAAACTGGATGAAGCAGTTCTACCCGAAGCACGATACCCAGAATACCGTGTTCGATGGTGATAATGACTACGGTTTCAGCGACGAAATCATATCGGACCGTTTCATGCTGGGAAAACGTGGAATGAGAAGGGGTATCGTGGAGGAATGTTGCCGTGCAGGTTGCACCTACGAGTATTTGTACCGAAATTACTGCGCCTAATGCGAAAAAAAAAACGATGGCTCAAACTCATACGCAAATTTAAATATGTATTGCACTATACTCAAAAAAACATTGGTTGAAATAAGGCATCCAGCTATGTATACAATGACTTCAATTTATGTTTTGATTGGACAGAAAATCTTTAAGATATATTTTTTTCTAGAATTTTTAATGAGTATAATTAGTAAAGCAGTAATCATCTGGAACAGTTTCAGATGAAACTCAGACAACAGAGAATTGCAGATATTTTTAGTGGATTTCATTTAGAAATACATGGCGGAATTTCTTGAATACTTGATAAAGGAATTTCCGGATTAATCCCAGTATGATTGTCCCAGGTAAATAAATGTGCAGATAGAGTTCGTTGGGAATTTTTGAAGATATTCTAATTCTTCTAGGCGTAACGTCCCAACTGAGACAAAGCCTACTTCTCAGTACCTCCACAGTTATTAACTGAGAGCTTCCTTTGTCAGTGACCATTTTGCATCGTGAGGCAGGCACGAAGATACTTTATTCCCAAGGAAGTCAAGGAAATTTCCTTTCCTGAACCGATCGGGAATCGAACCCGTCACCCTCAACATGGTAATGCTGAATACCCACGCTTTTACAGTTGTACTATTTTTAAGGCGTGTCAGCTGGAATTTCTCCAACCAATCGTCAGAACTTCTAAAAAAATATCTGAGGGAATCAGGAGATTTTTTAAGTGAAACTGAGTGTAGGTGAGTGTCCTTAGAGAAATTATAATTTTCAATTTCATACGGTATGTCTGACCGCGAACAGCAGAATTTCTAGGTTTCGCTAAACTAAATTTGAAAACAATTTATAAGAATAAAAGATTTTTGAAAAAAAAAAATAAAGTCCGATTATAATTTACACCCAGATTTCTGATTGCTTAGTCAATAAAACATGAAATGCCGAGGCACCTGAAACACGCTCTCATGTCTAACAATTATTTATTTCCCAGCACTATGAGAAATGCATCCATTTGCACTTGTATAAGCTAAAGTTGAAATTTTAAATACAATCCTGCCTGCGCCATCCATCCATCAGCCAGCATCCGGTCAAATCGCACGTTTCGCCATACCGGCTCACATCCCCGACTGACTCTTCTGCAGTGTTTGGGCGAATCGTGTCGTGATGAAGAGCGATGTATCGATAAATCGGTTGACGCAGTTGTTCAGGCAGATCTCCGTACGGCTGTCCAGTTTACTTCCCGGCTTGTCCATGCATTTATCCCAGCAGATGTCGTTGAACTCGTGAATCTGAATCGGAACGGGACTTTAGTGCGATAACCGGGATCGAGAGCGATCCAATATTCCACTCACCTGAGCGCTAAGTTGAGCTTTCTGTTTCTCGGCCATCAGGAAGTCCTGGAGCTCGGGGTCAACGGAGCTTTTGCTAGCAGCGTCGAAGTCTGCCATTTCTTCTGGGTGAGTTTGGTTGGATTGGATGCGTCTTTCAACAGAAAACTGCGGACAATTCCGGATTCTACGCTGTTCTTATGATGCAACTCGCAGAAAACATGGAACGATCGCAAGAATCAGCAAGGACTTTGACAGCTTCGCTCGCTCCGTTGAAGTTTGTTGCGTAATCGAAACTGTCAAAAACTTACCGTTTAGCACCGGGGGGAGAGTGAATGGTCCACTGCACGAATTCGTGCTGGCCTGCTTTCTCCCACAGGAAATTTGACGTTTGAGCGGTGCCGACACCGCTCAAACGTCAAATTTCGTGTGGGAGTAAGCAGGCCAGCACAAATTCGTGCAGTGGACCATAAGGTTTCGAAAATATGCATAAGACACAGAAAAAAAAAATCCGAATTTGGGTTTTTTAAATGTATTGATTTTTTTACTTCAGGCCAAACATGTCTAAAGGTCCTATCTGCAGAAGAAAGACACTCTTTGGTTTCCCTCTCTTTCGTTAATATCTCAGCTGTTTATTTGTATTATTTTATTATTGTCTCCTTGCATTGAACGATGGTCAAAACAATCGTCTTTCGATTCAAAAATCTAGATTGAGTTTAAATAAGGACGAAAGTAACATTGATCGATTGAAATCGAGATACATATTATGTTTCAATAATCTGATCTTAATTTTTGCATCAAATTAGTGGGATTCGAGATATTGGTGATTATATACCCGCATAGAAGAATACAACTTGTCATACATTCTAAACACTAAGTTTCTCTTAACTGTTAATGTAACAGTAACACAAACATTTGTTGTCATGTTGAACAACATAAAACCTAGCGCTATACACTATACTCCAATGCACGGTGACGTCACTAAGAATCGCTCTCTTCTTCTCCTACGGGAAATTTGAAAACAACAGGACCAACACCTGTCAAAATTGACATGTACTGGTCCTGTTGTATTCAAATTCTCTGAAAGAGCGAAAGAGATAGAATTTCGCCGTGAGGGCTATAGGGCACTGCATTGTTTTGATTTTGTATGGGATTTTGAAGTTTCTTGGCCTTGTTGTTTACAACATTTCTGTAAGAGTGAAAGAGAAGGAGAGATTTTCATGCAGTTCCCTATTCGCAGTACCCAGCTCAACACCATTTAGGATCTGTTCCAATTGGAGAATTGAAATTAATTTCACTTAAACTTGACAGTTCGATAATTAATTCCTCAGGAGAACTGTCAAATTTAAGAGTCGAACTGTCAAATTTAAGTAGAAATTAATTTAAATTCACCAATTGGAACAGACCCTAAAGAAGCCAATTTGAGAGAACAGTACCAAACTTGTTACCGAATGTCCTGGCATGGTCCAAAGATGAAAAATGGTCAAGTTTGTAATGAATACAGCACCCAAGACAGCACACTTGATTACAGCCGATATAGGGCACTGCATCAAATTCTCTCCTTCTCTTTCACTCTTACATAAATTTTGTAAACAACAAGGCCAAGAAACGTCAAAATCCCATACAAAATCAAAACAATGCAGTGCCCTATTGTGAGGCCCCTCTGAAAACGATAAGCTTCTTCTTCTCTTCGTCTTCGCTCAGGTGAGTCTGTTTACAAACAACGCATTCACCCAACAAACGAAAAAAGTGATCGGAGCTCGACTAAAAATGATTTTTATCCAGTGAAACGCAATTTTTTTCTCCCAAAATCCATAGAAATCTACTAACAAACATGACCGAGCTCATTTGTGATAGTCGACTGAAGAAGCAACCATCGTCGCTGTACAATACGTAAGTTTTCACGCTTCCAAAATTGATACCCAATTATCATCGTCTATTCCATTACACCAGGTGCATCAGATACGTTGCTCGAAATCTGAAAAGGTACAAACACATCGAGTATCTGGAAGTGATACCACCGCTAATCAAAAATGCGCTGATTCTGAACGTGACCCGCATCCAGCGAGGATTCCATGATGACGAACTGCTGGAAATGCTGCTGAACGGAACGCTCACCCGAATAAACTTTTCCAGTTCGACCATCACCGACCGGACGCTGCTTTCGCTGGCCGAAAAATGTCCAAACCTTAAAAGCCTTATACTGACCCAGGGAGATTACCGCTTCAGCCGTCGTGGCCTGGAGGCCATCGTCCGGCAGCTCAAGCACCTGCAGCAGCTGTCCGTCCGGAATTGCGCCCTGGTGGACGACGAGTTGGTGGCACTGCTGGCACGAAACTGTCCCAGGCTGGACCTGATGGATTTGGAGTGCTGTACGAACGTGACCGATCGATCGGCGGATGCCATCAAACGACTTAAACTGACCAAGCTGAACCTCTCGAGGACGCGCATATCGGACCAATTTTTGATGGCAATCGCCAACGAGGAGTGTGGTTGCGCGCTGGAAGATCTCAATGTCGGCCACTGCCGGATCACGGGGGCGGGCCTGGGCAAGCTGCCCTGGGACACCATCAAGTACATTGGATTCGAGGGGTGCGAGATTAACGGTAAGTAGGTGTTTGAGGGATGTTGCATAAGTTACGGTTTTACGAAATTCGATAATTTCGTACGAGAGCGTTTTGGTCGGTAAGCAAGAGTAGTTATAGCATGTTGGGGGTGATACACAAATTATGTCACGCAAAAATCGACCTTTTTCAACCCCCCCTCCCCCCTGTGTCACATTTTTTATGGGGCCTCAATATTTTTTGTAAGGGTCGTCACGTTCTGCAAACCCCCCCCGCTCCCCCCACGAAGCGTGACGTAATTTGTGTACGGCCCCTTGCTCGGGACGACCATGCTTCGATACATTACGGATAAGACAAAGGCGTGTTGCTCGGGACGACCACGCAAGAGCAGTGCCACATTTAAATCTGTATTTTGCCTTTCAAAAATCTTTTTAATCTGTATCACCATTTTTTGCCAAAAATCTGTATGAAATCTGTAATATTTTGTGGAAAATCTGTTTGAAATTCTGTAAGTTTCTGAAAAATCTGTATATTCTGTATAGTTTCCAAAAATCTGTAATATTGATATACAGAATTCTGTATGAAAAGCTGCGAGAAAATCTGCATGATTACAGAAAAATCTGTATATGTGGCATCCCTGCGCAAGAGTAATAAAGACGTGTTGCTCGAGACGACCAATGCTTAGATAAATTGTTGTCTAACAAAAACACAGGCGTATTGCTGCGGACGACCACGCAAGAGTACAGGAGTAGTCCGATCTGCAAACATCCAATGAAATAGACCAAATAACGAAGGTGTCAAATCGTTTTTTTTTTTATTGTTCCGTTACCCAATCAACGCGGCACTGCGTTTATTCTGGTCATATCCAATAGGTTATGGGCCCAGTAAAATGATGCTTTGAGAATCGAAGTTATTGGAAGGATGGCTGACCCTAGAAGTTCAGGCAGCGGCGTAAAGTTTTCAAGCGGAGATGCTGCTTGAGCGACTCCTGTAGCCTATCTGAAATACAGGCGTAGTTGGCACATGAAAACTGGACGACCAGAAAATTTGCAGTGCAGTCATTAGTTCGGTGGTCCTCTACGGACACGAGACATGGACCATGCTCGAGGAGGACCTGCAAGCACTCGGAGCTTTTGAGCGACGCACATCAGGAACGATCTTTGGCAGCGAAGCATAAACTACGAGCTCGCTGCACGCTACGGTGAACCTAACATCCTAAGGCCAAAGCTAGACGGATATGGTGGACACACGGCATGTTGCAAGAATGACGGGCACCAACCCTGCAAATTTGGTGTTTGCCAATTATCCAGTTGTCACAAGAGCGTGATCTGGCGAGCGTTGGGCGTGACCGACGCTGTTGTTCAGTGTTATTATGCTTTTGGTCGAAATACGAAGTGACCAAACGTGCGAAAATTGATTTTTAACCTACTTAGAAATGTCGCAACTCAATTTGGATTAGTGCATATTGTTGCTCTTAATTAGCTTAATGATGCGCAACAGAAAAAATAGATTAAAATTTACTTCGCAGCTGCAACTTCGCATGTGCTTCTAGCGACGACTTCGATTTGGTGGTGCGACGATAATATCATGAATAAATTCTTGAACTAACTAAATGAATGAAATGAAATCATTAGTTCGAGCTAGAGGAGCTATGGAACGTCGTCAAGCCATTACTAAATGCCGATGAAACAATGCCGGTCGTTGATGGAAAGAAGGATAGAAGAACGAAAGCGAAGCTTCTTGTACTGCTACTTGATCCTGTGAGATATGCCCATGTGTACTTCGACAAAACTTGAAAACGCCTTTGAAGATTCGGGAACTGAATGGAAGATCGGACTGTGGAGCATTCATTTTCATTTATTTAGTTAACATCAAATTCATGATAATACTGAATCAACAATTTGCCGCCATAATACTCGATTTGCAGCTGCAGCTCTCCAACGTCGGTCACGCCCAACACTCGCCAGATCACGCTCCACCTGGTCCGCCCATCGTGCTCTCTGCGCTCCACGCCTTCTTGTACCAACCGGATGGTTAGCAAACACCAACTTTGCAGGGTTGTTGTCCGGCATTCTTGCAACATGCCCTGCCCACCGTATCCTTCCGGCTTTGGCTACCTTCTGGATGCTGGGTTCGCCATAAAGTGCAGCGAGCTCGTGGTTCATCCTTCTCCGCCACACACCGTTCTCCTGCACGCCGCCGAAGATCGTCCTTAGCACCCGTCGCTCGAAAACTCCGAGTGCTTGCATGTCCTCCTCGAGCATCGTCCACGTCTCGTGCCCGTAGAGAACCACCGGTCTTATTAACGTCTTGTACATGGTACATTTGGTGCGGGGGTGAATCTTTTTTGACCGCAGTTTCTTCTGGAGCCCATAATAGGCACGACTTCCACTGATGATGCGCCTTCGTATTTCACGGCTCACGTTATTGTCAGCCGTTAGCAAGGAACCGAGGTAGACGAATTCTTCTACCACCTCGAAAGTATCCCCGTCTATCGTAACATTGCTGCCAAGGCTTGTCCTGTCTCGCTCAGTCCCACCTACCAGCATGTACTTTGTCTTAGCCGCATTCACCACCAGTCCGACCTTTGCTGCTTCACGTTTCAGGCGGGTGTACTGTTCTGTCACCGTTCCAAATGTCCTAGCAATAATATCCATGTCATCCGCAAAACATACAAATTGGCTGGATTTCGTGAAGATCGTACCCCGGCTGTTGAGCCCGGCTCGTCGCATAACACCTTCCAGGGCGATGTTGAATAGTAGGCAGGAAAGTCCATCACCTTGTCGTAGTCCCCGTCGAGATTCAAATGAACTGGATAGTTCACCCGAAATCCTTACGCTGTTCTGCACACCGTCCATCGTTGCTCTTATCAGTCTAGTCAGCTTCCCGGGAAAGCTGTTCTCGTCCATAATTTTCCATAGCTCTGTGCGGTCGATACTGTCGTATGCCGCTTTGAAGTCGATGAATAGGTGATGCGTTGGGACCTGGTATTCACGGCATTTCTGGAGGATTTGCCGTACGGTGAAGATCTGGTCCGTTGTCGACCGGCCGTCGATGAAACCGGCTTGGTAACTTCCCACGAACTCATTTACTTTAGGTGAAAGACGACGGAAGATGATCTGGGATAGCACTTTGTAGGCGGCATTCAAAATGGTGATCGCTCGAAAGTTCTCACACATTAACTTGTCGCCTTTCTTGTGGATGGGACAGATTATCCCTTCCTTCCACTCCTCCGGTAGCTGTTCGGTTTCCCAGATCTTGACTACTAACTGGTGCAGACAGGTGGCCAACTTTTCCGGGCCCATCTTGATGAGTTCCGCTGCGATACCGTCCTTACCAGCCGCTTTGTTGTTTTTGAGCTGGTGGATGGCATCCTTAACTTCCCTCAGCGTGGGAGTTGGTTCGTTCCCGTCCTCTGCTGCACCAACATAGTCATTTCCTCCGCTGCCTTGGTCCTCCGTGCCTACATTCTCTTCGCCATTCAGGTGCTCGTCGAAGTGCTGCTTCCACCTTTCGATCACCTCACGTTTGTCCGCCAGGAGGCTCCCTTCCTTATCCCTGCATATTTCGGCTTGCGGCACGTAGCCTTTGCGGGATGCGTTGAGCTTCTGGTAGAACTTGCGTGTTTCCTGTGAACGGCACAGCAGTTCCATTTCCTCGCACTCCGCTTCTTCCAGGCGGCGCTTTTTCTCCCGGAAGAGACGGGTCTGCTGCTTCCGCTTCTGTCTGTATCGCTCCACATTCTGTCGGGTTCCATGCTGCAGCATTACCGCCCGCGCTGCATCCTTCTCCTCCAGAACCGCTCTGCACTCCTCGTCGAACCAATCGTTTCGTCGACTCCGTTCTACGTACCCGATAGTGCTCACAGCTGCGTTGTTGATGGCTGCTTTGATTGTACTCCAGCAGTCCTCTAGAGGGGCCACATCGAGCACACCCTCGTCCGGCAACGCTGCCTCGAGATTTTGCGCGTATGCGGTGGCGACATTCGGTTGCTTCAGTCGCTCTAGATCGTACCGGGGCGGCCGCCGGTAATGTACGTTGTTAATAACGGAGAGTTTTGGGCGCAGTTTAACCATCACCAGGTAGTGATCGGAGTCGATATTAGCGCCACGATAGGTCCTGACGTCGATAATGTCGGAGAAGTGCCGTCCATCAATCAGAACGTGGTCGATTTGCGATTCCGTTTGTTGTGGTGATCTCCAGGTGTAACGATACGGGAGGCTGTGCTGGAAGAAGGTGCTACGAATGGCCATGTTCTTGGAGGCGGCGAAATCGATGAGGCGTAGGCCATTTTCGTTCGTCAGCTGGTGGGCGCTGAACTTTCCAATCGTCGGTCTGAATTCCTCCTCCTGGCCTACCTGAGCGTTTAGATCCCCTATGATGATCTTGACGTCGTGGTTTGGGCAGCGGTCGTACTCGCGTTCGAGCTGCGCGTAAAATGCGTCTTTGTCATCATCAGTGCTTCCGGAGTGAGGGCTGTGCACGTTTATTATGCTAATGTTGAAGAATCGGCCCTTGATCCTCAACCTGCACATTCTTTCGTCGATCGGCCACCAACCGATCACGCGCCTCTGCATGTCGCCCATCACTATAAAAGCTGTTCCCAGCTCACGTGTGTTGCCGCAACTCTGGTAGATGGTATGATTACCTCTAAACGTTCGCACCATAGATCCTGTCCAACACACCTCCTGCAGCGCTACGATTCCGAACCCGCGGTCCTTCAGTATATCGGCGAGTATGCGGGTGCTCCCGATGAAGTTGAGAGATCTGCAGTTCCACGTACCGAGCTTCCAATCGCAAGTCCCTTTTCGTCGCTGTGGTCGTCGCCATTGGTATCGGTTCGCATTCTTCTCTTGTTGATTTTCCGGTGCTAGTCTTTTTTACGGCTGGCTCGCAGGGCCTGACACCAACCCACTAACCCAGGGAGCTGGGCTTACCTTCCCGGAAGCTACGGGTTTTTCTGCGGACTGTGGAGCAAGCTGATCAATATCTCGCGCTTAGTATGTATCATACAGGAGTATCGAAAATGATCGATTTCTGTTATCGTCAATGATTAACTACGTAAACCGAATTTTCTCGGATTCGAGTTGGTAGGAAGCATTACTACTTGCTGGACTGCTTCCAAAATACCTTCTGCTCAAATATGAACGAGACTTTATGACGCACATGGTCCGCGGATGACATATCGTCAACATTTTTATTTCTTAGATTTATAGGACTGTTATACGTTTACATGTCAAATTAGAGCACGATTTGTCGTGAAGTTTTTTTTCAATGGCACTTTAAACAAGTTAACCTCCAGTGTGTTTTTCGAATTTTTCTATGGAATCAAAGTTCATCAAAGGATTTTGTTTGTTATTTCAACAGAATTAGTGTTTCGAGTTAATTTAAAATGTGGTAGAAAGCATATTTGGAATCTGCTCTATCCCATGCACGTTTGTTTGGTTGGAAAAAGTCGTGCAAAGAAGGGCGTATATCAGTTGAAAGTCTGCCTCATGATCTTCGTCTAGCAACATCGAAAAACGAAGAAATCATCGAAAATTGCAAGGTGTAGTGTACTCGGAATTCCTTCTGGATGGTCAATCTGTCAACGCTGAATGTTATCTGGGCGTTTTGAAGCGTTTACGTGAGAATATTTGTCACTAAATGAAAAAAATGTGGGACAACAAGTCATGGTTTTTGCGTCACGATAATGAACCAGCTCACACATTAAGTTATATCGCGATTATTTGACCATAAACAACGTTTACATTGTTCCTCAACAGCCGTATTCACCTGATATGGCACCATGTGACTTTTACCTCTTTCTAAAACTCAAATTGCCACTTCGTGTTAACTTGTTCAGACGATTGAAGTCATAAAAGAAAATTCGAAGAGAGAGCGCAATGTGATACCAAAAGAGGCGTATGAAAACTGCTATAAGAAATGAAAAAAAAATTGGCATATGTGTTTTGCCTCCGAATGAGATTTATTTGCAATAGATAAAACAAATATTGAAGAATAATTAACCGTTTGTGTTTTATTTAATGAGTCTCGTTAATATTTGAGCAGAAGGTACAAACCTATGATGATGTCAATTTGAACTTCCGGAATAGCGATCAAAGAAGAGTTCATCGATACTAAACTTCTTCAAGAGGTGTAAGAACCATTAGGTACGGAATTTGTGTCAAAAAATCATCAAAAGTAGCACCACCAATCACCATGGTGGCAAGCAATCGGGAGAATCTTGTGGAGAACAACCGACGTCGAAAAGACCAAAATTTCGTTGCTGTCTCAAATTCGGTAAGTGTAGAATTGCTGGAACAAATATCGTCAAGATGAAAGGAAAGGAAATGCTTTCTGTACCATTCATTCTTCCATCAAGGACGATGGAGATGGAAGAGCTATTGGAATGGTATTTTGACGCAGGAGCGACTACCTGGTTGATCAAGAACCGAGATTTGTTTAAAAACATACTGTAAATGCATGTAGGTAGCTGTTATTGTAGGCTTAAATTCGAGCAAGCAACATTAATCTTTCAATCCAACAACTATCGATACACCGAACTATGTACGTAAAAATACTTCGAGTATGGACTATTCTAATCAGCAGTTGTCAATTCACAAGGCACTCAGTTGTGTAGACAATTTTCTCAGGTTTCTGGATGCAAAATACTCGCTTACCGTAGGGTCGCCATTCACCGCTCATGCTCCATTCACCGCTCGTTTCATACGATTTGAATATTGATTGGTTTGCTGAATATGATAAACCGCGCGTCTTTGTAATGTTCCAAACGCGCATTTGCACGAAATTCCACGCGGCAAATCTTCTTGAAAAGGAACAGCCGCGCTTGAGGAAACGCCACAATGTTATCTCCCATAAGAATGGAGTAAAAGGGGAGCAAAAAACGCGGCTGTTTCTTTCCTCAGGGATTTGCCGCGTGTACTTTTGGGTAAATGCGCTAATATAAATCATATGAAACGAGCGGTGAATGGCGACCTCACGGTACTTACTACAGTTGTACCGTAGTTGAAATTAATAGAGGGCCATCGATGAAGAATCATTTATCGTCCGTTTCCGAACATCAAACAAATTTGATTATTGTCTATTTTCTTATCCAAACATATTTTAGGTTCGATGCAAGTCTCAAAAATACGTTCTACTTTTCACCTACAGATCTGGACTTTATTGGCACGAACAAAAACCTCAAGTACATCCAATGGACGATATCCAACTGATGGATATTCCGCCACGCACAGTGGACATGCAATATTTAACTATCGTGTAAGTTTCAGAGATCTATATATTTCCCAGACTAGACCGAACGATTCTTACATTCTGAGTCACTATTTTATCCAGTAACTATAATTCATTAACTAGTAAAGCACCCTAAAGAAGCAACCTTAAAAGCAATTACATACTATTTGTCCCATATATACTACTAACTTATCGTATTTATATAACGTTAGATTCTAGTGTGACTCACGTTTATTCCTGTTATAGGAAAGTATTTAATATTATCGACTAAGACAACTAGTAGCACATACTTTTAACACTACTTATCGGAGATGAGTTATATGCACTACTAATATAAAATAAATCATCGAAAACTTTACGACTCTCAAATAAATTGCCTAGCTGTAACATGGAACAAGTCTGTAGGGAATATGAAGTCATTACCATTATTCATTCAGTGCTATTAAAAAAGTTTTTGAGGACCAATTTCGATGTTTACTTTACTCGCAAACAGTTGTCTCTCTTCTGAAACTCTAATTTCAACTGTCCATCTTCCTAATTGAGTTAATAACAGAAAACCAACTTTGTTCAATGTCGTATGCGTACTTTTTTATATAACGTTAGTAATCCCTTAAAAATCACGTGTTGCCCTTTGATAGCGTTCAAATGCGCCAGAAAACTACCTAAAAATAACTTAAAAGTACACAGCAAAATAGCCGAACAAATTCAAACGATGTCTTATAACAAGAACATACTAAAAGCACACAAAACTATTCGACACAATACAGTCACGGACCATTCGCTCGTCGCGCTTTCGATGGCGACGCGAGAAAAAAAAACTCTTAGTTAGAGAAAGCATGTAACACTCGTTTAGTATCTAGGAATCTAGGAACAAAAAGAAAGCAAAACAATATTTAATCCCAACTGCGAACAAAACCACAAGTTTACACAAGGTGATAGCTCTAAACGTAATGTAACTGCTTAAACAAGGGATTGTTGATCAAATCAAAATTCCAAACTCTATTTAGGAAAATATAGGAAGATCTAAAATGCGGCAATATTGAATAACAATCTAAGGATTCTAATACATCTTTTCACCTCCACTATAACTGTTCTATCTCTGTCTACTACCTACTCGTGTACGTCCTATTATGATGAAAAATGATAACTTATCCTATGACTGTGTGATGTCCTAGTGGTACAACTAGACCTTTTAGTGGGATTTTAAGCGAACTAATAGTAATAAACTACAAAACTTAGATACTACCAACTACTACATAACAGTCAAAACACAAGGAAATTATAACACCACAAGCAAAATGGAATTTTGGGTCTTGAACAGTTGCTAAAAATCGAATGTTTAGATCATTACGGTGGGTATTGAAGACTCATCGGTAATGATATCTTTTTGTTTCTCAAATTGGTTTCCCTAGACTAAATTTCTCCTCGACAGCATTCAAACTAGTAGATTTGCATCTGTCTTCGTCTGTAATCATGTTCTTTAAAACAATTTTTATCAAGATGTAAAGATAGTGCCGGTTCTTCGTTTTCTTTTGAAAGTTTGAAAATTCGCGTTAAAACATTTTTGTAACATCTAAAATATAATTATCATTTAATGGCTGACATTTTTTATATTGTTTTGATAGATATTTGTGCCATAAATGCAAATTTGTTAAATTTTGGTTACCTAGACGAGTTTGGCATGGAGGAACTATTGTTTGAGTTTAGGCGTTCGCGCTTAACAAACGTCTATTGTAAATATTTTGTGTATCCAATGCCCACCTATATGATCAAGAGATTTCAAGTAACATGAAATTAACAGAACAAAGAAGAACCTAACTAAAATAGTGACTGAACTGGAACAAACCCAAATTAACTATACTCCAATCAAGAGCCGATTATGAAGCATTCTTACTAAACTAAGTGTAACCATGGTCAGTCACAATACAATACCACTAGTTCCACCTACTCAACTAAGTAAAGCAATAAAGTATACTTATCTAACATGCAACTATTTAACTAAGACTCAGAAATAATTTTAGCAATACTACAAGAAGTATCACAACAATGTACCATTGCAATTTGTTTTGGTCTGCATCGTTCGTTCTAAAACTTATTCGTCACATAAAATTATTTTCTATGGTATTTTTTCACCTATTTTTGACTTATGGTTGTTTTAAAAAGTCTTAAATTACACTTCAAAATTTGAAAAATTCAAAATACCATTTAAGTGCACCATCACAATTTCAGGGTGGCCACTCAGAGCGGAAAATAAAATTCCCGAGTTTTTCCCGGTTTTCCCGATAGGTTTTTGAAATTTTTCCCGATTCTAAAATAGAATGATTTACAGTGAAAATTAAACGTAACTTATTAAGAAAAATTTAAGAGAATTAATATTGAATATTTTCAAATCCACGGATTTAACATAGTATTCATACGAACTTGAAAATAAGTTATGTGCTGTTTGTCTCGTATCCAATGGTGGGCATTGAAATTATGACATCTTCATTAGCCCGGGAGCGGTCGCGTCGTGTACTGAGTACACGCGCCATGAAAAATGCACGCTTGTGGTATACAACGTGAGCGTGGCGGAGCAGCAGGTAGTCGAAGACGCGACTGTTCGAGGGTTAAACATTCCTTAAATTCATAGATGACCAACTAGTATAAATTATGCAAATAAAAATAAAAAAGATAATCCTGAGGGGGTCGAAATTCTCAGTATGATTATAGGATTTACGAACCTTTCATTAGTGGATATCTAAGTAATATTCCAAAACTCTTCTAAAAAATTCTTGGTTGGTTTGTTTGGGAAACTAGGAAATAACAGAATGTCCAAAAAAAAAACATTCTGGATGAAATTCGGGTGGAATATCTGGAAAGATTACTCGTGAAAGAATTTTGGAAACGATTTCTTGGGAAATTTTCAGTGTAGTATTTTTGATGGTCATTTTCAAGATATTTTAATAGAAAACCAGCGGCGAACTTTATGGTACCGTAAATGGCTACTGCAGAAAGTCAGGCAGGTTACTTAGGCTGGAATCGTAAATTCTAGGAGAAATTTGAGAGATCAAAGAAATCTTAGATTTTGTCTGATACTCGTTTAGCATTCAGTTATTTCATCAGCGATTGCAACATGGAGCGCTCCGAGATTTAATTTCTGATCACATTTTCAGATATGTCAAGAATTTCTCCAGGAATTCCTGAAAGATTAGTTTTTGTGAAAGTATTTCCCCCAAAATGTAGAGGCAGATTCATTATTTGGGAATTATTTATTTTCATAAATCATACAACTATATTGCTCCAGATGCTTTTGAATATTCACTGGAACTCTCGCGAAAATTTCAATTGGTAGTTTAACTGGAAACTACGAATACTCAAAATTCTCGAGAATTTCCTGAACCAGGAGTTTTACCAGGGACTTCTGCTAAAGCTTCGCCAAAAAGGGATTTTCCCGATACCTTACTCCGGTTTTCTCCGAACATTTTTATCACAAGTTCAATAAATAAGTACATCCAAAAACTTCAAGAAAAACAACAGAAATCTTTCAAACAAAATATTAGAAATACTTTTACGAGCTACAATAGGCGTGCTTTGAGAAATTCCATCAGATACTAAAAATCCCTTCAAATATTCTTTCAATTGTTTTTCACTAACTATTTTTAAATTGTAGAAATGTTTTCACCAGAATTACTCATCCACAATATCATAATTTTTAATTTTAATTTATTCTTGGGACAGTTCATTCATTCATTCAAAATTTTGTAAGTATCCTATCCAAATTTCTCAAAGACTTATCGCTCAAAGGACAAAGGCTATATCAAATATTCTCCTAGAGATTGTACAAGGATAATATTTTAGAAAGAAGTTATAATTTTTGTTATATTTTTTAAAACTTTTATTCGACGCTTGATGTTTTCAGAAACATGTACATCCTGAAATGCATAAGTGACATATGAATCTATAAATATTTGAATGTGTCTCAACCAGTCCTTCCACCAGAATGTTCTTTAGAATATCTTTAAAATTGTTCAAATTGTGATGTTAGGTAACATCACTATGATTAACTTAAACTGTCATGACTCGACGACAAGATATTAATTTCCAAGAATGGTTTTTACGCCAGTTCACCCACTATGTTATATAGTTCAACAGTTGTTGACTGTATTTCCCACAGATTCTCGTACTTATGCTCCTGGAGACTGTACAAATTTTAGAATTTTGGAAATTCCCGATGGCTAGCAACAATTCCCGAGGTTTTCCCGACTTTTTCCCGGTGGTTTCGAATTCCCGAGCTTTTCCCGGTTTTCCCGAAATTCCCGACTGGGTGGCCACCCTGTCAATTTTAACGCAAATCTGTCACGTGAATCAAGAAACACCATTTTTGCATACTGTGAACGAGCGTTAATTCTGTAGAGTATCCCAAACTTATAACCCAGTGCATTACTGATGCGAGAAAAAAAGCGAAAGCCTTTCTAATTTATGTATGGGAAAAAAATATAAATTATTGTAACATTTTTTTCTAAATATATGATTATATTAACGTATCTAAAAATGTAATTGATAATTTCAAATTCCAAAACTTTCAGTTCAATTATGTTCATACCGAATGAACGAGTTAAATGGTAAAAGGCACAATGAGCAAGTAAATGCACCCGGTCCAACTAAAAATAACGAATACAGCAAGTAACGGAAACAAATTTCAAGAAAAGCTCTTTAAATTACTATGTATTTCCATTATATTCGGCTTTATTCAAAATTTTTAAACGAAACAAGCGTAAACGAAGGAAAACTAATTAGGAAATTATAAAATATTGATGAAACTTTAGATACAGAAAATTCTCTACTGTTTTTCTCGCTATTACATACAGCAGTGATTGATAGGAGCAATTTTAACTCGATTAGCGTCCTAAGAAGCATCAACAACAAAATATTTACTCTAGAACTAAATAATCAAATCAAAAACTCTCTTGTAATCTTACTAAATGAGGAATACCGAAATAACTATTGAACCCGATAAAACCCAATAAAGTGTTTTCGAGTAGGACAAAACTTGTATGTACAGTATTATTTATTAACCGAAATTTATGCCTACATACTACACATCTTCTGAACCAGAAGCGGATGAGAAAACCTTTTCTTCTCAAAGCAATGATTAGTTTTTCTTATTACGACTACCAAACGACAATCCACGCACCACCTTGAACCTCTGCCAAGTCATTTCCCCAAATACTCCGACATCCACATGCAATTGACCAGCTCATACATATTACATAGTAGGTAGTCGTAGTGGTATGTAAGGTATTCCGTGGGCAAGAAATTGCGTCAGCACTGTCTTCCTTTTCTCCGCACCACATTGACCGGCAATCTGACGTGACATTGAAGATGCGCTGAATTCCAAGCAGTTGTGTGAGTGTAGCTCATTTGACGACACTCGAACTGGAACTACATGCGATCAATCAAGCTCCAATTCAAGATATAATACATCCGCCATCTGACCCCCTTGATAGCCCGTCAGCAACTCCCTAAAACCAACTCAAATGTCTTGAAGTCTCTGTAAAATTCCCTTGATCATTGAAGCACCTGTTAAGCCCTATTAAGTGCATGAAAATGCATTAAGACTATCCGAAACCCTAGCACGCTAAAACCGCTCAGCACTAAAGTGCATAATTTCCAGACTACACCAAAAATGTGTAACACTTACACATTCACAAAATCAGCTTCTGCGTCCGCAAAATCATGAAATTCGCAAAAAAAAAATTGTTCGGCAATCTAGCTAGGTTTACTAGTGACCTTGGAAAACAAAAAAAAAAACGACATTTCGCATCTAGAAGAGTGTACGAGCTGTTTTTGTGAATGAGTAACTGTTACACATTTTTGGTGTGGTCTGGAAATTATGCACTTATGTGTAGGGCTTACACATTTTAGGTGCTGAGCGGTTTTAACGTGCTTGAAACACCTCTAAAACATCCTTGAAGCCTCATGGAAAGCTTCTTGAAACATTCGGAAACCCCTCCCAAGCCCTTTTGAAACCATCTGAAGCGACTTGAAACCTTTCTGAAAACTCCTTGAAACTTCCTTGAACGTCCCCTAAAATCCTCTGAAATCACCTGAAGCTCTTTAGGGACCATCTGAAAAACCTTGAATTGAAACATCCCTGAAACCTCTTCGAAAGCATCCTATAACCCCCCAAAACCTCTAAGCCCACCTGAAACGTCTTGACAAACTCATCTGAAACTCCGTTGAGAGCCCTTACCATCTGAAATTCTCAGAAACCCTTCCGAAACCCTACGAAGCTCCCTAAAGCGCTTCGCAGCCCCTCTGAAGCTCACTTGAAAGCTCCCTAAACCGCCTCTCGAAAATCACTAAGGCACCCTTCACACCCCTATATGAAACTCCCCGGAAATCCTTCCGTAACCGCGCTGGAACCCCCTTGAAACTCCTCTGAAACACCCCTGAGACCCCCCTGAGAGCCCCCTGAAACCCTCCGAAACCCTTCCGAATCTTAAAAATGCAAAACTGACAGATTTCAAACACCGGAGCGAACCGCTCAACAATATGCGCGACTCGGTCAACATAAGGAAGCTAGCTCTTATAAAGATGCATTCAACATTTGGGTTCCAGACATCCGGTACAATGTGTAAACCTATTGATTTCTCTTAGAAAATTGAATTTAATTTCTTTGAGGATTTCTCTGGAAATTCTATCCAAGATTCTTCCTCTCGGATTTTTTCCTAGAAATTCTACCGCAATTCCTTGATTAAATTCTTTCGCAGTATCTGACAGAATTCTTCCTTCATTTTTTTGGCAAAAAAATTTTTCCTGGGGGTTTGCTGGAGTTTTTTTTTCTGGATTTCTCCACAAGTTTCTCCCATTGCTCCATCCAGAGATTTTTTCAAATTTGCTCCTAGAGATGTTTTTCGATGTTCCTTCCAGAATTTCTGAGAGTTGTTCCTCGGATTTCTACCAGTGTTCATCCCAGGATTTCTGTCGGTGTTTTTCACGGAGTTTCTGCAAATGTACCTCCTGGGATTTCTTTCAGAGAAGTCCGATATGCTTCCAGAGTTCCTCCATGAATTACTTCCCGGGATTACTCCCAGATTTTTTGACAAAATGTTCCCGTTTTTCTCAAGATTTTTTCCAAATTTCCTCTAAAGTTTCTCACAGCATTTCTCCAGGATTTTCTTACGAGGAATTTCACAGATGATCGCAGCAGTAGAAGAATCCCTAGAAAAAAACGTCAAAAACTTCGGGAGTAACTATTAAAGAGATCCAAATGAAACACCTGGAATCCAGGGACAATAGCCCTGGGAAAATCTCTCAAAAAATCTCAGGAAAACCACTGCCAGAAATCCTAGTAACCACTACGAGGAAAATCTTAGAAATCTCTGATGAATAAAACGCGGGAGGAACTCCATGATAAATATCAGCAAAATCTCCTGCAGAAATTCCAAAAAGCGACTCAGGAAGGAATTTTCTGAGAGAATGTCCGGAGAGAAATCTCAGATGAAATTCAGGAGAAATTCCACGAATGTTCAAAAGAAATATCTCGGAGGAAACTACGGAAGAAAGCTCACGGGAATTTCTTGAAGAACCTACAGTAGGAGTATCGGCAGAAATCCCGTGAGGGACTCTGTGAGCAATACTGGGGAAACTTTTGGAACCAATCCCGGTAGGAACTCCTGCAGAATATTCGTGAAAATCCGTTGGAGGAACTCTAGTAAAAATCCCAGAGATAACACATGTAGAAACTCTTACAGAAATCTCGAGAAAAACTTCGGGAGAAATCCGTTCCGGAAGAAATCGTGAAAAATCCTTCAAGTCTGGAATCCCGAGAGAAACTCTAAGAGAAATTCCGCCACAACGCCTGAAAAATATCACGAAAGAAAACTCTTGTAGAGATCCCAGGATGAATTCTTGGAGAAATTCCACGATTTTTTTTATAAAGCACAGGAATTCTGGGAAAATCCCACGAGGGACTCTGGGAGCATTACAAAGAAAACTTCTGCTAGAAATTCTGCAGGATCCCCGTGAAAAATCCAAGACGAAATCGATCGGAATTCAGGAATCCTGGAGGATTTTTAAGGAAAAATCCTGGAAAGAGTTGCTCGAATCGTGGAAAAATGCCGGTAAGAATCCGGAAGAACCTCTGGGAGAAATTCAAGAAAAGATACTAAGAAAAATGTATTAGCGCAGGTCGCACAAATTCGGTGGTGATACATTCCCAAACCGCTGTTATGATAATTGCCTTCTTGCCGTCCGTTACCAAAGCACAAAGATTTGGGGCTAATAAATCACTGACTCAAAGGCAAGATTGTTGTAATCCTCCAACGATCGAGAGCTGTTCTGGCCACGTCCTTGCGACAGCTGTGGGATGGGAAAGGAAGATTAGTTGCACGCCCATGAAAAGTATGTAGAGACCTCTACGTCCTCTCAAGCCTAGATGTCTCGGGGATTCAGGTGTTGTTTAGTGGAAGGGTTAAGTTCAAAGGATACGTTTGGTCAACGTTTAGGCACCAAAATGATATATAGGAACCAACTCACCAAATTATATGTATTCCAGTTTTTTTACTTTTAAATATTTGTGTCTTCCGAACATCCAGCAGCAATACCTACTATCAAAAATTACACGGAAATCACGCGAACATCAAGACGAACTCCGGCACCCCGATGGAAATAAGACAAACTCTCACAACAATCGCGAATTATCCTACTAAACACTACGCGATCCGCTAAATCGTCAGGTAAGAGAAGTAACACCGAAGGTCAATTTGCAATCATTTTTCGAGGTCAAATTTGCGGAAGGCGCAGCACAACCAACCGTTTCTTAATTCAGCTGGCCATATTCAAAACAACGCGGAGAAAAGAAAACGTATGATCAGAAGGGATACTAAGAAAAATGCCGTGAAAAAATACGGAAGGAAGCTTGTGAGAAATCATGGAAGGAATTCCAAACGCTATCTCTGAAGGTGCTCCAAAAAGAAACGTGCGTTGCTACTAGAGACAAAGATCACCACTGAATCTACATGGTTGTTACCAAAGAAAATAAAAGTCATGAACTAACAACGATCACAATATAGCATTTTAATCTTTCGTTCATGGAACGAGCTCACCAATAAATATCCATCCTCCCTCGCCAAACTCTGATAATAGTAAACCAGGTTTCTTTGGCATACCATCTACATAAGGACTGTTCATTTTATAAAGAGGACACCTTATTTGTGTGATATCTTTTTTATTTTTCAATAAAATCATTATCGGTTTTTTGCATAAATTTCCATAGCTATTCTACAGTGTAGGAAAAATATAACATTATACAAATTGTCCTTAGTTATGGAACTGAAGCGGTTTTCATTAAAACCCAATAAAACCCCATTTCTCAAAATTCTACACAACTTTCCACATACATAACTTTAAAATTTTCATGAACTTTTCAATGTGTTGGGATGCAATACTATTCTTCTAAAGGTAGAGTGTAATAGTTGGTCAGTAATAATACACCAATCATTATACAGCTTGATATAGTGAGTTGCCTTGTTATCAATGAAATTGATTAAAAATACTTATTTAAGTCCAGTGATGCAATAACACTACGGAATCAGTTCAAAATTTGTCCAGTATAGAAGAAAATCGCATTCTAAATGATACCGAAGAAAAATATGCTTTAAAGTATCATAAATTCATCATAAATTTAATACTTAATGATGGCCATAATGAAAAATTGCATAATTTTTGCTCCATAAATGCAAGTTTTTGATTCTAGAGAAGCTTATTATTATTTATTTTCAGCAAGGTCTGACCCTATGTGATTATATACCTTATTTGAAAATAACTACATGTTAATTTTTATTTTCGACATCATTGTTACGTTGTATTTGCAATAGAGTACATCGTTATTTAGAAGAACCTTCATAGAACGAAGCGGTTTTATCTCCGGTAACTGCCATGAAGCACAATAACCAAGCCAACAATGCTATCAAGAAGCGGTTTTCTGCATTTGAAATTGCATTATTAGTACTTTCGACTAGATCCATTGAAAACATTCAAAATTTATTATTTTTATACATTTTTGTTAACAAATAAATTTTATTCTGAAAATCGAGTCCAATTTGTAACTTTAATACCTCAACAACCATTATTCCGATTAGGTTTATATTTTGCCAGAATATGTATCACTCAAACTGCTGCAGCATGGCAAACCCTTTTTTGCAATTAAAAACGATAAACCGATGTTTTACAGAAATTTTGTGTTCATCTTTAGTTTTTGGGAATTGAAAAATTGATCTCTCGAAACACTTTGCCACATTTCTATGAAGTTCAATAATTTTAAACCAATTTATTTATGGTTATTATCTGCTAATATAATGTACTGAACAACTAACCAAGGCTGCTCAAATTTGAACTACGCGTTTTCTTTTTATAGCCTTGCAAAGTTGTCCTCTTTATAAAATGAACAGTCCTTACAAAGGACAGCCCTTTCGGTGAGTGATACATCACTAACACATCGATAACATATCCACGGAGGTAAGCTTTTCAACAGATTTATTTTGATGTCTAGAGCATTTTCAACCATAGTTACGATTGGTTACAATAACTTATAATTTCAGCACAATTCAGCTTGCACTTTTCCTCCCGATGTAGACATACGGACTCGAAAATCAGTAGAAGTAGTTCGAACCAGTAAATGCACTCGGAAATAATAAGTTTCACTTCACAATTTTTCTGATAATACTTGTAGAAAAAAAAAAATAAAACAAAAACCGGGGCAAATACTTTCCGAGGAATGGTGAAAAGTTTTACATGATACAGATGCATAACAATGCCAAACGATATACAGTGAAATATTCAAACGAGTAGATATCAAACAAAATCGTTAAGAAAAACTTTCTTCTGATCTACAATTAATATATGTTCTGTTTTGTCTCTTACAATTCTCATTAGGGTTTATTTTAACACATAAACCAACGACGGGTATCTGACCTATCGATGTAGGTTGTCTTCTTACCAGATAAATATAGGGATTGATTACTCACAATTAAACTGCTCCTCCCCCCTTGTTTGTTGTTCAGGATTCTATTGCGCTGCGCATTCAGACCTTCTTGCTGGTCGAGATCGGATTCTGCTTCAGCTGCAGAATGATGGACCGCATCCGGGAAATATCCTTGCTGGACTTGTTCGTCTTGGGGTTGAAATCGCACAGCTTGGCGATGCGTTCCCACTCAGTGCCCGGTTCGATTTCGTCCGTTTCCGCCACGAACTGCTTTTCGGCGTTTCTGGTGGGGGCGGGTTGAGTAGTTGATTGTGGGGGGAAAGAACAACAATTGATGGTCAGTTGAAGGCAATGATAAGAGGAGACTCAAAAGCGGAGAAACATTCAGCAACACATTCAGGTGCGATTTGAAGGGAGTATAAGATAAACGACAACACAAAAGCCAAGGTTTAATATTTACAGCACAGACAAACAGACGTCTCACTCTACTCACTTTTCATCGTTACCATTTTTAACGGTTAGTTCAAATATTTTGTAGTTCGCAAATCACTCGATCACGGCGCTTGCATCGTTTTTACTCCTGTTTGACGTTTGCTCACTACCGCCACCTACTGAGTGGTTTGCGTAACATAGCTTGGTTAGCATTGGGCGATTATGTTTTCGTGACGATGACTTTTATCACAATTTGTTCCAACTGATACGTCTGTTTGTCTGTGTTTACAGCATTAGAAAAGAACAAATGAAGACGGGGTGTCTTGTGTAGTTCACGGACTTCGGCCTTTCTTTGAGATGTTTACTGAATTAGATATTATTCATGATCATTGCTCTGGACTTACGAGTGGGGGTTTTGAATAAAGCCAACTAAGTCAGAGGACCTCTAGATTGTCTCTGCCATCAAGACATCTAGAAAAATATCACAGATAATGAATCATTTCATCGTAAACATGATAAAGATTCGGAGAAAGTTAAAATAAAAGCTATAGAACGAAATCACGTGTAATTCTCTGAAATGTTGCATCAGAAACAAAAAAAAAACTGTTTGGGAAAAACAGAATTGTTTTACGAAGGCATAATCTCTATAAAAAGTAATAAATCTAAATCGTCAAAAAATTGTTTTACGAAGGCATAATCTCTATAAAAAGTAATAATTCTAAATCGTCAAAAAAAATTGGACAAACGGTAACAATCGTAATAACAGACAGCAAGAACTGAAGGGGAATTTTAATGGAAGGTAATAGTTCTGCAGAGCGGGACATTTGGTATAAGGATGTTTGGCATAAGATCACTTAGCATAAAGACATTTGGCATAACGGGTATTTGGTATAATCAAAATGTACCCTTCTTTTTAATGACAAGCATCCTTTATGCCAACTGAACAATATGGCAAATGTCATTCAGTAATGTTCCGATTTTATCACGCCCTCCGCGCGATAGTCCTTCATTTTTCATTCATTTACTGTTACCTTTGAGAGCAAGTGTTTCCCCTCTTCTTCAAGATGAATGTTGAAAGCGCGTTTTGCAACGTTAAAAATATCAAAAATGCGTATAGCTTTTGTAGAATATTTAAAAGCATTTTTGAAATGGGGCGTGATAAAATCGGAACAATACTGTTTATGCCAAATGACCTTATACCATACGAACTTATGTCAAATGGCACAGACGTATAGTGTACGTTACAACAGATGCAGCTTCAACGAGCATGGTTGAATTATTGCAAGATTGCAATGATTTTACGATGAAATAATGATCAATTTTGCCTAGTTTTTTTTTGCTTTTTTAGTAGCGTTTTAGCCTTTTTTTTATAAATGCAACATGGATGCACTGCCCCCACTCGCATAACAGTCCCATATGAATACAAAACCCAGCAAAGATGAGACTGTTATGCGAGTGGGGCAGTGCAGTACTTGATTGAAAAAGTATTTTTCGCGAAATCATTTCAAAACTCCTAATGAGGTGTAGTAAGAAATTTCAGTTACATTTTACTCGAAAATCTAGGTTTTCATACGGATACAACAGTTTTAAGCATCGTAATGCTGGGAGCGGATGTGGTGTGATGGTTAAAGCACGTGACTATCACGCTGAGAACCTGGGATCGAATCCCACTCCCGACAAACTCACAAAATGTGAGTTCTTCCTCCCGAGTTCTTGGTGCCGAGATAAACTAGCCTAGGGCCAAAAATCTCGTAAATACAGATAAAAAAAAACATTGAAAGAGTGTTACCGAGACATTTGAAAAGAAAACAATTTTGGCTATTCAATAATTCTACGTATTCAACCAGAAAAAAATATACCTACGGAAGATCCTAGAAAAAAAAAACCTTGGACCAGATAAAAGTGCATCTACTATTCTATCTGTTTCTAATCAAACTGAACGTGTACATTAATGGCGGTGGTGTATGGAAAAAGAGAGATCTACAAAACTGACACTGTTCACCATAGATTAACCAGAAGGTGTTACCCTGTGTGAACAACGCTGTGCTACTGCGTGGTTACTTACTTGGCCGATTCCCTGATCGGTTCAGTCATGAGAGAAGAAAAGAAGAAGAAAGGGATAATCACGAGAATTGAGGAAATATGATTAGCAGCGCGATACAATCGGATAGAAAGGTAGGATGGACAATACAAAGGTAGTTTGAGGTAAGATTCAACAATAGCATACTTGGGTACACGAAGGAACCTGTTGGAGCGAAGCTGTAAAACAATAGTTGTTTCAACTGAGTTTTCACATTTGAATCAACACCAACACGTTTTTCTCCGTGCACAAGCTTATTGCGCTACAAAGCCACCGCTTTCAAACGAAGGTATCGATCGCACAGGAATAAGAAATATAGCATTTGAACAGCATTTTTACGCGCGCTTGTTAACCCGCAAAACTTTAGCAAAACTGGTTAAAGTAATGAAAAATTCAGGGAAACCCCCAGTACACACCTGTTGGCGGCTTTGGTTTTGGAGATGGATTCCTCGTGGTGTTTGTACCAATCCTCGAGTTCCTTGCGAGCCTGCTCGCGCAGTTCCTCCTTTTTGCGTTCCTCCTCGCGATCCTTCTCCTCGAGACGGGCCTTTTGCTCCTCACGCCACTTGCGGATCCTTTCCGGTTCCTCCGTGACTTGCTTGGGTACTGGAAAGTTGTGGGAGAGTTCGTTGGTAAATTTCCTGGTCAATCAGATAGCCGATAGGGAAATTCCATTCCAAAAGTGGAAGAGTGTCTTGAAAGTCGGGGAGTTTTGTGATTCAAGTGAGTGAATGATGGAAACATTTCAAGATTAAAGAAAAGATACAACAGAGACGGAAGCATTTTTAAGATTTCAGACAGGGAGGGTGGAAAATTGATTCGGAACAAAAAACAAAACTTTCTTACCTGTGTACCCTGAAAAATCATCATTACCATCTTCTATGGGATTGGAAAAAAAAGAATTATGTTTATACATTTGTCATTCAAAAATGGCTTACGATTAGGAAATTAAAACGTAGCAAACGAAAGACGGGACAAAATAAGCTAAAACATGAAGTAATGAACACTCACGAGTCACGATACATATGTTAGTACATTTCCCAGTGTAGAACAGCATGCAAACTGGCTTCCATTTCATTAAATACAAACCGTTTCCCGTAGTGGCTTATTACTATATGCATTCAAAGTGGTATCCTTTCGTGATAAGAGTCCCTAATCCCATGCGATACTATTTACTGTAAATTATACTTTCGCCACTGAACATAAGCTTTCTAGGTAGGTAATTCAACATATAATCGACGAATTTGCCACATGTTTTTGGTTCTCTTTTTTCGTTATCATCAACCAGTTCCAGTTCACCTGTTACAGAAAAATATCTACTGGCTGTGTCGGATTTTGAATTTGGGATTCGGTATGATATTCTTCCAGGAGTTCCTTGAACTAGGTAATTAGTTAAACAGTTTATCCGACACTGCATTTGTGGAGAAAATTTCCGAGAAAGCCATTAAAATTTCCCAACTGGATCGAAAAATCAAACCCACCGTCTGCGAATTGGAGACCCATGTCTCATCCATCAGACAGTTAGGTGACATTAGCCAAAGTAGCCGTTTGTGCATTCGTAGGGCTGTATTTTATTTTCGTATATGTAGTAGCGTCCAACTCGATACGAAATATAAAATAGCGCATTTGTAGGGTTTTATTCCTAGTTATCCGTTGTATGTCGCCTCACGTTGGGCACGATGCATTTGTAGTGTTTTGCGTAACTTTTGTTTTTTTTTACATTGGCGCCCAACGTGGGGCCCAATACGGGAAATAAAAATGAGAATTTGTAGGGTTTCAATGTATTTTGTAATATTGCACAACTTTTTCCATTACACCTCATTTCGAAATTCTGCAGCAATTTCTCACAGGAATTCTGCCCATGATCGCATATCAGTCCCATATTTTCTGGGTTTCCTATTCATATGGGACAATTATGCGATCATAGGCAGATATTCTTCTAACACATTTTTTCCTGTATGAGTTTCTTCTGGTATAGGAATACCTTTAGGATATCGCATGGGGTTATTCTTCAAGGGCCAATACAGCCACAGCTGTAAAGGCGTGGTTATTCAGCATGACCCTGCTGAGGTTGACGAGTTCGATTCCCGCTCGGTCCAGGAACTTTTCGTAAAGGAAACTTCCTTGACTTCCTTAGAGTATCTTCGTGTCTGTCACACGATATACCGTCTACCCCCGTTGGTTTGAACGACACCTCATGCAAACCAACGGGGTTCATTTTTTAATTTGAACTTCTAGTAACCCTGTGAACATCGAAAAACACACTGATGGTAACCCTTTTTGCTGTTTTGTTTTGATTCTGCGTTCCGTTTCATCCCGTTCCATTAGCAGAATGACGTTTGAACCATTTTTAGTTTGAACGATGTGCAGATTAGAGGGGGTCAAATTAAAAAGTGTTCAGATTAGATGAGGTCAAACCAACGGGGGTAGACGGTACACATGCTAAATGATCATTGGCAGAGGAAGCTCTCAGTTGATAACTGAGGAAGTGCTCATTGAACGATGAGAAGCAGACTTTGTCCCAGTGGGGACGTTAAGCCAAGAAGAAGGAGGTGGCATTATTCTAAGTAGTTTTTAGGAAATCTCTTCCACAAGTTACTTTGGGATTACTCAAAGGGTTCCTTCTGGAATTCCTACAAGAATGATTCTGGAATTACATTTCGTAGTATTCCGCTTGGTGATCCCTTATTATTGGTTAAGAAGTATGTTTATGAGGATTCCTCAAGGACTTTTCTTCTGGGATTCCTTCCAGTAACCTCAAGTACTTTTTTGCAAGTAATCTGTTGGAATTTTTGCAGAAGTACTTTTGGGTTTTTTCATTGGGAACCTTTTAGTTTTCCTCCAAGAATGTTTCTAGAATTCCTCTAAGTCAGCATGAACTTAGCATTTTCGCTTTCTTTGAAATTCATCCCTTGGAATTCGTCCAGGTAATATTTTTAGAAAATCTTTAATCATTCCTTAAGAACTTTCTTATGGGGGTTTGGCAGAAGCTCTTTCTGAAATACCTCCAGGAGTTCCTGCAAAAATCCACCAGGAGTTCCTCCGGAGGGTTTCCATTAGAACTTCTAGCAGGAACCCTCCATCAGTTTCTTCTGATATTCCACCAGGAATTTCTTTACGGAGCTCTTTTGGAGTTTCTTCTGAGATGCCTCTAGCAAATCTAATGGGATTATTCTCTCGAAAGTAATTTCTCCTATTACTACTAGGCCCCCGCAAGGGGTTTCTTCTGGAATTTCTCCATGAATGTTTCTGCAATTCCTCTAGGTGACCTCGTGCGATTCCGCTTGGTTCGCTTCTTGAAATTCGAAGAGTAGTTTTCGTTCCTGAACCCTAGGATTTCTACAGGAGTTGCTTCTGTCAATTCTACAGAAGAACCGTCTAGAATTAACCCAGAGGATCCTTTACAAATTCCTGTTTGGATTTCTACGAGGATTCTTTCAGAAGTTCCTTAAACTCCTTAAATTCCTTAAACAAACCATTCTGGGGTTTACACAAGAGATCCTCTTGAAATTTATCTATGAATTCCTTCTGAGATGCACCCAGATGCTTTTTTTTTCTGAAATACCTCCGGGAATCTCTTCAATAGTTCCAAAGAAAACACTTCCAATGATTTTTTTTTCTGAGGTTACTTCTGAATTTTTTTTAGGAACTCCTTCTGGGGTTTTCAAGAAGTTCTTGCTGTGACTCATTCTTCCAGGAAATCCTTTTGGGATTCGTCCAGTAATTTCACCAGGAGTTTCTTCTGAGACTACTGCGTTTAGTTTTAATTAATGCAGGAGTTTTTGCTGGAATGCATCCATGACTACGATGTTGGATTCTTGCAATCACTTCCGCTGGTTTCCCTCCAGAGTCGTCTTCAGATTTTTTTCACGATTTACTTCTGAGTTTCTTTCAAAAAATTCTTGTAGGAATCCTCCAGGAGTACATTCTGGGAATTCTTTAGAACTTTCTTTTGGGAATCTTTTATCTCTCCAGGAGTTTCCTGGAAATCTTCCAGGAATTCTATCTACGAATTCTCTAAAAAAAAAATCTGGAAATCCTCCAGGCATTCCTTGTGGAAATCCAAGAGAAGTTTATTTTGGGAATTTCTCAGGATTTATTCCTACACCTCAAAAAATCCGCACATATTTATTGGCAAAAATCCATCTCACTCCATTATTACAATCTATATGCGCGCACATAAACGTTCTCCACGCAAGGTTGCACATAAAATCTAATAGTCGGATGGAAAATATGTGCAGCGGCATTTATATTCTAAATGCGTAATTTGAATTTATGTGCGATGCATTTATTTTTCGAGTGCAAAGCTTGATAGTAAAATTCTATGTGTGGGCACATGGAAACTAGATGCGGATTTTTCTTAGTGTAGGAATCCTCAAGGGGGTTACTTATGGGAATCTCCCAGGAAATCTTTTGTGAAATTATATCAGGAGTTCCTTCTTGGAGTTTTCCTAGGAATTATCCAGGAGTTCCTTCCCTAGAATTCCTCTAGGAGTGCCTACTTGGAATCTTTAAGAACTTTTTTTCTGGAAATCATCCAAAAGTTTCTTCTGAAAACCCTAATAGATTTCAATCTGGGGATCCTCCAAGAGTTCCTGAAGAAATCCCTAGATAGAATTCCTGGATTGATCGGCAGATGGAATTCTCTGAGAAATCTCTAACTAAACGCAAATACGAATCCCTAAAAAAAGCTTCTGAAGGATTCTCTAAAGAAAGCCATCTTCAGAACTCATAAGGAACACATAAAGAAATCTCAAATAGTTTTTTTTTTTGGAAAATGCCCAGCAGGAGTACCTGAAGGAATACCGTGATAAGATCTCGGTAGAAATCTCCAGGAAAAATTTCTGGAGACCTACCCAGATGAAATTGGTGACGTGATGCATCACTGAACTTTCATACGAATCATTCATTTTTTGTAGAACAGAATAAAACGATTTGATGTAGAATTACCCTTATAAATACGTACCTACTTGTGTTGTTATGTTCACTGTTATTTAACTTTCATTCCATTCATTCATGCATGTAAAATATTTTGAGATGTCACACAAAGTTTGAACACCTGAGATGGTTAGTAACGATACTAATGCTAACAAACGTACATGTCCTAGTCCCTAGTTTCAAACCACCCAGAACCCAGATTCAAGGCGGCCCGAATCTCAAATTAGCAGTAGTTTACCTTCGTTGGAGTGCGTGGGACTGTTTGAGAACAGCCCAGCATCGTTAGCAGCGCCCGGTTCGCTTTTGACGGCCATCATCGGATCGGCATCATGATTAATCATTTCGAAACTTCCGGTCGATTCGAACTCAAGTCCCAGGGGATCTTGATGACGATGATGGTGGTGGTGGTTGTTGTATCGGTTGGTTAGTAGTAGTATGGATTGTTGGCAAACCAAAGTCGAAACCAAGGAAGAAGTAGATACGCAATCAACAGAAAGAAGCAAATAAACTTTGGTTAACAGAATCGATCATCCATGCTTGGAAGAAGCATTAGGCTACTTTTACGACATCTAAAAAAGTTATCCTACTGTTACACGTCTGGATGAGAATTATATACAAAAGATTAAAATTTAATGACATTTTACGACGAAGACGTACTGTAATATATGAAATAAACTTCAAGCTCGCTGGAATGTAATCACATTCGCAGCAAGCCACAGGGATAGCTGAAGCTTTGTTCATTCCTATCCCAGTGTGGGCGTTTCTCCGAAACGATAAAGCCACTGATAGTACAAAGCTACACCGGAAAGCACAAAAACAATAATTTTAGCAGAATGACTAGTTAATTGAATTAACCTCTAGTTATCAAACTACGCATGAAAAAGCAATAAGGCTAACATCGTCCCATTATCGTAGCTACCTACAGCTCATCGCTCAAACTAAAACAAAAGATAGCCTAGCTACTAGATGGTGACAGAAACAAAAACTCCCGTACCTGCACCAGAATCAGCTTTTGGTTGAGTCACGTCATCGCCTTCGGCGAAGCCATTTCCTGTCGTCACCGGAGGGATTTCGTCCTCCAATCCGGCCAGGGCGTTCTGCTCTCGGGCTAAGAACTCGGCCGCCGGGTCGACTTCCGGTTGGTCAAACTTTCCATCACCGAATGCGTCCATTTTTCGGTCGGATTTCACGATTAAATTGCACACAAAAAGCAGCAGCACAGCTAACACAAACTTTTCGGATCGGGGGAGTAGCTTCGCGAGTGGAGAAAATTTTAAGCGAGATCGATGACGGATTGACAGCTCGGCGGAAAATAACATCGCAACGGTCAGAGACGGATTCTGTACATGTTTAAATGTCACGCTTAGACCGGTCCACGAAAAAGTATTGTCATAACAAGTACACTCAGAAAAAATAACATAGGGTAAATGTACCAATAGGGCACTGCATGGAATTCGCGCCTTCTCTTTCACTCTTACAGAAATTTTGTAAACAACAAGGCCAAGAAACGTCAAAATCCCATACAAAATCAAAACAATGCAGTGCCCTATAGTGGTGCTATTAGTAGCACGTTGTAGTATTTATTGGCTTCTTTAGCGGTGTTGAGATAATTCCATATTCAGAATCTGCATGCAAAACTGAGCCGAAATCCAAATTTTCATGAATTTTGGTGCCCGGGAACCTTTTTAAAAATCATTTTGAAGTTTGTATGGGAGCGATTTGTCGAATCACCCCTCGTCGCATTTTGTACTGGGCGGGGCTGTCAAGCAGTTGGAGAGCTGTCAAAATGTGATTTTGAAAAATCTCTTCGAACGCGATTTTAGGTACCAAAATGAAGTTCTAAAAATCTGAAAAAATCATGGTGGTTCAGAAAAAGGTGCTCCTTTGTATAAAATCAAAAAATCAATACATTTTTCTTAATTTAAAACCCCAATTGTGGATTTACCGGCTACTTGTATTCTACCGGTCGCTTCAGTATGGCCTCCTAAGTAGCCGTTTTATAAAAAGAGTAACTTAAAAATGTTTTTAAACATTTTTATTGTATGCGCTATTCCTCGTTGCCACTAGCTATTCAGCGACATTCATTTTTTGACAATCAAGTTGATTTTTATATGAAAACGGCTACTTTGTAACGGCTACTCAAGTAACCGGTAGAATACAAGTAGCCGGTGAATCCACAATAAAATAATTGAACAAAATTGATAATACTATAAAATAAAAAGTTTGAAAACGTTAATCGGTAGTTTTTCACTTAAATTTGCTAGAAAAAAATTTAAAACCATTGTTTATTTCAGTTTTTGCTAATAAATCACTTGCACCAACTATAGGTACACGGTTCCTATTGTGGAGGTAAAATTTAACATTGGTTCCTATAGTGGCACATCCCATTGAATTCTTATGGGACCCACCACTATAGGAACACTACCGCCACTATAGCTTTGCACCTTCAAAAAAATTAAGGAAAATAATTGTTTAAAATAGGTTTTTCGGCAAATCCTGAACATAAAACCGAATGAATATTATTAAATAGATATTGTCGGGCCGCCACCAAACCGGACTTCGCACAATCAAGTCGCGACGCGACCCAACTCGCGACGTTTTTTAATCATGTCAAAAGTAGTGCGCATCCTTCCCGTTGTTGTCAGCAACACAGCGCACTAGATGCGAAACAGTTGCAACAATTGCGGACCAAGAAATTTGCAATTTTTGTTTGAATGTCGGTCTTGATTCCAACTGGATAGACAATATGATGCATCTTTTAAAAATGTCATTTGCAAGATTTTTGGTCGAAATAGTGCTAAATTGCCACCACCACCACTATTGGTACTGCCTCCACTAAGGGAGCTTTTACCCTATTAAATTTAAAAGTTCTGCACTTAGATTATGACCAGTTGCTTTTACACTTGAAAACTATGTGCAGCGCTATCGAATTTTTGTCGATTCAATCATGACGGTTTTCAACCGTTCAGCGTATAGGTTACATTGGAACCAATAATAAAACCATTTCCACGTGGGATTGACTTCAAAATGTAAATAAATGCAAAATTTGGATAATTCGCAATTTAGCTAACTTTATTTAATGAACAATGCACCAGTTACACAAAGATAAAGCAGTTGTAGGTGAAGAGGCTGAAGTGGTCCCGTCGCGAACTCGACCGTTCCTTCAGCACTTGGGAATACTGTTCCGGATACTGGTGTTGGCGTGACGGAGCTCTGTTTCAGTTTTCAAAGTTCAATACTTTACCGTGAAGTGATCGATTCCGATGCTGCAATAGAAATTGCGTGTGAGCACTGAACATATTATAAAGAACAAATTATGTACAGTAGATGTTCGATAAGTGCAACATGTTTACGTTTCACTTACCCAAGATTGTTGTAAGAAGATAGGTTGTATGAGTTGGTCATTTTATAGGCGAGGGACGCGCGGGGGAGGGTGGTAGGGGAGGTAGGTTGTTGCTGTTGTTTGTTGTTGTTGCTTGGTGTTGTTTGATGTTGTTGGAGTTGTTCGGTGTTGTTTAGTGTTGTTTGGTGGTGTTTAGGTGACGTTTGGTGTTGTTTTGGTATTGTTTGGTGTTGTTTGGCGTTTTTTTGTGTTGTTTGGTGTTGTTTTAGTGTTGCAACCCGGCAACGCTAACAATATCACAACGTGAAAAGTGCCACAACACCACAACACCGCAACCCAACAACGGGCAGCGTTGTGTTGCAACAACAAAAAAATCGAAGATGGCCGCCATGCAACATTGGCGATCCGGATAACCTATCTTCTTACAACAATCTTGTCACTTACCGAATGAAATTCGATAACTGCAACAACTGACAGACGTCACATAACTGTCAGTTGCTGCAGAATGCAACCAATGTGCATACGAAAAACATCGCATTGCAACAAAAGTGCATGCAAAAAACATCGCAGCACTGTTGACATTTCATTTTGACGGATAGCGTTGCGATAACTGCAAAATTGTTGCACTTAGCGGACTTGCAGTTAAAAAGCATTGCAGTTAAAGCACAGTTAAAGCGTTTGCACCGAGCGAAAGTTTTCATAGGATTTACTATGGGAAAAATTACACTTTCAGATAAAAAATCGCAGAGGTCGTCCCTTGTCTCCTTAATTCAAATTGATCAATGTTTCTTGTAGAAAAATCAATTGGGTTTTTAAATTAAGAAAAATTCAATGATTTTTTATTTTTAAACAAAAGAGCACCTTTTTCTGAGCCGCTATGATTTTTTTCAGATTTTTAGAACTTTATTTTGGTATCTAAAATCAATTTCGAAGAGATTTTTTGAAATCACCTTTTGACAGCTGGGCAACTGCTTGACAGCTCCGCTCAGTACAAAATGCGACGAGGGGTGATTCGACAAATCGCTCCCATACAAATTTCAAATTGATTTTTAAATAGGTTCCCGGGCACCAAAATTGATGAAAATTTGGATTTCGGCTCAGTTTGGCATGCAGATTCAGAATATGGAATTATCTCAACACCACTAAAGAAGCCAATTATGAAACTTTCCTTCGAAGACCGCAAAACAATTGGATGCTTGTGGAAAAAGTTATTGATTTATTACCGATTAGTGATCCAATGAACGGCTTATTGTTTTGTTTTATTAGCAGCACTGTAGCTGCTGCCTTGGCTGCTGCTGTTTCGGGGGGTGGTGATTCCTCCCGCCACCCCATGCAACAACGGCAGCAGCAGTGCTGCTGATAAAACAAAATAAAAAGCCGTTCTTTAGATCACTAATCGGTAATAAATCAATAACTTTTTCCACAAGCATCCAATTGTTTTGCGGTCTTCGAAGGAAAGTTTCATAATTGGCTTCTTTAGCGGTGTTGAGATAATTCCATATTCAGAATCTGCATGCAAAACTGAGCCGAAATCCAAATTTTCATGAATTTTGGTGCCCGGGAACCTATTTAAAAATCATTTTGAAGTTTGTACGGGAGCGATTTGTCGAATCACCCCTCGTCGCATTTTGTACTGGGCGGAGCTGTCAAGCAGTTGGTCAGCTGTCAAAAGGTGATTTTGAAAAATCTCTTCGAAATCGATTTTAGGTACCAAAATGAAGTTCTAAAAATCTGAAAAAAATCATGGTGGTTCAGAAAAAGGTACTCTTTCGTATAAAATCAAAAAATCAAAACATTTTTCTTAATTTAAAAACCCAATTGATTTTTCTACAAGAAACATTGATCGATTTGAATTAAGGAGACCCTTAAGGGACGACCTCTGGGATTTTTTACCTGAAAGTGTAACTTTTCCCATAGTAAATCCTATGAAAACTTTGAACCGCTTGCGCTAAATTATAGTTTCACCGATTGCGCTGACATTTTGTACAGTTCATATGGGACCTAAATGGGATCTAAAAAATCGACTGGAGCGAGGATTTATTTTTTTTTTTCATACAAGCGTGTACCATACTAATATAGCATGCACTAGGTAAATAAGAAACAAAACCTACTCATTCCATATCATTTTCACAATGAATTTTGACAAAAATACACATACACCGGGTTGGTTAGAGATACGTCATGCCAAACTAAAAATGTCAGATGAATGTAAATGTGAATAAATGTAAATGTAATAAATGTCGCTTTTGTATGGTGCCAGTTTGGTGTATCTGTTACTTTTGATTTTGGCTAGATACGTCGTTTGGTTTTCTCATATATCAAAACGGTGTATCTATCAGTAAAGTTGTAAACATCAAAATAGTTAGATACGTCGTTTCGAAAAAAATGCTTAGGGCCGATTTCTTCACCTCGGCTTAACCGATAAGCCAGGCTTACCCATACAGTTAAACCTGGCTTAACGCTTAAGCCAGGGTGAAGAAATTGCCCCTTAGGGCCAATTTCTTCACCTCGGCTTAACCGGTAAGCCAGGCTTACCCATACAGTTAAACCTGGCTTAACGCCTAAGCCAGGGTGAAGAAATCGGCCCTTAGTTAAACAAATTAAGCAATAAATCATCAGTGATGTGGATTTTTTAATTTGCTTTATGAATCATGCATGCAACAGTTAACCCGGATTTGTTTACATTCTCGAGTTACGTCGGATTGAAAAGTTATGCTAGAAATATCCGGATAAAAACTAACCATAAGGTGTTAGGTGAAAACCATTCCTGTACCATACAGTGTACCAGCTACAATAAAGCTCGCAATAAAATGTATTGTGATGGAATGGTTCGCTAAAAGCTTCGTACATTGTAGCTACAGTAGACGTCCGATAACTGCAACTTGTTTACGTTTCACTTACCGAATGAAATTCGATAACTGCACCAACTGACAGACGTCGAAGAACTGTCAGTCGCTGCAGAATGCAGTCAATGTGCATTCAAAAAACATCGCACTGCAACAAAAATGCATGCGAAAAACAATGCAAATGGTTGCTACTCCATGATTGATTTGAACTGGTACCAATTGCACTGAGATTCAACGGAATTGGGGACTGGGGCATTCCACTTATTCTTAAACTGCAATTTAAGCAGCTCATACAGTTTTGATCATTAACGGCGCCGGCCAAGTCCTTATATACAGAACGTTTGTGCAAGTATGTGAGTGTTTTGTGACGTTTTTCTTATCACTTGTGTGTCTAGAGCATTTTGATCAGTTGTCAGATATTGCCCCAACGAACAGAAACGGGCGCAGTCGTGACTCAACCAGCGAATTCAGGCTGTACATGAGTTTGATGATGTTTTCTGAATGCACATTGGCTTCATTCTGCTGCAACTGACAGTTCTTTGACGTCAGTCAGTTGTTGCCAGTTATCGAATTTCATTCGGGAAGTAAAACGTAAACATGTTGCAGTTATCAAACATCTACTACAGAAAATGCTCGTGAAATTGAAAAAGCCAATATATCTCAAAATTTCGGAATGTCTAGAGGTATAAAAGAGACTATTGCAAATAACAATTCCATTATTTTTGGTCCACTTGCACAACTAGCGAACATTCATCACAGGAAATGTAACAACTCTCATCTCCGTCCATCTGTTCGGGCAGCACATACAATCCACCACAACGACACGTATGATAGTAGAAATCCTCATCCGGGTCGTGCCTAAAATCCGTCCTCCGTAGGACCTCATTTACGAAATACTCCTCCCGACACGTCCGCTGCATCAGCTCGGCATCGTACACCCGTCGGGCTTCCTCGTCTCTCAGCACCTTCCAGGCTTCGTCGATTCTTATGAATTGATCTGTCGTCAGCTGTTCGTTTTGTCCCTGGGCAATCGGTTCCGATCTCACTTTGTCCGGATGCAATCGAAGAGCCAACGATTGATACGAGCGACGGATTTCCTCCAGTGTAGCATCGGGCGCAACATCCAGCACTTGGTAGTGCGACATCTTTGGTGGTGAGCTGGATTCTGGCAAGGTGTTGTGTGACATTCTACGTTTTGATAATGGGATTCGATGTTTTCAGTTGCAGTTTTGTGCAAGCAAAGAAAGGAGAACAATTTTTGAGTCGTCGCACTAGTTTTGTTGATAACCAGCTGAATTTCAAACAGTTGGGTAGTTGTTTGCTATTACTTACGATTTTATGCGTTTGCTGAACTGAAGACGGATGGAATTGTTAAAAACTGCGCAGAATTAAAGCGAATTATCGCTGCACATGGTGTTGTTTTCGTTTCTTTTTACGCTGCGCGGTTTGTTGACCAAAGTATCTAAATACCAAGGTAAGAGATTCCCGCTAATATTCGCGGATTAGTGAGAAAAGGAAAAAAGCAAAAAATAGTTATGAAGCTTGCGCTGATTTGTATGGGCGCATCACTATTTAGCAAACTTTCTTAAGAAATTAAGCACTCCCATCATAGAAGCAATTATTTAATTGCATCTCACTGGATTAAAAGTGACTTCCATGCAATAAAACAGGAAATATCGCCATTTGAAAATCGGTAACATTTTTTTTTAATTGGTTTGTTATCGAAGCAGCAATCGGCTATTCTGGTTGCACTGTCCACCCTGGGCCGCCACCCAACTCGTTGCCTAGCAACCAACCTTAGAAGGTCGTAGTAAGCCACGACTGAATTTGAATTTTTTCACTCTCTTTAAGTTTGCACTTCGTGCTGTATAGTCGCGTTTAATAAATCTCTTGTTCTAGAAGTTTTCCCGTTTTTCTTCCCGAGTCCCGGTAACGAAATCCCAATAGGTTATGGGCACCACACAAAAAGAGCTGGCGCACGGAATTCCGCAGTTCCGCGGAAATGGAAGCGAGTTCCAGAACTGGAGTTATCGGGTGAAGCTGTTCATCGAAGCCGCTGGCGTGTCAGAAGTTCTCACCGAGGAAGTCCCGGCAGTAGAAGCTGAGCGAGCGAAATTCGTGGAAATGGACCGGAAGGCAAAATCACTGCTGGTGAGTTTTATTTCCGACGAGTGCCTGGAAGTCGTTCGGGAAAAGACAACCGCAAAAGATATGTGGGAGAGCCTGGAGGCGACGTACGCGAAAAAGTCCGTAGCCAGCCAGACGTTGATTAGGAAGCAACTGGCGCGGCTCCGGATGAAGGAAGGTAGCGGTATGAGGAGTCATCTGGTCGAATTCGATGGGCTAGTGAGAAAGCTCAAAACGGCCGGCGCAACCCTCGCGGAGGGGGATCTGGTGTCTCAGCTTTTCCTGACGCTACCGGATTCGTACGACCCCTTGGTGACGGCGTTGGAAAACGTGAATGAGGAAGACCTGACGCTCGATTTGGTTAAGCAACGGCTTTTGGCGGAGGAATCAAAACGCTCGGACCGTCAGGAGGATACCTGCGAGGACAAATCGGCCGCATTTTCTGGAAGCAGTCAACGCACATTCGTTGGTAAGTGTCACAAATGCGGCAAACGTGGGCACATGAAAAAAGACTGCCAGCAACGTGGCGGCGGCCATGTCAACGGGCATAGCAACGGTGGCCGTGGCAACGGGCATAGCAACAGACGTGGAAAAAGCGATGCCAACTGTGTGAACAGAAGTGCGGTGAGCTTCATGGCAGACGCAGAAAATTCAAAACGTGACCGAACCAACACGGTGGCTTTCAAATTGGACTCTGGCTGCAGCGATCATTTGGTGAGTGAAAAATCGATTTTTTCGTCTTTTGAAACGTTGGCGTGCCCGATTGAAATAAAAGTGGCAAAAGAGGGCCAGGCGATGATTGCCAGGACAACCGGTGTAATTGATGGAGTCAGCAACAAAGGGGTCCTGTTCAACATGAAGGATGTCCTTTTCGTGCCGGATCTACGAGAAAACCTGATGTCGGTGAAAAAGTTGGCCCGAGCTGGCATCGATGTTGTGTTTTCCGGCAACTTGGCGTTTCTGAAGAAAGGTGGTGAGCTCCTAGCGACCGGCAAGTTAGTAGGCAGCTTGTATGAAATAGTGCTGACGTTGGAACACGCTTGCGCTAATGCCTGCGAAACGGACCCTGGGACACTGTGGCATCGGCGGCTGGGTCATATCGGTCAGCATGGCATGGACACCATGGTTAAAGAAGGGATGCTGTCCGGAATCAAGAAGCTACCATCGATCGGCTTTTGTGAAGCATGTGTGCAAGGGAAGCAATGCCGCGAACCGTTCAGTGGGACCCGTAGTCGTGCCAGTCGCCCCCTCGAGCGCATTCATTCCGACGTTTGTGGCCCGATCGATCCGCCTGCCTGGGACGGGTCCAGGTACATCGTCTCCTTCATCGACGACTACACCCATTTTGCGATGATCTACCTACTCAAGAAGAAATCGGGCGTGTTCGAAAAGTTTCGTGAGTATGAAGCCACAGTCTCGGCGGCATTTGGGCTGCCGATTTCGAAAATCACCGTCGACCAAGGGCGAGAATACTGTTCCAACGCCCAGAACAAGTTCTACAAGCGGAAAGGTATCCAACTTGAATGCACTGTTGCTTATACGCCTCAGCAAAACGGAGTCGCCGAGAGATTCAACAGGACTCTGGTTGAGAAGGTTCGTGCAGTTCTAATCGGTTCGAGTGTGCCGAAATATTTGTGGTCCGAAGCAGCGTTGGCGTGCGTGTACTTGTTGAACCGGAGCCCCACGGCCGCGTTACCTGCCGGTATGACCCCGGCTGAGAGGTGGTTCAATTCGAAGCCAAATCTGGACAAGCTGCGAGTGTTCGGATGCCGATGTTTCGCATGGATTCCAAGTCAACAACGGAAGAAGCTGGATTCAAAGAGCCGTGAAATGGTTATGATCGGCTACGCACCAAATGGTTATCGGCTCTGGGATGCACAAGCGCAGAAGGTGAAAATTGCTCGTGACGTGAAATTCGATGAAGCTACGTTTCCCTATGCTCAGTTGAAGCCTGTCGACGAGGTACCACTGGTGGTGAATTTCCCGTTCGAGCAAGAGGGGGAAATCTCTGAAGATGAAGCCGGTGCCACCATACATGACGATTTTGCAAGCGATTCCGGTGGCGAGGAGGCTGCTGGTGGCACAACCGAGGATGAAGACAACTTTGCTGATCCCGAGGAAGAACCAACTGATGCGCTCCCTTCGCAAATTGAAAGACACGAACCTCCTAGTGAGCCGGTGTTGAGGCGCAGCGAACGGGAGCGCCGGCTTCCTGGTAAGTTGTTCGACTTTTTCGTAAATTATAGAGCAACTTCTGGCGAATCAATTTCCACAGATGTTCCCATGTGCTATGACGACATCATGCGCCGTGACGACCGGCGTGAATGGCTTGGTGCAGTTCAGGACGAGCTGCAATCGATGGCGACGAACAACGTGTGGCGCTTCGTCAAGTGCCCGGATGGCGTGAAACCCCTTAAGGCCAAGTGGGTGTTCCGGGTCAAGGACAATGTCGGTGGAAATCCAGCACGATACAAGGCTCGGCTTGTCGCCAAGGGCTTCCTCCAGAAACATGGACTGGATTACGACGAGACGTTTGCCCCCGTGGCTAAGCTTGCCACAATCCGGACAGTGCTGGCAGCGGGCGTCCATCTGGGATTTTCCTTCCACCACATGGACGTGAAAACGGCCTTCCTCTACGGCGAACTGAAGGAGGACATCTATATGGCCGTCCCGGACGGAGTGAAGGCGCCATCGAATACGGTCTGCAAGCTTCTCAAGTCACTCTATGGCTTGAAACAGTCGCCGAGATGCTGGAATGAAAAGTTCAATGAGAAGTTATTGAAATTGGGCTTTGTACGATCCCGGCATGATTATTGCCTTTATACAAGGATTCAGGACGGTGACGAAATCTATGTCGTTTTGTACGTGGATGACTTGCTGATATGCGGAAGGAAACCAGAGACCATCGTGAAGCTGAAACAACAACTGACAGCGATGTTTGCGATGACCGATTGCGGGGAAGTCACCCATTTCCTTGGCATGCGTTTGGATTACGATGTGAGGCGTGGAAGAATGCGGCTGTCACAAGAAGCAAATGTGGAGAAGCTCTTGACGCGCTTCGAGATGGTGGACTGCAATCCGGTCAAAACTCCGATGGAAAAAGGACTACAGCTTGCCCGAGCCGGGGACCCTACGGCTCATCCCTATCGAGAACTTCTTGGGTCGTTGATGTATGTGATGCTGTGCACCAGGCCGGATATCTGTTACTCCGTAGGATTCCTAGGACGATTCCAACAAAAGCCAACCACACAACATTGGCAAAGTCTGAAGAGGGTGGTCCGCTTCATCAAAGGGACAAAAGCGAGGTGCTTGGAGTACAAGCAGGTACGATCCGCCAAACCATTAGTAGGCTACGTCGATGCGGACTGGGCTTCGGACATCGAAGATCGTAAATCGGTGAGTGGGTTTGCTTTTTTCGTTTTTGGCAATCTTGTCAGCTGGTCAAGCAAGAAGCAAACCACTGTAGCTACTTCTTCAAGCGAGGCCGAATACATCGCCCTCAGCTCGGCAGTATCGGAAGCTGTATGGCTGTCTGGTATTTTGGATGATCTGAAATTGAAGAACTCAAGTCCGGTTACAATCTACGAGGACAACCAAGGTTGTATTGGAATGGCCAAGAACTGCGAATCGAAACGATCCAAACATATTGACGTGAAGCATCATTTCGTTCGGGATCACATTTCGAACGGCAACGTGAGGATTGAGTATGTGAGAACCGAAGATCAACTAGCAGACCTCTTCACCAAACCAATGGATGCTGGACGACTGGGACAACTTGGACGCCGCCTCGGAATATCGGATTGAGAGGGGGTGTTATCGAAGCAGCAATCGGCTATTCTGGTTGCACTGTCCACCCTGGGCCGCCACCCAACTCGTTGCCTAGCAACCAACCTTAGAAGGTCGTAGTAAGCCACGACTGAATTTGAATTTTTTCACTCTCTTTAAGTTTGCACTTCGTGCTGTATAGTCGCGTTTAATAAATCTCTTGTTCTAGAAGTTTTCCCGTTTTTCTTCCCGAGTCCCGGTAACGAAATCCCAATATGGTTCTAAACATATTTTTTCAGCATTTAGAAACATCCAAACTACTAAAACTTCACAAACTTTGCTGAAATAATGACATTTTAGTGTAAAAACACCAACTTTTCATAACTAACGCAGATGTGTTGGTGAGTCTCATTTTTGACATTTGCGGGAATCTCTTACCTTGGGTATTTAGATACGTTGGTTTGTTGACTACTGGAGGCAGCAGACTGACAGCGAGAAACGTCATTGAACGCCACGGCCACCATCCTCGCCGTCATCATCATCAGCAGCAGCAAAGCAACCAAAACAAACCCGTCCATCAGAAATTCCTTCACGACACTTCCCTGTTTCGTCCAGTGCGAGCGGCGCAGATTCCCTTCCCATTGACTCACCGTTTTCGTACATCTCCCAAAATAGGTACCAGAATGAGCTCATCGTCGCCGGAAAGCGGAGACATGCTGGATTACCTGGCCTACAATTGTAGCAAGCTGTCGAACGACCTGTGGGAAGCATCCGGCCTGGGCGAGAAACGGAAGCTGGTGGCGGAGTATCTGAAAAATGCCGATCGTGAAGGTAAGAGCATCAAGGATTTCAAGGAAGGGCTCGATTGGTTCAACGTTACGGAACCGTTGTCCTTCGATGGATGCCTTCGTGGGAAAATAGTGGTGCTGGATTTCTTCACATACTGTTGTATCAATTGCATGCATATTTTGCCGGATCTGAAGCGGCTGGAGCATCTGTACTCCGTGGAAGATGGCTTGGTGGTGATTGGCGTTCATAGCGCCAAGTTCGAAAACGAGAAGGACTCGGCAAACATTTTGTCGGCCGTACAACGATATGAGATTGGCCATCCGGTTGTGAACGATAATGTGTCCTCTATGTGGCGGAATCTCCGAGTGCAATGCTGGCCAACATTGATGATCTTGGGTCCACGCGCCAATCCTCTGTTTGTTATCATGGGTGAAGGACATTTTGATGATCTAAAGCTTTATGTTAGCTCAGCTTTGAAATTTTACAAGGACAAAGGAACCATTATGGCCCATACGCTTCCAATCAACGTTGCAACGAACCTCATCGAAACGAGTCATTTACAGTTTCCAGCCAAGATTTGCTGTTCTTACCGCGGCGGGGAGAACACGGATAATGCTCTATATGCCATTTCTGACTCGGGCAACCACCGCATCTTGATTGTTAACGGTGACGGACAAATTCTCTATCGAATCGGTGGAAAGCGAGCCGGATTCGTGGATGGTGACTTCCGTAAGGCTCGCTTCAATGCCCCTCAGGGTGTGGCATTCCAGAACGATACCACCCTGTTCGTAGCCGACAACGAAAACCACGCTATCCGAAAGATAGATTTGAAGAGCCAACAGGTGACGACAGTTGTGGGCAACGGTCAGCAGGGATGCGATCGCATCGGAGGAAAAGTCGGCCGGGATCAGATCATATCCTCGCCGTGGGATGTGGCCGTGTACCGCACTAAGGATTTGGACATGTCGTTCCACGCGGATGAATCGAAAACCCCGCTGAAGGATGTGGTTTTCGTGGCAATGGCTGGCATCCATCAGATCTGGGCTCTGTTCCTGGAGGACACCATTTGGTGGAAGTTCAAGAAATACTCGGCCGGTAGCTGTTTGGCCATCGCTGGCAATGGGCGGGAGGAGAACAGAAACAATTCCTATCCGAATAATGCGGCATTTTCGCAGCCGTCCGGATTGGCCATCAACAAGGACGCCAAGGAAATTTACCTTGCCGATAGCGAAAGCTCATCGGTGCGGAAAATGTCTTTGGCCGATGGGAAAGTACTGGCCGTTGCTGGCGGTGATCGTAATCCGTTGGTAAGTTTTAGTTGCCATAACACAGTCCATGACAATAAAAACCCGTTAAGGATCAAAATTTAAACAACTAAGATTATTTGACTCAAAAATACGTTTCATTCGTTGACTAGTTTATCACTAATTCAACTACCTATTTACTTATACTTATTAATTTATCTGTAATGTGACCAGGCCTGGACACCGATGTATCAACATTGTCTACATTATCATTCTTCATTATCTAGGATCTATTTTCCTTTGGTGACGTGGATGGGAAGCAGTACTCGGCCAAGTTCCAGCACCCCCTCGGGGTGGCCTACAATTCGAAGGACAACTGCATTTACGTAGCCGATACGTATAATCACAAAATCAAGAAAATAAACGCCAGCACCAACGTGGCAACGACCTGTTCCTTCCAGGATGAGAACGGTTCCAGCAAGCAGTTCAACGAACCGGCCGGCCTATGTCTGGATCCCACGGGTCGTTTTCTCTACATCGCCGATACCAACAACCACCAGATCATGGTCGCCGATCTGTCCGACAACAGCATCCGTCCGCTGAAAGTCCGATTCAACAACACGGAAGCCGACCAGCTGGACAATCCCGGCGAGACGTACCTGTACGAGAACGCCTTCAAAATCCTCCCCGACGGCGGCAAAGTTCTGTTGACTCTCGAGTTCGGCTATTTGGAATCGAACGTGAAACTAACGCAGGGAGCTCCGCAGAAGTGGTCCTTGACGCTTCCGTCGGACAAGTGGCGCTGCGATACCATGAACGGCTCCATCAGCTCTCTCAACGACGGACTCAGTTTAACGTTGGTGGTCCCGAAGGGAAGTGAGCAGCAGAAACCCGTGCAGGGTACGGTCAACTTCAAGCTGAACCTCTGCGCAAACGACGTGTGCTTCCCGAAGGAGTTTGCAGTGGGCCTAAATTTTGCCTATGACGTCACTGGAGGGCCAGCGGTCAAGGGAAGTCTTATGGTGCAGGTTGGGCGTAATAATGTAGTCGTTTCCAAAGAGTAATGGCAGCTTAGATAACTGCACACTGATCTACGAACAAAGCACAATCACTCTACTGGTTAGTGTAGGTACCGGACTACTAGGAAAAATGCATTTTTTTTGGTTTTTGCTTCTATGTTGATTCCTTATCGAGCAATGTCGTAACACATCTTTTTACGCTAATCAACGGTTTTAATGGGACACCATTTCTGAACCCTGTGAGGGCAGTAACAACCCAAGCGAGATTAAAATATAACATACCTTTTTATACACTTATGAAAATAACATTTTTGTTGAACGTAACTACCTATACCGGAATATACAATCTATTGCAAGCATTAAAAGTCATTCTAATCATTAAATATCCGAAGAAACCCTTTAGATAACGGTAATTATTCAACAATCTCAAATACATCTCCAACACTCGCTACCGCAGAATAAGTATCACTAGGCTAGCCTCTGTCTCCATCCGCAATCGTGTACTTTTAGAATTAATAAATTTGATATCTCCTTACTGTACAGAGTATTTTCATGCAGAGTACTGCACAACGGTGTCTTGACAGATCCCATCCGGGTCGTTGCTGGAGTGAGGCAAGGATGTATCCTATCACCACTATTGTTCCTCATCGTAATCGACGAGATCCTGGTAGGTGTGATTGATCGTGTACCAAATCGTGGGTTGCTGTGACAGACCATTACCATGGAGCATCTAAATGAAATCGAACTGACTGATGACGTTGCTCTCTTGGCTCAACGGAGCTGTGATATGCAGAGTATACTCGATGATCTTGACGATCGCTCCTCGGCGGCAGGTCTCACCATCAACGTCAACAAAACCAAATCGTTGGATGTAAACACGGTCAACCCTTCCAGCTTCACGGTAGCTGGACAAGCAGTGAAGAATGTTGAAAGCTTCCAATATCTTAGTAGCCAAATGGCGGCCGATGGTGGCATCAAGATTGACAGAGGTGTACGGATCAAGAAAGAGAGGACTGCCTTTGCGAGGGCAAGTATGGAAAAACAACCAGGTTAGTCGACGCTCCAAAATCCGAATTTTCAACTCGAACGTGAAATGTGTGCTGCTGTACGCCAGTGAAACCTGGTGTGTATCAGTGGAGAACACTCAACGGCTGCAGGTCTTCATCAATAGATGCCTGCGGTATAGGTATAATTCGTCCATGATGGTCTCACAATTGGACCACCAACGTGGAGCTCCATCGTCGATGTCATCAAAAGCCGATGGCGATAAAAAATCGGGAGTGGAAGTGGAGGTGGGTTGACCACACTCAGGGGCGGAAACGAAATCTGCAAGCAAGCGTTAGATTGGACCCAGCAGAACATCACAGCAGAGGCAGACCCAGAGGCTCATGGCGGTGCAGCAGCCTCAACAAGGAAATAAAGCAAGTCGACAGTAATTTCACAGGTCAAGGCGATGGCGGACAATCGCCCAGGATGGAGATCATTCAATTCGGTCCTCTGTACTACCGTGGGTGCTCAGGACTGAAAGTAGTAAGTACATATTTGTTCACTTCCATTTTTACAGAGCAGTATGGATGCACACTAGGCCTGTCCACTTTTTCAAAAATATTCTCCGATTCTCATGTCCACCCCTATTGTTTAATTGGCATCCTAAAAGAAGTAACTGGTCAAAATTTCAGCCAAATCCATTGAAATTAAGAGGTGTATCAAACCAATGTTGTGTTTTCGACTATTTTCGAACTTCAAAAAATCATAACTATGTAGTTTTGATTCGGTATCACTATAGCAGGGGGTCGCATGTAAGCTTCGAGTTTTTCCTTTAGAAGTGGACAGGCTAGCCTTCAGTAGAAGCACTCAACCGCCTCTCGATCCCTACAGATTAGAACCATGTTACCAGATTTGTAGATGAAGTTGTTGAATTTGGGTTTTACCGGCTCGTTTCACTGTTAAACTACTCTGAGCAGAAGTGCTTCTTGTAGAAGGTCTAGTTGAGCTGTAATGAGTTGGACGGTGGAAAGTCTCTGGATATTATCCCGCCGTTTACGCTTTTGGCCATATCACCATAGTCTATACCAGGTGACTCAATCCTGCATGCAATCCTGAGTGGGTATCATTATCCAAAATCGTTTTTCTGAGGCACACGGTTTGAAGACAGTTGGTGCTTTCCGGTCTTATCTCTTCTTCCGAAGAGTTTTGAGCTGCTTTCTCTGTAGGCGTGTGAGCGTGTTCCGTAGAATCCATTATGTTTTCGGATCCTTTGCTATATATGCTAAAGATTGTTCCTTATTCCTTATTCCATCATCCTCGTTATATTCCATGTCTAGCAGGTTGGAGACGGTAGATAAGGGGTGCTGCGGATCTGGACCAGTACCTCTGTCGAAACATGTACTGCTTCGGAAGGTAGGTTTTGAGGGGCAGCCTATTTCCATCTTCTCTTGCGAACTACGTAGTAGCTAGTCTTCAGTAAGGCCAGGCTGACTCAGAGTATTCTCAATTTCACTCTCACACAACAGAGAGAGACAGGCGTCACCTAGAACTTTGAGCTCGTATAGTCTTTCCCCAGTGATATAATGATCACACGTATAATACTCAGAACTGTGGGAGATAGCGACGAGCTAGGAACAAGCAAGCCATGACTTTTATAATCTATGACAGCCATTAATAAAATGTTCATTCGTTATTAGAACCTTAAACAATACAGACGTTTACCTTAATCGATCTACGGCCATTTCCAACAGGTTATGGGCCAGCTGTGAATTTGGAGAATATTGAAGTCGAATTTTCAAGTCCTGTGAAGAGTCCGCCGCAATTGGATTTGCCGGAAGCTATCAAGATGGACAAATTTGGAATCGAGAGGCTAGGAAGCGATAATTATGAAAATTGGAGTTTCCAGGTCAAGAGTTTGCTGATGCGGGAAGAGCTTTGGAAGTTTGCCACGACTGCTCCGCCGGTTCCCGTCACCGAAGCCTGGAAGAATGGAGATGCCAAGACCCAGGGAACAATCTCGTTATTCGTTGGGATCATGCAGCAATCGTTGATTCGGAAGTGCAATTCAGCCAAGGAGATCTGGGACACGCTCAAGAACCATTACCAGAAGACGTCGCTCACCACCAAGGTATCGATCCTCAAGAAGATCTGCAATCTGACGTACGCCGATGGGGACGATATGGAGAACCACCTTCATGAAATGGAAGACATGTTCCAGAGGCTGACGAACGCGGGATTGGAGCTCGGGGCAACCCTGACAGTAGTGTTGGTTCTGAGAAGCCTTCCATCATCATTTGAAGCGCTAACCACGGCTTTGGAGAGCCGCCCGGAGGACGAACTGACGATGGACGTAATCAAGCATAAGTTACTGGATGAATGTCTGAAGCGAAGTGACAAATCGGGTCGCGCGGAAACCATGCTGCGTGCCGAAGTTGGACCCAAGAGTATCATCTGCCATCACTGCCAGAAACCCGGTCACGTGAAAAGAGAGTGTCGTTTGCTGAATCAGAAGACGGATGAAAAGCGAAAGTTCAAACCGAAACCACCGATGTCCAAACAAAGAGCTAGAGCCGTTAAGGAGAACGATCCGGCCGATTTTGCGTTTGTTGCTGCTTTTTCGACTGTCCCACCCACAGTTCGGGAGCGTCCGGCGATGAAGGAATGGATCGTAGACTCCGGGGCATCCAGCCACATGTGCAGCGATGAAGATTTTTTCGAAGACATCAAACCCGTTTCAAACATGTCCGTAACACTAGCTGATGGTCGAGTAGCTGAAGTAGCTGCAAGAGGAACAGGAAAGCTGCGCTGCCGAAACAAAAACGGTAAGGAAACGGTTATCACATTGTCGGATGTGCTTCATGTTCCAGAACTCGACGCGAATTTGATATCGGTTGGTCAACTGGCCGACAAGGGTGCGGAGGTCAGATTCACTGCCAAGGAATGTTCTATCGAGCACAACAACTTTGTAGCTGCGGTGGCTGCCAGACGAGGCGGCCTTTACAACCTGCAAGTTTCGAAGGGCAATGCGATGACGGTTGCGGAACAACATCCGAAGAATTGTTTGCATAACTGGCACCGAAGACTTGGACATCGTGATGTGGAAGCAATTCAACGCATGGTTCGCGAGGGGCTCACGACTGGCCTGCTCATTCAAGACTGTTCCATCCAGGAAGATTGCGAGTGTTGTCTGGCAGGTAAGATGGCCCGATTGCCTTTTCCGCATCACACCAGACCACAATCCACGAAGATAGCCGACTTGGTGCACACCGATATCTGCGGACCGATGAATACAGTAACCCCAGGAGGAGCAAGATATTTCATGGTGATGATAGATGACTTCAGCCGCTATACTGTAGTCTATTTCCTGAAGCGCAAATCTGAAGCAGTGGAGAAAATCCAGGAGTATGCAGAGATGGTGCACACCCGTTTTGGACGATATCCGACTGCCATCCGTTCGGATCAAGGAGGAGAATATAAAGCGAAGCAGCTGGGAAGATTCTACCAAGAGAAGGGAATAACACCGCAATACACCACCGTCTACACGCCACAGCAAAATGGCGTTGCAGAGCGGAAAAATCGAACCCTGGTTGAAATGGCAAGATGCATGTTACTGGACGCTGGAATGAGCTATCGCTATTGGGCCGAGGCGGTCAATACTGCAACGTATTTGCAAAACCTGTTGCCCAGCAGATCCGTCAAGATGACTCCTCAAGAAATATGGCATGGACAAAAACCCGACGTTAACCACCTGCACGTTTTTGGTTGTCAAGCGTACGTGCACATCCCAGCGCAGAACCGTACAAAACTGGAACCGAAGGCAACGAAGATGACGTTTGTGGGTTACTCGGACCATCACAAGGCGTACCGTTTCATCGATCCAGCGAGCGACAAGATTACCTTCAGTCGAGATGCACGTTTTTTGGAGAATGAGAAGGCCGTCAAGCAACACCCGAAGAATCCCCACGTAGTTGAAATCGAGTCGGCGATTATTTCCGAGAGTGATCCTGAGGCGGTGCCAGCCGTTGCAGCAAACGAGATTAAAAGCGAATCGGAGTACGAATCCGGCGAGGAGACGCTAACATCATCGTCTGAAGAGGTAGTGACGCCAATACGACGTTCGGAGCGAATTACACGAGGACTGCCGCCGGTAAGGTACAGTGAAACCATCAACATGGCAAAGAAGTTTATTCCTGAACCGAGAACTTACGATGAAGCTATTAGTGGACCAGAAAGCGCCCTGTGGAAAGCCGCAATTGAGGAGGAGATGAAGTCACTCAACAAGAATTGCACCTGGGAGATGACCACGTTACCACCCGGGAGGAAGGCAATAGGATCGAAGTGGATTTTCAAGCGGAAAGAAGATGAGCATGGCAACGTTGTTCGCTACAAAGCACGTTTAGTGGCGCAAGGATTTACGCAAAAATACGGCACCGACTACGATGAAGTTTTTGCGCCAGTTGTGAAGCAGATGACCTTCCGGGTATTGCTGTCTGTCGCAAGTCAGAAGGGTATGATCATCAAGCATGCGGATGTGAAGACAGCCTACCTGCATGGAAAATTGGAGGAAAATATTTTCATGCGGCCGCCACCGGGATCAGAGGTCGATCCGAGTCTCGTGTGTCACCTACGACGAAGTCTGTATGGATTGAAACAAGCCGCCCGTGTGTGGAACAAAACCTTCGATACCGTCGTCAAGAAAATGGGATTTGTACAATCAAAAAACGACTCGTGTTTGTACATCCGGAACAACGGTGGAAAGATCGCCTATCTGGTTGTATACGTGGATGATCTCGTAGTGGCTGTGAGGAAGAAGCGGAGTACGAAGAAATTATTCGAACACTGAATCAAAACTTAAGTTACGTCCTTGGGAGACATTCGCCATTTTCTCGGCATTGAAGTTCAACGAACAAACCAAGGAGTATCCCTGAAGCAAAAAACATACATTAACAAGCTACTTCAACGTTTTGGAATGCAAGATGCAAAGTCATCCAAAATTCCCCTGAGCCCCGGCCACATCCAAACAAAGGAGGAGGAGTCAGACAACTTGCCGAACAACCATCAGTACGCAAGTCTGATCGGTGGGTTGTTGTATGTTGCCGTCAACACTCGCCCGGATATTGCTGTAAGCGTGTCTATCCTGGGAAGAAAAACAAGCAACCCTTCTCAAGCCGACTGGATTGAAGCCAAAAGAGTACTACGGTATCTCAAGGAGACGATGGACTACGAGCTGGTGCTGGGTGTGGATGACTCTCCGTTGCACATCTACGTTGACGCTGACTGGGCCGGCGATTCAAGCGACAGAAAATCAACCTCAGGATTCCTGTTTCGGTTTGCTGGAGGATCAATTAGCTGGAGTGCCAGAAAGCAAACGTGTGTGACTTTGAGTAGTACAGAGGCCGAATATGTCGCACTAACTGAATGCTGCCAAGAATTCCGGTGGGTTCAACGCATACTTGAAGATTTTTCCGTGGAGATTCCAAGTCCGGTGATCGTGTTTGAAGACAACCAAGGATGTATCAAACAATCAAGTTCACCTTCCGTGGGACGACGATCGAAACACATCGAAACAAAATATCACTACGTCCGGGAGTTGCAGCAGAACGGCGAAATCGAACTTCGGTACTGCCCGACGGGAGAAATGGTGGCGGACATGCTGACCAAGCCACTTCAAGCCGTGAAGCTGAAACTGTTCCGGGAGGCTGCCGGTGTCCTGCCGTCGAGGAGGAGTGTGGGAGATAGCGACGAGCTAGGAACAAGCAAGCCATGACTTTTATAATCTATGACAGCCATTAATAAAATGTTCATTCGTTATTAGAACCTTAAACAATACAGACGTTTACCTTAATCGATCTACGGCCATTTCCAACAAGAACAGACTATCTTTTAAACGCGAAGTATCTGAAGAAACATGGAATGGGCCATCGAACACCGAAAGCGTATGGTATATGTACCTCGGAACAAGAACGATATAGCGGACTGTGCCAATAGATCCTTCAACCCGTTTCTAGTTCTAGCGATGGCTAGAAACATGTAGAAAAGAACGTAGATAGGAAATATACAAAGTAGAAGGAAAGAGACATGACAGGGATTGAATCCAGAAACTACTGCATACGAATCAGAAGCGGTAGCCACGCAAGAAGTGTGACACTAAGTATTAAACCAAGAAAGTTCAAGTACATAGCGCCAATGAGTTAATTCTTCTGGAACACGAAGAGGCGGTGTTTTTATCACCGAATGATGTTGTCCAGGAAGGAAGTGCCGAGCAAGGACGAAAACGAATAAGTTCAGAAAACCCAGGAACCGGCATGACTTCCTGGCAGAAATCTCACAAGAATAGACGTTTTTACACGTTTAGCTCCCATTACACATGGCACATATTTAGCCAAACAAGCCCGACAAAAGGCCAACACAACGTGAATCATAGCAACGTTGGATGAATGTCAGACTGCAATGACAAATATTTGACATTACAACGAACAGTCTAATGGCACCATTAAAGTTTATTTACTTCTCAATAAAATGAAGTATTGTGTGTTGTGCTGTCCGCTGTGTTGAACTCGGTTGGATTAGTTCATGTTAGTTTTAAAAAGAACCTTAACCTTGAAAACAGGGATTACTTCGGATACTTCACTTATAAAAATAGAATAGCAACGGAAAGAAAACAACTCAACTCCAAGAAAGGAACACATGGTTTGTTTTGCATTTTCAGTGTATTCTTATCATTATCGTTACTTTTCATGTCTTGTCAAATGTCATTCATTAATTGTGTCGGTTTTGTTACGTGTATCGCATAGCGCGCTTTTTCATTATCGGTTTGCTGTCACGCCACAATGCATGGTTACCGTTAAGATAGTAAATGTAACTGCTTTATTTTTCTCATGTTGCGTGTTTTTTTCTTCTTCTGGGCTTCTTTATTCCAATGGGTGTGGTGACTCTGTCCATATTTCATTCTACTATGCAAGTAAACCTTCTTCTGTTCATACCTTAAAGTGTAGATTAAGGTGGCCCACACTTATATGAAAAACAAAAATTTCGAAAAATGCCAAGTCTTACCTCCTTAATCAGTTGTTTTGGACTCCCAGAAGCTACGTTCAAAATTTGAGCAAAATCGATTGAGCCTAAGGGGGCGCTCAAAACGCTTGAAGTTTGTATGGGAAAGCTTGGCCAAATGTATGCAGAAATTTTAAGTTTACGAATTTTGCCGCTAGGAGGCGCTGTAAGCGTTCAATAATCAAACCCTTTGGTATTATTGTAGGTGACTATATGCCAGACAACTTTGTCGAAGACCGCAAAGTGATCCAACGTCTGCGAAAAAAGTTATACCCTAGGAAAAGTGAGGATAAACTTTATTGTTATTTTTCCAATACATGTAAAGGAATAATATCAATAATGAAATCTCAATACTTTACCTCACTTTACCTAGGGTATAACTTTTTTCATAGCCGTCGGATCACTTCACGGTCTTCGACAAAGTTCTCTGGCATATAGTCACCTACAATAATACCAAAGGGTGTGATTATTGAACGCTTACAGCGCCTCCTAGCGGCAAAATTCGAAAACTTAAAATTTCTGCATACATTTGGCCAAGTTTTCCCATACAAACTTCAAGCGTTTTGAGCGCCCCCTTAGGCTCAATTGATTTTGCTCAAATTTTGAACGTAGCTTCTGGGAGTCCAAAACATCTGATTGAGGAGGTAAGACTGGGCATTTTTTGAAATTTTTGTTTTTCATATAAGTGTGGGCCACCCTAGTGTAGATTGTATGCTGCTTGCCATTGTTTCCAACGGCTTCCTTACTTTTGCTTAACACAACACACATATCATTTACTTTTTCTTCATGTAAATCTACTTTCCCAACCGTTTCCGCATCATCTGCGCAGAAGCCGAAGGGATTTCAATAAGACTAATGCAATACTCTTACGCACACACAAAAAAAACTGCGATCCTTATCCATTGTCTGTAGTAGAGTCAGTTCTTGAAACACGCACACACAATCTCTCTCTCGATTTGCCTCCTTAAGTAGGTATTATTACTTCATAAAGTGAGATTAAACACTGCACACACGTCAGCTTGATCTAATGTTTTTTAACGTTTCTTCATATAATCATCTGTGGGTGGATGACGAATTCGGATTCGCAGTTGTTGTCGTCGATCTATATATATAGAGAGAGAAAGTTGTTCGAATGGGCTCTGTCTGGCGCTGTTCGCTTACTCGTTTAAATAATGTGTATAAGTAGGGGGGCTTTCCTTCCAGTCGAGAACACAAAAAAGCTGTTTTCAGCAGATCCTTAGTTCTTTGCAAATTCAATGAATTGATAATCGTCGGTTAACGCGAGTAATAATGGTTTTTGCCTTTAATTATGTAATTATAAAAATAGGAGCTGATTTCGATTTTCACACGCGCGTTTTCTGTTTGTGTTTGCGATTTATATAAATAATAATAAGCTATAATTTGTTTTAAAATTAAAACGTTAAATCATTAATTTTAAGTAATATGAATATCACAACATTTCTTGTTTTTATCCCTTAGTTTTAAAAGATTTAGTTCGTTTTGTGGCTTTGATGGAAAGTGACTGAAGAAACAAGCAGCGGAGTGATTCTTGGCGGAAAACAACGAAATATTTCGGAAACCATTTGAACAAACTTATACCTAAAAGTACCGAAGTCATTGATTTTTGTCGAGAAAATTAAATTTCAAATGGAAAATGAAGACTTCTAGAAAATTTCATGAAATTTGCTTTTTCGGTCATTTAGCACAATGGTCGTTTGGCATAAGCGAGCTAATTCTGCGAGTCGTGTGAGGTGAGACTATTCGAATGAGATTGCAAAAGTCGATTCGCTCCCATTCGATTTACATACGTTAGTCGTCTCATTTTTTTTAGACGAAAGTGGCACGACTTGCAGGATAAGCCTGATAGCTAAATTGAAATGAAGAACCGAGGTTATTTTATGTCGAACGGCATTATGGAAAGGTATGCCGAATGGGTATTTTGTCAAACAACAACAACGTTATGCAAATCGGCATTGTACCAAATAGGGTATACATTAAAAAATTGGAATTGTTTTGATAATCTGTGTTAAGCAGTCCAATTTTGAAATTAGGAATCATCCACAAAAAAGTTACTTCAGTTTTTTCCAAACTCACAAAAAAATAGAGAGAAAGATTTAGAGGAACAGTGCACGCTAAAAGAAATTCAGTTTATTTTCGTGTATGTACGACACACCAATCGCGCTCAACAATGGGGTTTGCCCCATTTCCAAAGTGAGAGAAAAATAGCTCAGTTCAGTTCTCGTTATGGGCGAAAAAATCTCCTTGGTGAAGGATACCAAATGTGTTCCACCTGCAAGGGAGGAACAAGTACGTTCATTGATTTTTCTGGGGATTCGAAGGAATTATTTGGTTTGACTTCTTCGAATAAAACTAATACAACGAAATGGTTGCTAGATTAACATTTTTCGTATTCACTCACCGTGATCTAGTGTGCGTTGAAAGTTGATAAGTTCAAATTCGAGTAGGAAACTCATTAATCCTAACACTAAAGGGGGGGGGGAAACTTTAGTTGCTTTCAGAAATATAAAATTATAAGAAAAAAAAACGGGAAGAGGATGAATTTGGTTTTCTCTTAAAAATATGCAAACGGAAAAGTTCCCCGGGGGCATCAGACAAGGGCGCAACACATAGCAGGCTGTTTTGTGGTAAAGACTAGGAACGTTTTCTTCGAATGGATCTCTCTGTGTTTAAAAAATCTCGCGAGTTGGATTGAGATCATAATAAAAAGATAAATACACCATCTTTCATCTCCATTAGGGTGATTACGCGAAGGGGTTACCTGGCGGTTGTTGCTGCGTCGTTGGCTGATGCAGAAGGGCGTGTGCTGGAACAATGAACTGATTGGTACCGCTAGAGCTCGAGCTGCTGATTAGATCAAGACTGGGAAAAGATGTGCTGCTGCTGCTGTTGATTGGAAGGAATTGTTGCTGCAATTCCAACGGTGCAGGTCAGGCCTCGGTCCCGCCGACCATCGACGAGGAGCAGTTCTTGGGCGTGTAGACCGACGCGTTTGGATCCAGACTGGAGGGACAGTTGTTTGAGTTTTGCATTTGTACTATTTGGCCATTGGAGCCAGCGGCAACGGCGGCGGCCACTGTCACCACTCCTGCCGCAGATTGCTGCTGCTGATGGACCGAGTGCGGAATCATTCCGACACCTCCGGTGACCACATTTGTTCCAGCTCCCACGACACCGGAGGACATGGCCGCGGTCGGAGTCGTGATCGTCGAAGTCAGCACTCCCAGCTGGCTCAATTGACTGATCAATGGCGGCGAGTTCATCACAATGTGCGACATGGGACTGGGTTGTCCGTTCAACGAGGATTGCGACAGCAACTGCGGGGCGTCAGCCAATCGCATTCCACCTCCGCTGCCGCCTCCCGAAGATGGTCCACCCGGAACCGACAGGCAAAGCGATTCACCGGCCACCCCAGGCATTACTGCCAAAAGTTGCACGATTTTCGCCTTCAGGTCCATAATCTCCTTCTCCTTAGTACGAACGGCACCTACAACGAAAAATAATGATTATTGGAGAGGGTTGCGCTTAAATTGAGCGGAAAATCCTCACAGGAAGCAATCTCCAGTTGCCGCCGAGCGTCGCCGAGGGCCGAGAATAAGTCCAGCTTAACTCTCGTTTCGGCCGACAGATTCTTCTCCAGAGTGGCGTTCTTGTCCTGCATTGCTGCCAGGGCCGACATGAGCACCTCGGAGCTCTGCTGAGATTCGCGGTTTCGTAGCTGCACTTCGATCTTTCGCATCTATGAAAGCAAAAATGTTTAGAGATCAATCACACAGCTAGCAGCACCTTCCCATCCGTAATACCTCCTGTTCAAAGTTCCGATTCTGCGTTTCGGCGTTGTGCTTTGCGTCCTCCGAGTTGATCAGCTCCCGCCGCAGCTTTTGGATGTCCATCTCCAGCTGTTGGCGCTTGAGCTTGCACGAATCGCCACATTCGGCCCGGGCAGCTTTTTCCTCGGCCTGTTTTCGGTGCTTGCGTTCGTTCTGCAGCTGGGACTCCAGCGACTGGCGGACGCGTCGCTCTTCTCCCAGCCGTCGTTCGACCGTTTGCATATTCTGTCGTTCCTGTTGCCGTTGCGTGGTCAGGTCTTGGAATCTGGGAATGGAAGAGGGAAAGAAATAAGTGAGCCACGGAAAGTGAGATGCAATAGGTTGGATCGCGCTGTTGATGAGTCTTCACATGTTTCTCTGTTTCGCTAATCGCCGATCAGTACTCTTAGGCGATATAACAAATCGACTATGTACAATGACTAGATTAAACCCAGCTTCTGCTCATGATACAACTTCGACATTTGGAAATTGAGTAAAATATCCAACAACTTATTTCAAAGATGGAAAAGAGACAGACTAAATACTCGCCTCAAACGCCTCATAGAATACATAAACCACAAAAGAGACGAGTTATAGTTCAACACGGTTTTCCGACGAAACTGATTAGGCTGATTCGTACAACACTGTCAAGCATACGGGTTGCGGATGAGCGTTCGTCGTCCTTCGTAACCTTAGACGGATTGTTACGCATTCACATTTGTTGTTCAGCAGTGCTATACTTTCGAAGAAGACAAAGGAGAGCTAACGTGAAAAGTAGCGATAACATCGTCGTACTCCTCGATTATAAATGGAAGACGGCAAAAATAGGTCTTGCAATCAATAGACTACCAGAATTTTGTTTTCCGAGAGGTTCCACTTTTTCACGATATCTTTCGAAGTTCCTCTCGAGATTTCTCCAATAGATCTTCCCGGAGTAGCTGCAACATTTCACCTGGATTCATTTCGATATTTTTTTTTTGGGATTTGTGACAACAAATATCGTAGCTCATCTCAGGAGGTATGTATTCCGAAAAAAACTCCTGTAAAAATCCCTGGAAGAACACGCAACTAAAAGAGAAATTTCAAAAGTAACTGGAATCTCTAGACAGTTCCCAAAGAAGCCTCTTGAATGAAATGGCGGGAGAAACTCCATGAGATATATCAGCAAAAACTCCCAAAAATGAACTTCAGAAGAATTTCAGAAAAAAATCTTTGGAGAAAGTTCAGGATAAATCTTGAAAAACTTCAAGAGACAACCCGGGAGTGACTACGGAAAAAACTAAGGAATATTCTGGAAGAAATTTCAAAAGAAATCCCACGAAAACATCAAAGAAACTCGGAGAAATTCCGGGAAAAACTATAGAAGAAATCTCTTGGAAATCTCTTAAAGAAATTACAGGAGAAACTCCGGAAGAAATCCCGTTAGGAATTCTGCTGGGAACAATACAGTGAAGCCCTTCCTGGAAATCCCGAGAGGAGCTCCTTCCTGAAGAAGTCCTTGGAAAAACTCTAGTAGAAATCCTAGAGAAACTCTGGGAGAAATCCAGTGAAAAACTCCTAGAGAAATTTGTTGCTGAAGCAATAGCGAAAAATCATTAAACAGGAATACCGAGAAAAACTTCAAGAGAAATTCCGCGACAACATCTGAGAAATATCATAAGAGATCTCGGAATAAATCCTGGAAGAAATATGTTATGTTTGTCGAAATTTTATAAAAATTTGTTTGGGTGAAACGCATGAGAAACTCCGGGAAAATTTCCAGGAAGAGCTCTGGAAGCTATACTGAAGAAATTCTGTAAACAAATTCTGCAGGATGAGAATATTTCATGATTTCTGATTTCTGAAAAGAATTGTTTAAAATATTCTCTAATGTCTGCAAAAGGTTTCTTTTAAAAACGTTCAAGAAAGAAATCCTTATGAAGAAATCCTTGTGGGGCAATTTGTGGAAGGATAGCTTCCAGACTCCTTGAAGTTGAGGAAGACCTACTTATGGATACTTAAAGTCCCGGCTGAAAACTGTTGGTCCAGGAGCGGTTCCAGTGGAGAAAGATTCTTCATTCGCTGTAGATTCAAAGGAAAATTGTAGCCCACCAATTAATCTAAATGAGTGTAACATCTGAATCAAAAGTCCACTTACTTGTTATGCAATTCATCGAAATCCTTCTGTTTGGCCTGCAAACAGGTCTTCAGGTTCCCAATATTCGAATCGTACTTTTGCCGCATCTCGTTATCCCCTTGCTTCAGACTGTTGATCTCGGTGCGGAGCTTCTTGGCGTCTGCCTCCAGCCGGCTGCAAGCGTCGCACACTTTCGGCACCACCGGCGGAGGCACCGGTTGGGTCTGCGGCGCAAGTGCCGCAGCGTTCGAACTGATCACCGTAGAACCGGTGGTTGTCGGGCTGTTCGGGCCCCCGTTTTGAGTATTGTTCGAGACTGTGCTGCTGTTGCTGTTGCTGCTGGCTGCGGCGTGCAGATCTTGCTGTTGCTGTTGATCGTGGTGGTTGTGATGGTGGTGATGGTTGTGCAGATGATTGTCTTTGGAAGTCATCGACGTCGTCGCAGTGGAGGTGGTCGTAGTAGCCGCTGATGTGGATACCGTCGCTGTCGCAGCAGCCGCCGTCGTCGTCAGCGTCGTGATCGAGGAAGCCAAAGCAAGGGTTGCTGCGAGGCGTACCGCTGCCAAGTGATTGGCGTTCTCCTTTTGTTTTACGCGATTCTTGCGGCCGGAACGATTCGTCTTCGGTTCTGCCGGAGGATCGTTCTCTATGTGATTGTGCTGCTGTACTTGCTGTTGCTGCTGCTGGTGAGAATGCAGATCCACGTCACAGTTGATCACGTGGCCATTTTGTTGACCCTTGCTTCGATTTCCTCCTCCACTGTCATGGTTACTTTCATTGGCCTGCAAATGAACAAAAAAGATGATAAGAAATGTTTTACAATTATTCTTAAATTCCCTAAAAAACACTAAGGGGCCATCCATTAAGTACGTCACGGTCCTAGGGGGGAGGGGGGGGGGGGGTTTGTGAAGGTGTGACAAGCAATGTATTAGGTATAGGAAAAACCCGTACGAAGGGGGGAGGGGGGTCAAAAATTTCCAATTTTAGCGTGACGTACTTAATGGATGCTCCCTAACTAAGCGACCTAGAACCATTCTTATTACCTGCGTAGACTTGTTGGTACTGCCGCCGCCGCCGCCGCCACTGTTTGTGTGATGATAACTATTTGAAGAGAGACTATCAAAGTGAGACTTTTGGCCCGTCGTCAAGTCGCAGTCTTTTTTCTCCTTCGGAGACATGGCAGCACCGTTCGTGTGTGAACTATCGTGCGATCGTGAGCCCTCCTTAGCACAATTACTGCTCCCAGTACTGTTCTGCTGCTGCTGCTGGTGATATGAATAACTGTTGGCTTTCCCACTCGGCGTACCGGACCCATCTTTGTCCAAACTCTTCCGATGAAGGTGCTTCGAATGACTCACTCCGCCATTCATCGTGCTGTTTCCGCTGCTACTGCCGGTAGGCGTTGAACTCGATCCTGCCGTGCTCCCAACTCCGGCATGACCATTGGCGTGACTCGTGGGCGTCACATTGCTCTGTGATTTGTTATGACTTTGAGCGTTCTTACTACTATGGTGGTGATGGTGATGTCCTCCACCGCCACTGCTGTTGCTACTATTACTACTACTAGTACTGATGGTGCTGCTGCTCTGCAGCTGTACCGCCGTGGCCGTCACCGAGAGTTCCTTCTGCTGGGCAGAAGGCGATAGTTGGTGATCCGGCTGCGGCTGGTCGACGGACGAATTCGTTTCACCGTTCAGGGTGGACTCGTCCTTTGGCAGAGCCTCCTGCAACAACTGCATGTAGAAGTCATTGTCCTTGGCCACCTCGCGCTGCTTGCGCTGCCTTATTCGATAGCCTACGTAGCTCTTGAAGCCGAACCCGAGCGTTACCACCGGGTAGCCAATGCTGTAATGGGGTTCAAGATTAGTACAATTTTCAAGAGATACTACACTTATTTCTTATGCTAATACGAAATACTCACCAGTGCGCCGCAAATGGTCGGCAGAGATCTAGATGTGGAATGTTTCGACTATCCTTCCACCGGATGGCGGCTTCCAGATAGACGAACAGTATCCACAGAATGATGGTTGGCAGACAGATTCCTTTATCTGAAACGAAAAAGTATCCATCATTAAATTCGACGCAAATTCTTGAAGGAAGCAGAACTCACCTGTATGCCAAACATACTGCACCCACACGTAGGTGCTGGCAGCGAAGAACAACCACTGCACCGGGATGAAGAACAAACACACTAGGTCCGAGGTGATGGCAATGCAGACGAACAGTACCGAGAAAGCCTGAAATGGAGACGCATGTGTTTACATGGGTGTACCAGATCTATGATATTTACGAGGTTTTAACCAAATCTTACCAGTCCTTTGTATTTGAACGAGTCATAGACTGAGCGGAGTAGCAGCCAGAACGGCCACAGGAATTCAAACCGGAACTCGAGCAAGAAGTCAGCCGTGATTACGAACGCCCATAGTAGAAGGAATTTTACGTACAGCAGTGTGTTGCTGGAAGAGAGTGGACAAAATATAGTAGATTAATTTGGAGATCTACTGAACACATTTATATGGTGATATTTTAAAGTTTTCATTCAGTTTGGATAAAGCCTAAATAATATATAAATAGTATGTTAAATACGTTTGTAATACAGCTGATACGTTGTAAAGTAGATTTAGTAGTAGTAGATCACCAATATTAACTTCTTTTCCCGATCAGCCTAGATAGCTGTGTAGTGTCGGTAGCGGTTAGTTCAACTGGCTAAGAATAGCACTACGGACCGCCTGTTCCAGTGGTAGGAATCCACTAATCAGGTGACCCCTAATTCATGGTGTTATGCGGCTTTACGCTTACCGTGCCTAGGAATGAATGGTTAGGGGGGTCTTATAAAAACCTAATCGCAAACGGAGCCTGTGGAGTACCAGGGCACCCTCCACAGTATTTGCCCTTACTGTGCTAACCGGAGCAATAGCGCGGTGGACCTTGTGTTTCTCCGAGACAATCAGCTGCCCTTCTTCAATCTCATACTTGAGGCTGAATAAGGGCGGGATTATGAAGATGTTATTAATTAGTTTAGATTTTCACCTATATGGTTTCGCATTATGCGTTTTACACAGTGTATTCTGTGCATCCTCGCCTTTGGCGCACTCAAATCGATACCGATCTGGCTTTATTGTTGCTGTTCTTTTTTGTGCTGTGATTGTTAAGAGTTTAATCTTGCCTAGTTTGGGTAGTGGCTACGGTTAGGATAGCTCAGATCAATCTTCAGCACAAAAGAACAGCAACGATCAATCTTTGTAGACTTATGCAAAATGGTACAGCCCAAGTGGCGTTAGTCCAAGAACCTTACTTTCGTAAGGGGAATTTCTATTTAGGAAACCTTGTGAATCCGGTGTTTGCTTCTTTCAGTAAAAATGAAATGGCAAACTCACGTGTCATGCCTCGAGCATGTGTGCTTGTCAACAACGCAATCGTTGCTACACTCATCTCTGAACTAACTACCAGAGATGTATGTGCTATCATAATAGATGTATCTGTTGGAAACCTCAACAGGAAATACGTTTATTGTTCGGTTTATTTACCGCATGATGAACCATCCCCTACGGATGCTTTCAAACAAGTCATCGCATACTGCACTTCAAAAGGCCTTCCGCTAATTGTTGGTAGTGATGCTAATGCTCACCATATAATCTGGGGCAGCTCAGACATCAATTTGAGAGGCTCCAGTTTGATGGAATACTTAAGTAGTACAGATCTTGGATTACTTAACATAGGCAACCGCCCAACCTTCATGGTATCTGGTAGAGAGGAAGTGTTAGACATAACGCTTTGCTCTAGCAGAATTAGTCATGAGCTGACCAATTGGCATGTGTCAGATGAAGAATCTTTATCTGACCATCGTTACATCTTGTTTGAACATGTGAATGTTACTTCGCAAACTTTGCGTTTCAGGAATCCCCGGTCAACCAACTGGGATCTCTTTACCGATTTGGTTGCAGCCAAATTTCATGGATACTCACCATCAATTGACACCCCAAGTGATTTAGATGATGCCGTTGATACTACAACGGCCTTCATCATGGAAGCTTTTGAAGAAGCCTGCCCTCTGCGGTCTGTGAAGACCACAAGAGGAACCCCTTGGTGGAACTCCGATCTGGCGAAGCTCAGGAAACAATGTAGAAAGAGTTGGAACAGACGACGTTCGGCTGGATCGGAGGCTTTCAGGTCGGCTCGCAAGGCCTACCAGAAAGCTCTTCGGTCTGCTGAACGATCCGGCTGGAAAAACCTTTGTACAAATGTTTCCAGTCTGAGTGAAGCCAGTCGATTGAACAAAATCCTTGCAAAATCTAAGGATTTTCAAGTGAACGAACTTCGTTTGCCAAATGGTGATTTCACTTCCTCTGATGAGGAAGTTTTAGAATGTTTATTCAGTACACACTTCCCCGGATGTGTGGATATTACATCTTCGGATGAACCTGATGTCTTTTCTTGTAGTTATGATTCTTTAGCTTCGGCTCGGAGTATCATAACTTTAGAATCGATTGAATGGGCACTTAATAGCTTTGCTCCTTTCAAATCTCCTGGGGCAGATGGGATTTATCCTATTTTGCTTCAGAAGGGATTTGATCATTTCAAATATGTTTTGAAACAACTACTTGTTTGCAGTTTTGCTACAGGGTATATTCCCAAATCCTGGCGGGATATTACTGTGAAGTTTATTCCGAAATTGGGTCGCGCGTCGTATGAAGAAGCAAAGAGCTTCAGACCTATCAGTTTGACCTCTTTTCTTCTGAAATGCTTAGAACGCATAGTCGATCATCACATCCGTGATGTTCATCTGGCCAATGTGCCTCTTCATGTGAACCAACATGCTTACCAATCTGGAAAGTCCACTGTGACTCTTTTACACAAAGTTGTTTACGATATCGAGAAGGCATTCGCTCAAAAGCAATCCTGCTTGGGTGTTTTCTTAGATATCGAGGGTGCCTTTGACAACGTGCCTTTCGATGCCATATTGGAAGCCGCATGGGGTCATGGTATATCTCCAATGATTTCCAATTGGATTCACCAAATGCTCAAAAACCGACATCTTTTCTCGACATTGCGTCAAGCGGCGATTAGGAAATTGAGTGTTTGTGGATGCCCCCAAGGGGGAGTCTTATCACCACTTTTATGGAATCTCGTAGCAGATACGCTATTGAGGCAACTCAATAATAGCGGTTTTCCTACTTATGGTTTTGCCGACGACTACCTAACATTGTTAGTCGGTATGTGCATCAACACCCTTTTCGACCTGATGCAAAACGCTCTTCAGGTAGTTGAGGGTTGGTGTCGCCAATATGGCCTTTCGGTAAATCCGAGTAAAACATCTATTGTTCTTTTCACGGAAAAGCGAAACCGTAATGGTGTTCGAACTTTGCGTCTCTTTGATTCTGAAATCAATGTGACTGAACAGGTAAAGTACGTTGGAGTCATTCTTGATTCCAAGCTTTCCTGGACACCTCATGTTGAGTTCAGAATCAAGAAAGCTTGTATGGCCTTCGGGCAATGCCGGCGAACCTTTGGTACAACTTGGGGTCTAAAACCCAAGTATATCAAATGGATCTACACAACTGTTGTTCGGCCAATATTGGCTTATGGATGTCTTGTGTGGTGGCAAAAGGGGGAAGTGAGAACGGTCCAATCAAAGTTAGGCCATCTCCAAAGGATGTGCTTAATGGCGATGTCTGGAGCGTTCTCTTCAACTCCTACGGCAGCGCTCGAAGTTCTCTTTGACGTTGCCCCACTACACATTCATCTCAAACAAGAAGCACTTTCTGGCACTTACCGCCTATGGGTACTCGGTTTACTAGAGGAAACTCCTGTGAACCGCAGTTCAACACACACCTCGTTGTTTCCACTTTTGGTGAATTGGGACAAAGTTGTCCTTGCTCCAAGTGATCTTACAATTGCTTGTAATTTTCCATATAGGACATTTTCCACGAAATTCCCTTCCCGGGAAGAGTGGACATCTGGTTATCTGGAGAGAAGTATTTCAGACGGCATCGTATGCTACACTGGTGGCTCCCTTCTCGAAGGTCGAGCAGGTGCTGGTGTTTATTCTCGTGAGCTAAGGCTGTATCAGTCTTATTCACTTGGCAGACACTGCACCGTTTTTCAGGCCGAAATCTTTGCTCTTATGTGCGGAGTGCAATCAGCACTTCAGCAGCACGTAATGGGCAAAGTAATATACTTCTGTTCAGATAGCCAGGCTGCTATTAAAGCACTTGCTTCGGCCAACTCCAGGTCGAAGATAGTTATCGCTTGTCGAACTCAAATTGAGGAGCTGAATTCAGCAAACACTGTTCACCTTGTATGGGTACCTGGCCATTCTTCCATCGCTGGAAATGAATTGGCTGATGAGTTAGCTCGCACTGGAGCATCACATGACTTCATTGGCCCTGAGCCAGCTATTCCGGTATCCAAGTGTTGGGTGAAGCTTCAGATTGACACCTGGGCTGCCACTCAGCACAAACAATACTGGAATAGTTTGGAGTCATGTCGTCAAACAAAATTGTATTGTACTGAGCCATCTCTAGGGGTGGCAAAGTATCTAACAAATCTGTCAAAGCAGAATTGCAGCATGCTGGTCAAAGCATTGACTGGCCATTGCCGACTCAGTTATCACATGGCGAATATTCAGCAAGCTGATTCATTTGCATGTGATAGCTGTGAATCCGATTATGGAACTTCGTATCATTTAATATGTAACTGTCCAGTTTTTGCGCAATTGCGTTTCCGAGTACTCGGGAAACACTTATTAAGTGAAACTGACTTCAGAAACCTGAATCTTCAGGACGTTCTGTTGTTCTTGACCCGCTGTGGTAAAGAGCTATAGGCTCTCTTTACGCTTTATGCATTCTCACAGTGCCCTTCTCTGGGCGCTGTTCGAACCCATTGTGGCACGCTTATGCGTTATTACAGTGTCCTTTTCAGGACGCTATGTGAACCCATTGTGGTACGCTTTTGCGAGTATGACGATCCTATTCCCTTACCTGTCCTTTCCCATGTCCTATCCTTTTTCCTTCCCTTCTCCGTCAGGTAAATGATGAATAGGCTCGTGTTCATGGCGATGGCACAAATTTCCCGAATGGAGGAGAACGTGCCTCTAGAGCCGACCTACTGATACCTGATACCTGATGGTGATATTTTAAAGTTTTCATTCAGTTTGGATAAAGCCTAAATAATATATAAATAGTATGTTAAATACGTTTGTAATACAGCTGATACGTTGTAAAGTAGATTTAAGAATTTTCTATGAATTGGAGAATGCAATTCATGGAAAATTCGTCGATTGTTTCATGGGAGTGTGTTACGTTTGTAAATTGTTGTATGTGAAGAATTAGCCTAAGTTAATATTCACGAATAAAAAGAAAAAAAAATAGTAAATTGTTGTGAACATTTTGTCAGTTTATTTTGTATGTTATACTAAGGTTTGTACATCTGTCTCTGAAATTTAATGTGCATTTGTAGCGCTTCAAACATTTCAGGAGCAATCCAGTACAAAACACGCAAGCCGTCCCCTAACACGGACATCAAATTGTAGACGGTCTTGTGTTGTTTCCCAAATCAGGATGCCCCATTAGCAGAGATGACATGCTCCTCAGAGTGCTAAGTGAGAAGATAAAAAAATACACAATACTAGATGAACATTTGAAAAGGGCCTATCTGCTTTTTGTAAACAAACATGTTTCTGTCTCTGTAGGGCCCATCTGCATCCACCCACGCATATCAACACCCTTATCAGAAAGAGTGTTCTTCAAGCTATCTGTTAAGGGTGTTGATGTGCGTGGGTGGATGCAGATGGGCCCTACAGAGACAAAACATGTTTGTTTACGCAAAGCGGATAGGCCCTTTTCAAATGTTCGTCTAGAATACACACAGCCTGTCAGATGAGAAAGAGTGCGTGTAAAGAATAATCTTCTGTGTGGTCCGACTGCACGCGCTCGGCATCGTTGTCGCGTCGCGCACGACGGTGAGCGCAGGAAAGCAAGAGAAAGTACCGTGAGGGTGCCTTATTCTGCGCGGCCCCTAATTCTGCGCACTTTCGCACAAAAAGTCATATTTAACCGTTGTTATTATAGTAATCAACTAAACTTATTACAGATAATAATCTCACACATGTATTCCTATGCTACGTTGAACGAAAAATCGAAAAACTGCAGCGCTAGTTGAAAAAATAAATAAAAAATGAATCGACAACAACGCAAATGTCAAAAAATGGCCTCCCTTTGCGGCAGTGCTTAGACGATCGTTCGTGAAAGTTTATCATTTTCGCTCGTAAATAAATGTTTTAAAAATTGTTTTCTGTACTAATCGCTGGACGTAAGTATTCACCACTCTATTCATGGAAGATTACATGCATACTCGCTGTTTTCTGCCGAAAAATAACCATTTTTCTATGCGCGGAATATGGCACACATTTTGATTGGATGTTCGTAAATCTGCGCACAGGTTGACAACATGAGTCCCGGAAGAAAAACAAGGCTGTATACTCCACAGCAAGTTGAATCAGCTATTTCTATGGCAAGGAGAGGCATTTCTATCCGGCAAGCATCCAAAACACATCATATTCCGGAAAGTACTCTAAGAGCTGCGTTGGATCGTGGATCCGTATCTTGCCTTCCGGGAAAACCGACCGTCTTGACTAAGGAAGAGGAGAATCGCATCGTTAAGTGGATAATTGATTCGGCGAGAGTTGGTTTGCCAGTAGATTCCCTGCGCTTGAAAACTTCTGTAGCATATTATCTAAGTATCACACGTAAGTCCGATAATCCCTTTTGTGGGAAAGCTCCTGGACGTAAATGGATGAAACTCTTTCTGGGACGACATCCGAATATTGCTCGAAGAATACCAAGCGCCTTATCTAAGCAGCGGGTGAGTGTTACGGAGAGCGGAATTAGAAAATGGTTCCGTGAAATCGACGAATTCATCCACCAGGAGGAACTACACGACGTTTTTGCCAACCCGCAACGCATCTTCAACATGGACGAAACATCATTACGATTGGTGCCAACGAAGGAGACAGTTTTAGCGGAAACTGGACAGAAATATGTACACACGGCTAACGCAAATTCAGAGAAGGAAGGATACACCGTGCTATTTTCGGCAAATGCAGCCGGCACGCTGGCACCTCCATTAGTTTTGTTCCCGTACAAGAAACGAATTCCAGCAGATATTATTAGCAGCGCACCAGAAGGTTGGTCCATCGGCAAAAATGATTCAGGATGGATGAATCAGGAAACATTCTATTACTACCTGAAACACGTTTTTGAGCCGTGGATTGAGAAAAACAAAATTCCTCGGCCAATTTTGCTATTTGTCGATGGCCACAAATCCCATGTATCGTTTCAAACTACAGACTTTTGCCGAGCAAAGAATATTGAACTGATTTGTCTTTTCCCAAATGCGACACATGTTCTTCAGCCGCTTGATGTGTCGTTTTTCCGAAGTCTGAAGGTGGAATGGAATAAACACCTAATAAGGTGGCGTACTTTTCATGCAGGTGAACCCATTAAACGGCACGAATTTGCACCTTTGATAAAGCAGGCTGTTGATGACGTACATGACATAACTGGTAACCTCATAAACGGGTTCCGCAAATGCGGATTGTGTCCCTGGAACCCGGACGCTGTCCAGTATGACATGCTGTTGAACAAGGAAAATCAGAATCAATCCGGTATAAATACAACAGGATCCGACGCAATCTTCAATTCGACTGACGCCACACCAACTCACAATGCCGTTACAATCTTAGAAGGACTGGAGTCTCATCTTACTTTGCGACAGCTGAAGAATTTTGAGCAAAATCAAAATAAGATCAAATGGATGGGACACGTTGAAAATACTAATTTGTTTTACGTGTGGCAACGTGCCAAACGAGATGTTGCATATGAAAAAAGGTTCCATCCTAACACGACCTCTTCATCTGAAGACAATTCTTTCTGTGGATTTCAAGAACTTGAACTAGACGGTAATATTTTGCAATGGTACAAAATTAAATATTCCACTAAATATAACCAATAATTTCAGCTGAAAGAAAGAAGCTTCATGAAAAGTACCAAGTTACCAACACTGAACAGAGTTTGACCCCAGTGGAAACAAATGTTCTACCGGAAAATGATACTCCAGAGAAACGCACCGGTAATATTCATTGATAACTTTTGTTGTAATTACCTATCCGTTCATGCTTGTTATTTCTATATTTCCAGCCGATCGTCACGCTCATTGCTCAATTGTTGACCACGCTGCAGTAGGGAATAAAACATCAGCTGCAGCAGAAACTGTTTTGGAAAGCCCAGCCAATACAGAGCACGGCATCGAAGACGACTTTTTTGATAAAGCTTTCCAAATACCATCCCTAGCAACGCGCAAAATGTGTACTGCTAAAAGGAACCGGCCAAGACCCCCATCGGTGGCAACCAGCGAGGCATTCAAGGCTTATCATGAGAAGATGGAGAAGGAAAAACATAATCAAGAGCAGCTAAAATTACAAAAGAGGAAGATCCGAGAAGAGAGGAAGTTGGCAGCGAAGAAAAAGTTGGAAGCTCGAGCCGAAAAGTGTAAGAAACAACAAGAATCTTTGAAGAGAAAGCCCAATGGGACAGTAACGAAACTCACAGAGAAGAAAAGAAAAGTAGAACACCGCAACTGATGCCGGTGGACGTGTAGATCGTCCACAGAATTAAAGAAAGAGTAACAGTAAAATAAATAATGATAGATTTTGTTATACTAAGAAAACACTCTTTTAAGAAGCTTTCATATTTATCCCGTCTTCCGAACTTTCCTTTTATTTTGCTATGCTTATTACAATTGCTTTCAGTTGAAAATGTTTCATGTGCTCAGAATACGGTAGTAAACACTTATGTCGAAGACATGGCAAGTTCCAATGGGAGTGTAAAGCCGTCTATAAAAGAAAATAAAGAGTACATGTCAATTTGATCGAATAATCATGTTTCCATTTTAATTATATATATAGGGTATCGCGCTACTTGGGCGGTGGCTTTCTTCGTCTGTTATATTCGTCTGTTTTCCACTATAACTCAGTCAATTGTGAACCAATTGACTTGAAATTTTGTGCACGGGTAGATACTATACCTATCTCACCGCATTCCAAAAATTGTGCCAATTGGTTCAAAATTGACTGAGTTATAGTGGAAAACAGACGAATATAGAAGCCACCGCCCAAGTAGCGCGATTCCCTATTCTAGAACAATTTTGGGATGCGCAGAATTAGGAACATCAATGCGCAGAATAAGGAACATCGCAGAAAAAGTGCGCAGAATAAGGAACACAGACACGCCTCAGAATTTTTGCTTTTTTAGATTGAAATTCAAAATTTTGTATTACTTTTATATTTTTACATTATTCATAAGGCCCACAGGTATTCACAGACAAAATTTGAGACCATTATGTTTTATTTGTAATTTATAGCATGTGATTGAAATTTAAAAAGGCTTAGGTGCGCAGAATATGGGACCTTCACGGTACAGTCCAACACACAGCTCACATCGCAGCGCTGCGCTACTCTGTATTGCCGAGAGCCTACAACTTGCAGCTCAGACAGCGCAGATGTGTAGCACATTCCTAGAAATGAGCGAAGCTCACGCAGAAGAAGTTTGAGCTCTCCGACGTCTCACGCAGCTGGTGTGGCAACCAGTGCCTAAAAAATTCAGCCCAATGATGTTCAATCAGTGCGAAAACGCACACAAATAAAAGAATGCAGTCTCCCACCAACATGACACAGAGAATGAACATGACAAAGAGAAAGCAAGACAATGAGAGCGACGCCTCGTAGTGTAATCAACTGTAGCTGAAGTTCTGTTTTGATCTTCAGTCCGAGCTCGGTGAATATGAATATGAATTTTTAATATGGAAATGAGTTTTTGTGATTTTAGGCTATTTAAAGCACGCAAATGTCGATATGTTGCCCTAATTCTGTAATTATGCTTGCTTTGAGTGAATGGTATGCACCAGCAGCACTTTTTGCTTTTAAATCGTGCTTAAACCAAAAATATCAATTGAAGATGAATATGCTGACTTTGAATATCAGTCCGTGGTAAAAATTCAGCAGACAGCGAAGTAATGAATTTTTCATCGCTTGAACTTCACAGAGTGGCGCAGGGGTTGTCGAGGCGATAATCAAAACAAAAACAAATCTACGACGCAAGAGCCTCTGGGCGTCGGTTTGGATGACTGTAAATTGACAAATTAAGACACTGGTGGCAACTTACACATTCGCACTCTCACGCAAAGTTTTACGGCTGCGCGATGTGTGTTTGTTGGCGGTTCACATTCGTAGCAAAACAAAGCGGCGCACATTTTATTGAAGATATTGTGTACGCAGAGCTGTTTATCAGTGTATCTAGGGTAAGTGTGCCCATCGTTGTGGTATTAAGGTAAATTCATTTTTAAAACAATGATCGTATTATCTATTGAAGGGTTGCAAAACGTTAGTTGGTAGTTTTCTATCCAAATTTGCTTGGAAAAATATAAAAACTATCGTTTCTCTCTGTTTTCGATCATAAATCGCTTACCACAACATTAGGCACACTGTTCCTATTATGGAGGTAAAATTTAATTTTGGTTCCTATTGTTGCGGTATCCCATTGAAATCATATGGGATACCGCAACATTAGGAACACTACCGCAACAATAGGAACACAGCAGCAAAAAAATTAAGGAAAATATTTTTTTAAATAAGTTTTTGGGCAAATCTTAAGTACACAAATGATGCAATCTCATAATTTAAGCATAATACATCTATTAAAAATGCCTTTTGGTAACATTTCAGTCGAAAAAGTGCTCAATTACCACTACCGCAACATTAGGTACTACCACAACGAAGGGAACAATTACCCTATGCCATCTCTGCCCCTTAGGATTAGAAATTCCTAGACCTAACACAAGCTATGTAAGCAAATAACGCTGCAAACAAAAGGCAGAAGAAAAACGATCACATGAATGACTGATGGACCAAGAACAATAATGAAACCTCGTCATCCTGGGATTGGACTTCGTTATCTATTTAGATAACTGGGCACAATTAATGTTGTGTGTTTTGTGCATTTGTTATGTTCCATTTTATTGTTCGTATCTAGTTCCCAAACGTGAGTCCCGATACGAAAAATAAAATGAGCATATGTAAGGTTCCAATTTATTTGTTACATTGGCTCCCAACGTGGGCCCAATATGAGAAATAAACTGTGCATTTGTAGGGTGCCAATATTATTTGTTACAAGTATAAAGAACACAAGCGAGAAGTTTAGTTTCTTCAGTGCTTGAAGTTGCTTGAGCTATGATTGCATAAATAATGAATTAAATGAATAGAACCCTACAAATGCTCCATTTTTGTTTCGAATCGAGCCCCAATGCTATTCTGCTAGTCTGCTATTATCAAAATATTCTCTGACATTCGCCCATCTGCGTTGTCCTTTCAGTGGGCAATGCATCCACCTATACACATACAAAACTAGCTGCAAGAAATCCACTTATTCATTTTGTCTTAAATTCATTGAAATCTTCGAAATAACACATCCACTTTTCACATATCGATCTCCCTTCATATTTGAGGCTAGAAAGCGTATTTTTGACTTGAGTTTACAAAGATTCATCATAATGTATGTCCTTTTTAAGATTTACACGCGCTGCCTGTCTAGATCTATGAGGTCTTAGTTTTACTTCACAGCAATGAAAAATGGTATACATACTGAAAAATGGTATGGCAATAATGTTATAACGCGTTTGACATTTCCATGCCCTGTATACCAGCGTACGAAATCGGAAAGGCATCAACTTCTTGAGCCAGAGTTCCACTTATGTTATGTGACCTCATGCTTCCACGGGTCAAACGATGACAAAGACCGCCAGCTAAGAGTTGTGTGCTTAGCTGGTAGTGCAGCCTGGGTACTGTTGTCCCTCTGACTTTAGCTAGATTGAGGAGGTACGTCCCGAGCGTCTGTTCACCAAGAAGGTGCGGATTAAACAGCGTCTGTTCTGGCATCCAGCGGCTGAATATAAAACGCTGTATCACGTCAGCTATACCAAAGGTGGCAGCCCCACCAACGCGATGTATGCAGTGCGACCCCGGTTAGGTAGCCTGTCGAAGCCTTTCAACACTACGAAAAATGAAGTAAGAAATATAATATGCGAACGATACTCTCGGAAACCGACCCGGCAACGAAATAAGGACTATGATTGGAAACTCGGTACCTGGAACGTCAGGACCTTAAATGAATCTGGACGAGTGAGCCTTTTGGCTCGTCAATTGCAGAAAGTTGGTGTGTGCGTGGCTGCTATACAAGAAGTTCGGTGGTCCAAAACTGGTGAATGTGAATTCAGGGCGGTGGATCCCGTCGCCAACACATCGTTCAAATATAGCATCTACGACAGCGACAGCGAAAAGGCAGAACATGGGGTCGGATTCATAGTGATCGGGAAACAGATGAAGCGAGTTATGAGGTGGAAGCCGATCAACAAGCGGATCTGCGTATTGAGGTTCCGCGGCAAATTCTTTAACTACAGCCTGATCAATGTCTATGCGCCGACCAACAAGAAAACTGATTATGTGAAGGATGCGTTTTATGAATATCTTGACAAGACCTATGGAGAATGTCCAAAACACGACGTTAAGATTGTCATCGGTGACGCCAACGCGTTGGTCGGAAGTGAGGACTTTTTCCGTCCAATCATCGGTACGGAGAGCCTTCACTCCGTCACTAATGACAACGGCCTGAGATTAGTAAACTTTGCTGCCGCCAGGGGGATGGCCATTAGTAGCACCTACTTTGCACGCAAGGATATCCGCAAGCACACCTGGAGACATCCAAACGGCGATACTTGCAACCAAATCGACCATGTGCTGGTAGATGGCCGACATTTCTCGGACGTAATTGATGTTAGAACTGTTAGAACTTTTCGAGGTCCCAACATCGACTCAAATCACTATCTCGTAGTTAGTAAGATTCGAGCTCGGTTATCAACCGTGTCGGACTCTAGGAACCGGCGATCGATGCGTTTCAACATCCAGCGGTTTTCAGCAGACGGTACGGTAGCCGACTATCACCAGAAGCTGGACGAGCGGATAAGTGAAATCAACGAGAGCGATAATCTCAACACTCTGTGGGAGTCTATCCACGGAGCGATGAGTACAGCAGCGCGGGAGGTGATAGGTACTGCTCAAAGACGACCTAGAAACAGGTGGTTCGACGAGGAGTGCCAGAGAGTAACGGACGAGAAGAATGTTGCCAGAAGCCGGATGTTGGTGTCGGGGACCCGGCAGAGCAGGGAGCGATATAGGGTAGCAAGAGTAGCCGAAAAATGAATCCACCGCAAAAAGAAAAAAAAAAGAGCACGAGGAAAATGTGATTGCTCAGGCGCAAGAGTGTATGGAACAGAATGATATGCGGAGATTTTACGAAACTGTCAATGATGTGCGGAGAAAAACAGCGCCTTCTCCCGTCATGTGCAACGATCGCAATGGAAACTTGCTGACATACAATACAATGGTGGCTGCCTGGTGGAGAGAGCACTTCGAGATATTGTTGAACGGTGGGAGTGGAAGAGCGACGGACAGAATTCGAATCGACGACGACGGACAAGCTGTGGAACCTCCAACGCTAGACGAGGTCAAGACAGCCATTAGGGGACTGAAGAACAACAAGGCTGCTGGGAAGGACGAACTCCCAGCCGAGCTTCTCAAGCACGGTAGTGAGCAGCACTCTTACACCGTATTATAATGAAGATATGGGAGGAGGAAGAACTGCCTGCTAGTTGATTGGATGGTCTCATTTGCCCTCTTTTCAAGAAATCGACTGGGGTGCGCGAATTACAGAGGAATAACACTCCTCAACTCAGCGTACAAAATTTTGTCCGGAGTTCTGTTCCACAGGCTGAGGCCGATTGAGGAGTCCTTCGTCGGCGAATATCAGGCAGGATTTCGTGAGGGCCAATCAACGACGGATCAGATGTTCACCCTGCGGCAGATTCTCGATAAATTTCGGGAGTACAACTTGCAGACCCATGACCCATCATCTGTTTATCGATTTCAAGGCGGCGTACGATTCAGTGAAGAGAAACGAGTTATGGCAGATTATGATCGAACATGGATTTCCGGCAAAGCTGATTAGACTGATTCGTGCGACGCTTGACGGATCGAAATCAAGTGTACGGGTTGCGGATGAAATTTTGTCATCGTTCGTAAACTTTGACGGACTGAAGCAGGGCGATGCTCTTTCGAACTTACCGTCGGGCCGTGGAAGAGGCGTTCGAGGAGGGAGGCGTTTGAGGAGGGAGACTGCGAGGATTGGACTTATGATTAACACCACAAAGACTAAGTACATGAGTGGTGCTAGGTGGAGAAAAGTTTGAAGTTGTGGATGAATTTGTTTATCTTGGTACTTGGTACTTGGTGGGCTTCGTGGCCGAGCGGTTAGCGGCGTCAGTCGTTTAGGTGTCTCATAAGCCTCGGAGTGTGGGTTCGATTCCCGCTCCAGTCGGGGAAAACTTTTCGTCAAACGAAAAATTCTCCACTGGGCCACTGGGTGTTATATGTGTTGTCCGTTGTCAAATGTTAGTATTGTTCAGTCTGTAGAGGCCGCAAGGTCGAAGACGGTGTAATTGTCTTTTTCCAGTCTGCGAAACCAGCTGCACCACGCAGGCTGCAAACGAAGACAAAACTCGCGTTGTACAACCTTCCGATTCTCCCGGTCGCTTTATACGGTCATGAAACAGGGACGTTGAAAGAAGTTGATAGGAGAGCTTTTGGAGTCTTCGAACGTAAAGTGCTGCGAACAATACTCGGCTGTAAACTGGAGGACGGCATCTGGCGGCGTCGCATGAACAACGAATTGTACCAGGTATATAAAGAGATGGATATAGTGAAGCAAATACAACACGGCAGGTTGCGGTGGGCTGGACACGTAGCCATCTTAAAATTTGGTCGACCCAACTTCCAACGACACTGCCGTAAGTTTATATTCATTTTTTAGAAAATTTGGCAACTTTGGGTTAAGTTTACATACAAAATTTTTTGAAAAAGTTTCTTTTAAATCATGTTCAAAGTTTCTTTGACTTATTATCTTTTGAATGAAACCTAGGGTTTTGAAATCGGACGCAAATTGGCGGAGATATGGGCCTAAAAAAATGACATGTTTTTGAGGGGGTGACCCCAAACTTTTGAACGGGAGTGTACATGTACTCGGGAGATTAAAAACCGTTTTGCAGCTGTCAATTAGGACTTTCTGCAGCCGTCATAACAAGCAGAATTCCCGTAGTTTGCAGATGAAGACAAAATTTGCAATGTATAAAACGCAAATGATCCCGGTTGCTCAATAAGGTCCCAAGTCTTGGAAGTTGCAAGATATCGAACGGAGAGCGTTTGGTGTCTTTCAGGGTTCCTGATTTCCACTTTTCATCTTCTTCCACATTCGAAGACAGTCAGCAGCGAACGGTTGTCGCTTTATATTCGTGTGTATGCTTGTCAGCGACGACAGCAAACTCCGGCGAACGGTGGGAAGCCACACTTGGAAATTACGCATTCGTCCACATTCGCATCGTAAGCGAATGCGATTCGTGAGTGATGCGATTGATATTGTGCATACGAATTTTTGATGTTTTCGAATTATTTTCTTTGCTAATCTAGCATTTCAATAACAATACAGTAAAAATGTATGCATTACATGCAGAAATTCTCTTATACTTATGATAATAGCCGCTTCAATCGCTCACCAGCATTCTTCACCATTCGCCATTCATTCATTCGCTTGCGATCCAAACTGCGACGAATGGCAACGAATATTCATGTCAAGCAGCTGGCTCATCGCTTCCCACTGGTGATGGGGTTGCGTGTTTGATCACGACGATCCGTTTGCTGCATCTTCCTCGATTCGCTTCAGCAAAGAGGAGTGAATATGAATGGAGTGAGGCGAATATACCGATCCTTGGTCTTTGAACATAAGGTGTTGCAAACAATACTCGGTGGTGTCTGGCGGAGTCGCATGAATCACGAGTAGACGTTCCATAACTGCTACATGTTTACGTTTCATTTAGCCAATGAAATTCGATAACTGCAACAACTGGCAGACGTCAAAGAACTGTCAGTTGCTGCAGAATGCAGCCAATGTGCATACGGAAAACATCGCACTGCAACAAAATTGCATGCGAAAAACATCGCATCGCTGCTGACATTTCGATTTGACGAATAGCGGTACAATAACTGCAAAATTGTTGCACTTAGCGGACTTGCAGTTAAAAAGCATTGCAGTTAAAGCGTTTGCACCGAGCGAACGTCTACTCTGCATCCTGCAGCTACTAACAGTTCTTTGACATCTGTCAGTTGTTGCAATTATCGAACGTCTACTGTAGCAGAAAAGGAGAGCGAGACATGGGTTGAGCTCAGAACCTTCTGTTTACTAATCAGAAGCGGTAGCTATTAGGCCTCCAAGCTACTATCAATATTTCAAGCGATTTTTAAGTTATTTTAGTACAGGTTTACGAAAATTGGATAATCTACCGCAGTTTTTTTTTTCATCCACGGGTTCCCAACCGGTGGTCCGCGGCCCCCTGGGGGGCGTGAAGCAAGTCCAAGGGGGCCGCGATGTTACCAAAAATTGTAAAATTTTCATTCTATTTTGTGCAAATCATACCAGTTTTTAATTTTTTATACCGCCACCCCCAAAACCCACAATTTTAGCAAAAAAAAAAGTATAAAACACCTTCAGAAGAAAAAAACTTTCGGCTGCGCTGCTATTTTACAGCTATTACTTAAATTGAATGTACATGACATCATTGTTTACGAAATTTGAGTGTCGAATAAAAAAAAAACGTATCGTTGACCGTCGAAAACCCCTCCCACACTAAAATTCTGGCTACGTTACTGTATCCAAAAAAAAAACTCGGTTTCAATTTTTTTTTCCAAAAAAAATCATTGGGCCCCAGATGTTTCGACAATTTTTAAAGGGGGTCGCCACCTCAAAAAGGTTGGGAACCCCTGTTTTAAATCTATATATCTGGAGCTCGATTTGAATAGGTCGTATGTGCTTTTGTCGAATAAAAATTCGATCAGTTAGATTCGCTTATAACAGCGCAAATCATTAAAATTGAACAAAGTTGATACATACAGCAGAATCCTCACAAAACAAGCATTCCGTTCCAATATCAAAACTCACCAAAATATCTCCCATATTGCTAAAATAACTAAAATAACCTGATCGAATTTTATATCGACAAAAGCACATACGACCTATTCAAATCGAGCTCCAGATATATATAAAAATAAGTTTGAAGTTCCTTTGAGGCAACAAAACTCACGAACGGGTGAACCGATCAGCATGAGTCTTGCACGATTTGATTCGTATTCATGGTAGCTGTGTTTATATGTATTAAAAATTACTAATTACTAATCAACTAAGAAAGTAAAAAAATATAAAGTACTGATTTTTTTATGAACTGGGAAGAAAATCAACATGATTGAAATAATACCAATCTAGAGTGCGGTGCTATTTTGAGCTCAACAGTTGTCAAACCACCACAAGACGGCAAGACAAAGTTGAAGACAGCTAGTCTACTATAAAGTCTTCTACAAGTCTTGTATATTGATAATGGTAGCAATACATCTGAGAAATTGTGGTGGGTTCAGAGTGAGTACAAGGGAAAAGAAGATATAGGTGAAATAGTTCAACAGCATAAAGCCTTGGAACCATAAATTTATCACAATGATACATGTTAAGTCAGCTGGTAACTATAAATACAAGCGACATGTGGTAAAAACCACCAATACGATCGATAACAACAATTTTACAAAAAAAAAAACCCTATGCATTTGCGGATACGATCTAGCTCCTCTTTGTTCGTTGACCACTATCCCTTTCTTATGAATGACACCTGTAGTGGCCTCTTTATACTAATTGAACCAGCACGCACGAGCGTTCGTTCAACGACATTCTACAATATTATTGGGTTCCCACTTTATATCCTCGAATGTTAACCACTCGCTCTGACGCCTGTCCGTGGTTGGTTACAGACGGACGACCCAACCGTGCCGGCTGGTATTTATGCACATTTTTATTAAGCACAAACGACCGACAGCTGATTCGCACAACCAGCGCGCGTCGTCTTTTTCGTTCTTGTTTTATTGTAGCTGTATAGCTACCTTTTCGTTTTGCGTTTCTGTTTTTGTTTACATCTGGTACCTATCTCTGGTGCAGGCCTTCGTTACCGTTACAGTCTCAATCCAGTTGGTGTGGTGTGCGCTTGCTAAGCTTAACGTTTCGAGTGTGACATCAGCGTTGTTATACACCAAACGAGAATCGAATAGAGTAATTTTCTCCTTCTTGACGGCATAGGGACAGAGCAAAGTTTCTCAACTTAATGTTCTATGAGCACTTCAACAGTTATGTATTTACTGAGGACTGCCTGTATCATTGACCATTTTTAGAAATCGTGACAGACACGATGATACTCTAGTCTATGCTCAAGAAAGTCCAGGAAACTGCAAAAAAATCTTGGACCTCTAGATCTCGGACCCTGCATGACCTTGTTGAACTCCCGCGTCTTCGTTGCTACGACTATATAGACTGTTTCAGAAATTATAAATACACTTTGTTTGTTAAATAAAATGAGCTGTTCTGATGAGTTTAGAATACAGCAATCCACATTCTTGTATTTCCTTTCAATTGTCATAATATTTTGAAGAACAGTCGAGTTCTCTAACAATTAACTTCATTCTACAAATTCGCATTTGCACAAACAATATTATTTATCAATAAAAAAATACCCAATTAAACTTTTTATCATACAGTAGACGTTCGCTCGGTGCAAACGCTTTAACTGCAATGTTTTTTAACTGCAAGTCCGCAAAGTGCAACAATTTTGCAGTTATCGCACCGCTATCTGTCAAAATGAAATGTCAACAGCGATGCGATGTTTTCCGCATGCACTTTTGTTGCAATGCGATGTTTTTCGTATGCACATTCGTTGCATTCTGCAACAACTGACAGTTATGTGACGTCTGTCAGTTGTTTCAGTTATCGAATTTCATTCGGTAAGTGAAACGTAAACATGTTGCACTTACCGAACGTCTACTGTATTCGCTTTCTCAACAAGTTGGCCAAGAAATGCCTTCAATAAAACATGGGAAAAGTCGATACAGTAGACGTTCGATAACTGCAACATGTTTACGTTTCACTTACTAAATGAAATTCGATAACTGCAACAACTGAAAGACGTCAAAGAAATGTCAGATGCTGTTAAATGCAGTTAATGTGCATGTGTAAAACATCGCATTGCAGTAAAAGTACATGCGAAAAACATTGCATTGCAGTAAAAGTACATGCGAAAAACATCGCATCAGTGTTGACATTTTATTTTGACGAATAGCAGTACGACAACTGCAAAATTGTTGCACTTGGCGGACTTGCAGTTAAAAAACATTGCAGTTGAAGCGTTTGCTCCGAGCAAACGTCTACTGTAAATGCATTTGCGCAACATTTTTTCTGATATCAAGTTTCTTATTTTTTAAGGTGTTCTACAGAACATAAGAACTACCACACAGTTTCTTGGCTTTTCTGAACACATTTGATTTGAACTAATTTATTTTTTCATCTCATTATTCTCATTAATGGCATAGTTTGTCATTCCATAAAAAATAATGCATTGAGCAGTAAGGAAGACATTTTTTTTGCTTAACGTTTGTTGTTACCTGTGTTGTTGAGAAATTAGAAACAAAATTTTTTGCATTGACAAGGCCCGTAATGATGGTTGTTGACCAAATATTCCAGTGAAAATTACTTTAATCAATCGTAAAATATCTCTCCTTATCGCAGCAGTAACTTTCATCCTGCTTATCATTCTACCGTGGACAGCGTAGAAAAGTGAAAGCAGCACAAAGGCACCAGTTCGATATAATAGTAGAATTAGAATAGAATACATTTAGGCGCTGCCAATTGAGCTGTAAACTAGGTTAAATGATTAAGAATAAAAAAAGAAACATCAACAAAGTTGGTATTAAGTATTTGCATCGTTAGAATGTTAACTAAAAGAGCTTGAAGAAACTTTTTTGGATATTGTGCTCAAATTAAAATGGCGGTCAATCGTTAGTGTATTTATAATTTCTGAAACAGTCTATATTAACCCTATGAATTTTTTTTACAATTACTGGGCATTTGTCTATTCAACTTGCAAACAATTTAGAATACCTAATCATATATATGGGTCCTTGGAAAAGAGTACAGGGGAATATTAGTCAACCATTGAGTCCTTTAAGCTTAACCTCAAGTGTATAGATTTAACACGTTTTATACACCGTATGGCATTACCAAAATGCACAAATCTTGCCACAATTAGGGTACAACCAGCCTTGACCCATAGCAGTAGGTCCCACAAATCACAGTGAACATCTCGAGAATTTCCAAAATTAGTCATAACAACACAAATCAATCCACGCGTACAACATCTATGTACGTCGGCGGACGGTACAACAACGGTGGCGTCAAATAGTCGCCAAACGTACATATACGACACCACACGACCGACAGACCAACAACAGTCCGAGTCAGTGAAGAGAGCCGTGCGTCGTCGTACGTAACGCAATCCAGTCTTGTGCTGCTGCAATTTAGTGACAGAACAGAAAAGCATGTGCGTGCGAGCGTGCATGCGTTTGTCCATCATGCACCACCCCGAGAGGAGAAACGGGAGCAAAACCAACAAATATAGCCTGTTCACGGTAAATTTTGGACACTGATCTGCTTCAGGAAAATACAGTAGACGTTTGCTCGTTGCAAATGCTTTAACTGCAATGGTTTTTAACTGCAAGTCCAATAAACGCAAAAAGTTTGCAGTTATCGCACCGCTATTCGTGAAAATGAAAAGTCAACAGCGATGCGATGTTTTTCGCATGAAGTTTTGTTGCAATGCGATGTTTTCTGAATGCAAATTGCAGTTATCGAACGTCTACTGTAGACAATCATGTGTACAATAGACGTTCGCTCGGTGTAATGCTAACCTCCGAAACAAGACGTTAAAACAGTGAAGCGTTGTTTTCCAAATGCACATTGGCTGTATTCGGCAGTAAATTACAGTTTTTTGACGTATATCAGTTGTTGCAGTTATCGAAGTTCATTCGGTATAATGACAAACAGTGTAATGGCATTTTAAGTGAAACGCAAACATGTTGCAGTTATCGAAAGTCAACTGTACTTAGTTAAAGCAGCCGTTGAGAACTCAGTTAAAAGGTAAACAAATACCGAACCAAGCTTGGAGTAGCAGTGGAAACATTTGAATGTAATTCAAGATTCGATTTAGTGTTTTATAGACCTCGTTTTATGAGTACAGTAGACGTTCGATAACTGCAACATGTTTACGTTTCACTTGCCGAATAAAATTTGATAACTGCAACAACTGACAGACGTCAAAGAACTGTCAGTTGCTGCAGAATGCAGCCAATGTGCCTTTAAAAAACATCACATTGCAGCAAAAGTGCATGCGAAAAACATCGCATCGCTGTTGACATTTCAGATTGATGGATATCGGTGCGATAACTGCAAAATTGTTGTTGTTCAGTTAAAAAGTATTGCAGTTAAACCGTTTGCACCGAGCGAACGTCTACTGTATCTACACACTCAATTTCGGTTTCTCTATTAGGTACAGTAGACGTTCGCTCGGTGCAAACGGTTTAACTGCAAAGCTTTTTAGGTGCAAGTTCGCTAAGTGCTACAATTTTGCAGTTATCCCACCGCTATCCGTCAAAATCAAATGTCAACTGCGATGCGATGTTTTTCGCATGCACTTTCGTTGCAATGCGATGTTTTTTGTACGCACATTGGTTGCATTCTGCAGCAACGGGCAGTTTTTTGACGTCTGTCAGTTGTTGCAGTTATCGAACGTCTACTGTGTTTACAGTGATTTTTGACTGAAAGTCCGCATAAATGCAACTATTTTACAGTTATCGCAACGCTATCCGGCAACAGCCATGCGATGTGTTTCGCATGCACTTTTGTTGTTGTGCGATGTTTTCCTAATGAACATTGGCTGTAGTCTGCAGCAACTGTCAGCTCTTTGACGTCTGTTAGTTGTTGCGTTAACGAATTTCAATCGGTAAATGAAATGTAAATATGTTGCAATTATAGGTTGTTTACTGTATTTGGCCGTGTACCTACTAAAAATCAAGTCTAATTGAAATGACTGAGTTATAGCAAAAAAGTGCTCAAAAGAGCAGCTACTGCCCAAGTGCTGCGACACCTTACGCCTTCGTTGGTGAAATTGCTACAGAATCAAGTGGAAACCAGAGCATATGAAATGGCGACCGAGAGTGCGCAAGGATGTTTCAACGGCGTGTTGCTATCTGAATCTTTCTTTGCCGTAGAACTGAAAATCATCATGACCATTACGATTTCTGGAATCAACCTTTCCATAGCGATACGAACATGTTAGCAGGTCACAACAAAATTCTGTTGGGTAGGAAATCTGTCAGACATTTTTCTAGATTTTAGCTGAAAATTCCTCTAAACTAGTAATTCACAAACTTCTACATGTCGCTGCCCACTTACAACGGCTATGAATTTCGGAGATCCAGCCACACATAACAAAAATATATAAACGACGAGACATTTACAAGACACTGAAGACGACAGTTGAGGTCGAAATACGTATCTGTCAAAGGATGCAAATTCTTAGTGGAATTCAAAGGAACAGTACTTAACGCGATTTTCTTTTTACTTACAGATATTCCCCTAACAAGCCCAGGTTAATCATCATGAGACATTTTGATTTTGTTGAAAGCTACCTAAAGTTTAGAGTTGTAATTTGCATTCTCGGAGAAATCCTAATACATTTACTCAAAAATTATTATTTTTCAAGAGCAAGAAATTCATGCTACGATTGCTCCGGGAATTTCTGGAAGGGATTCTTCCATAAATTTCTGCTTGTCCCTTCGGGAATTTATCTGAAAATTCTTCCAGAAGTTCTTAAGGGGATTCTACCAGGAAATGTTTGGAGGATGCTTCCAGGAATTCTTCTGAGGATTTTTATAAGAATACCTTTAGATGTGTCCCTAAGATTTTTTTTTCAAGCATTGCTCATGAGGTACCTCCAGAAGTTTTTTCACGGGATTCCGTCACAAACTCTTGCAAGGATTCCTCCAGAAATTACTTCTGGTATTCCTGCAGTATTTTTCCAAGAATTTCTGCAGGAACACAGAGATGTATCCATAAATTGCTATAGCGATTTCGCCTGTAATTCCTCCTAGAATTATTCAGTGGATTCATCCAGGATTTTTTCTAGGGATTCTTTCAGAATTTCCTTCAAGAATTTCCTCTTAGAAGTCCTTGAGGAATTCCTACTGGGATTCCTCGAGAAATTTTACCGAGGAATCATCCAGGGATTTCTTTCCGGGGATCCCTCTTAGGGTTTCATAAAAAATATGTAGATTTCTTTAGTTATTTCTCTATAGATTTCCCAATGGGTTCATGTATGGATTTCTAGGGGATTTCCTCGTGTTATTCCTAAACGAATATCTCATACTGAATTACTTAAGGAATTTCTGTTGTGATTTCTTCCTAAATTCTTACAGAAAATTTAGAATTTCTTGCTGGGAATTCTCCTGGAATTCATGCTAGAATTTATCAAGCCATTTCTGCTGGGATTCCTCCAGGAATTGCTCCAGATATTCCCTCAGAATTTTTGATAAGGAACTGTTCGTGAATTTCTCCAGAAATTTCATATGAAATTCTGATAGGGATTTCCAGGAATAACTCTAAGAATGTCCCTAGAGATTTCTACGGACATTGCAATAGGTATTCCTTCAGAAATTATTCATGGGATTTATACCGAAACTCCTCAAAAGGTTTTCACAAAAAATACCTGTAGGAACTGGATGTTCATAAACCACGTAGGTCAAAGTTAACCCATCTCATACCCCATAATCTCCCTTCTCGTAGACTTTGTTCATACAAACATTTTGGAATTTGTACTTGTATATTATTTTGAAGTTTGATACGATATATTGTTATAATTCGGTTTTTAAATTTAAAAAAATGTACTGTTTTTTGATCGATTTTATACGAAAGAGCATATTTTTCAGAGCCATGGCTAGCCACTACGATTTTTTTCAGATTTTTAGAACTTCATTTTGGTAACTAAAATTAAATTCAAAGAGATTTTCTGAAATCACCTTTTGACAGCTGGGCAACTGTTTGACAGCTCCGGCCAGTACAAAATGCGACGAGGGGGGATTCAACAAATCGCTTCCAGGCAAATTTCAAAATGAGTTTAAAATAGGTTCCCGGGCACCAAAATTCATGAAATTTTTTTTTTTATCTGTATTAACGAGATTTTTAGCCCTCGGCTAGTTCATCTCGGGACCCACGCTTTACTTCCCTTCCGAAGGAAGAACTCACATTTTGCGAGTTTGTCGGGAGTGGGATTCGAACCCAGGTCCTCGGCGTGATAGTCAAGTGTTCTAACCATCACACCAGGTCCGCTCCACATTCATGAAAATTTGTATTTCTTCTCAATTTGGCATGCAGATTCAGAATATGGAATTATCTCAACACAGCTAAAGAAGCCAATTCTAGATGATAAAATGCATAAAGTAGGGAGATTTATTTAAATTTCTGAATTTTTTTTTCCAAAAAGTTATATACATATTAAGTTTATTTTACACAAAAATGCTTTCAATATTAAAACATTTAATGGAAGCTGCATTTCGTGTTTATCGAGATGCAATTGTCCATTTAAAAGTGTCCAACATATATCGTGGCCAGCCAAAATATCATGATCACGATAAAATAATACCCCACGCAAACGTCCTCCCGTTCCCACCCACATCTCTCCTATCTCCCGCACCCCCCTGAAAAATCCCTTCAATTTTCCCGTTCATTTGGTGTTGTGCTGTTTTTAGTGGAATGACACTCACCTTCCAATCTGCTCCGCTATTTTGTTCCTCTTGATGGGTCGCCGAATCTTGCCACAATCGGCATTTCTCCTCTTCATTATCCGCGTTGCTTTCTCCGTGCCGTCTCCGTGGTTGTTCCGTTTGGGGTTCGCTTCCACCGAAATGATCTCCCGCCGGCCGCCTGAAACGGCTTTGGGACACTAAACTCACACAAACAAGCTGGACGACGGTTGCGGCTACGACACACCTCCGCCCTCCACCGACGCGGGGATCCTTGGACACTGGGACTTCTTCGCCGCTGCTGTGACTGTGACGGATCTCTTCTTCTCGCGTTTATAAACTCACTGCTGCTGCTGCAAAGGGGCAAACTATTTTTCCTGCTTGTTTTTGCCTTCCGATTTTCGCGGCGTTAAATTTAGAATGACTCTTCTTGTGCGGACGAGGCGGCTGAGGGGTTTTTTCCCGTGTTATTTTGCTCTTTTTTAGCACCCACTCATTCGGTACCCCTACTGGCGTAGCATGTGAAAAGAACGCAAGCATTATTAGGTATGGATCAGAATCAAACATTTTTATGAATTTTATTTCAGTAGGTTTCGAAAATTAATTCTTGTAAACTCTTCTGACCTCGCCAGGTGTTAGTATCCGGATATGATGCGTTTGGCATAAGCATTCTTTGACATAAACACGATTACACCGCAGAATTTCATTAAATAATGGACTAAATAGGACGCAATCAGTGAAGTACTAGATTGAAAGTAGTGAGCTGGATTTTTGTATGGTGAGATGATCAGTTCTCCATTTCTGCGATGAAATGGTGCAAACAGCGTGGGTTATATGGTTTCCTGCCTAATTTGATGCTGTTTGAGCAAAGCTTTGGGTAACTGTGTTGTTGAAGTTGCTAGAAATAAATAATACAACAACACAGTTACCCAAACTTTTGCTCAAATAGCATCAAATTAGTCAAAAAATCATATAACATATAACAGCTGTTTGTACCATTTCATTACAAAAATGGAGCACTGATCATCTCACCATACAAAAATCCAGCTCACTACTTTCAATCTAGTACTTCACTGATTGCGTCCAATTCTCCGTTTCTGCAATGAAATGGTGCAAAAAGCGTGGGTATTATGATTCCTTGCCTAATTTGATGCTGTTTGAGCAAAACTTTGGATAACTATATTGTTTATGTTGCAAGAAATGGAGAAAACAGCAACACTGTTGCCCAAAGTTTGGCTCAAACAGCATCAAATTAGGCAAGGAATCATAATACCCACGCTTTTTGCATCATTTCATTGCAGAAACGGAGAATTGACCTTCTCACCATACTAAAATTCAGCTCATTACTACAAATCTAGTACTTCGCCGATCTATCCTATAGGACGCAATCAGTGAAGTACTAGATTGAAAGTAGTGAGCTGGATTTTTGTATGGTGAGATGATCAATTATTCATTTCTGCAAAGAAATAGTGCAAACAGCGTGGGTTAAATGATTTCTTGCCTTATTTGATGATGTTTGAGCAATAGTTTGGGAAGCTGTGTTGTATTATTTTTCTTGCATCTTCAACAACACACCAAATTAGGCAAGAAATCTTATAATCCCCGCTGTTTGCACCATTTCTTTGCAGAAATGGAGAATTGATCATCTCACCATACAAAAATCCAGCTCACTACTTTCAATCTAGTACTTCACTGATTGCTTCCCATAGGACGCAATCAGTGAAGTACTAAATTGAAAATAGTGAGCTCAATTTTTGAATGGTGAGATGATCAATTTTCCATTTCTGCAATAGGACAGATCGGTGAAGTACTAGATTTGTAGTAATGAGCAGAATTTTAGTATGGTGAGAAGGTCAATTCTCCGTTTCTGCAATGAAATGGTGCAAAAATCGTGGGTATTATGATTCCTCGCCTAATTTGATGCTATTTGAGCAAAACTTTGGGCAACAGTGTTGTTGTTTTCTCCATTTCTTGCAACATAAACAACATAGTTATCCAAAGTTTTGCTCAAACAGTATCAAATTAGGCAAGGAATCATAATACCCACGCTTTTTGCACCATTTTTTTTTGCAGAAACGGAGAATTGACCTTCTCACCATACAAAAATTCAGCTCATTACTACAAATCTAGTACTACACCGAACGTGCCCCATTATATATGCAAAAATAAACTTTCTAGAAATTTCTTCAGTTACCTCTGACAAAATTTTTCAAGGAATTCCTGGAAGAGCCCTGGAAGAGTTTCCGAAATCACTAAAGATTTTTTTTAACTTTGGATGAATTTCTGATAAAACTCCTTGCTGACATTCATAGAAAAATCCATAAACTACTGAAGAAGTCTCTGGAAATATTCATGTAGAAGTGAAGTTGCAAAAAGAATTCGTGGAGGAACTTTTGAATAAATGTTCTGTCTAATTTCGATCAAAATCTCAGAAGATATTCTTTCAGAGAGGTTTCTTTTATTTCTCTTGGATTTTCTCGCGGGTTTTCGGTCGCAGTCCCTCCCGATTTTTTTTTTCTTTTCAGAGCTCCATGGACTTCCTTAAAATTCACTCCCTGGTTTACTCCCAGAACATTTTTTCGAGATGTCCCAGTTTTTTTTTTCCAGGAATTCTTACGAAGGTCCTCTCGTATGAATAGGTCTTGCCATCTCGATCCTGACGTATAATGTAGAAAACGTGGAAGCTGAGTTCGTCTTCAGAAGAAAGCCATGTTTCACAAAGTGTAATTATATCACAATCAAAGTTGTGAATCAAAACCTTAAACAGGTATAATTTAGGTTTTAAGCTATAACAGTTCCACTGTAGCACAGTGATCGTATCATGCACCTCTCTTGATGAATTATCGAAAGATATGATCGACGCAAGGAGGGGCCATGGAGTAGTCAAATTCCGAAGATATTCTTCAAATGCTGGGAGAAAAATAACAAATATGCCAAGAGTCGGAAAGCCCATTAAATAAAGGATCCACATGGGCCCTAAAAGTGAAAAGTCCTCGCCCTTTAAGCGGCATGGGCGCCCGATATGTGAATATGCAAATAGACATTGCAGTTTGGAGGAATCAAAATTACAGTTAAGATTTGTTTCTAGTTTCGTAAACCATATGAGTATGTATGAGTATGAGCAATTCCTCCAGGAATTTTTCCATAGCTTGCTGCAGTGATTCCATCTTGAATTCATCCAGAGATTCCTTTAAGAATTCATCTAGGGATTCCACCAGATATTTCTTCGGTATTTTGACCTGGGATATCTTTAAAGGTTCCTCCAGGAATTTCTCCATAGATCCTTTAACGCATTTCTGCAGGTATTCTTTCAGAGATTTCTTCAAGGATTTCTACATATATTCCTTCCGGTATTCCGCTGGAGATTGCTCCAATTATTCTATTTGGGATTATTCAAAGACTTTCAAAGTATTTATGCAGGAATATATTGAAGAATTTTTTTCAGAAAATTTTACTAGAGATTATTCAAAAATTAATCCAGGAACTTCTTAAAAATCCATTAGGAGTCCATCTGAGTATTTCTTCAATAATTCGTCCATGGATTTATTCAAATTTTTACCCTGGTATTCCTACAGAAATTCACTAAGAATGTTCTCGTGAGATTCCTCATGGGATTGCTTCCGGGATTCATCATGGGGTTGCTTCACAAATTTCTCCAAGATACCTTCAGTGATTTACCTGGGAATTCGTTCTGTGATTCTTTCGGGAACAACTTCCAGGATTTTTTTTTAAACTGCCTCCGAGAGCTCTTCTTGGAATTCTTCCAGAAACTTCTCCAGGAATTAATCTAAGAATTCCTGCAGAAACTGTTTAGAGAGTTTCTTAAGAGTTCCTCTTGGGATTGCATTCAAGCTTCCTCCTGGGGTTTCTTCAGGAACTGCTACAGGGATTGCTCCAAAAGTTCCTCTGCTTACTCTTTTCAGGATTTCTCCAGGATTTCCTCTGGAATTTCATCGATTTCTTCAGTACTTCCTTCTGGGTTTCACCGTACTATACATTGCATGGTGAATGCCCGAACTCATTTAGGAGGAATTCCTGGAGTAATCTTCATCTTGTGTGTTCCATTTGTGCTGAAAAAAAAATAATTTTTGAAGTTCGAAAATATGTAGTCGAAAAACACTCAATTGCTTTGATGCACCTCTTAATTTCAATGGATTTGGCTGAAATTTTGACCAATTACTTCTTTTAGGGTGCCAATCAAAATATGGGGCTGAACATGGGATTCCTCAAGGAATTTCTCTAGAGATTCCTCCAGGAACTCCTTCAAGCATATCTCCAAAAATTTCTCCAGGGGTTCCTCAAGGCACTCCTTCAGGAATTCCTCTTGGGGTTGCTCTAAGCCTCCAGGAATTTCTCAAGAAACACCTTCACAATACCTACGCCAATTTCTCGAGGAATTTATCCTCATGGATTCCTTTAGAAATTTCCCTAGGAATTCCTCTCGGAATTTATCCACGAATTATTCCAAGATTTTTTTCTATCGATTCCTCCATGAATTCCTTCCCAAGTAACATTTTGATAGCCAATTAGTCTTGTAGAGGTTCGTTTTAAAACACAGTACCTTTTATTTTGGTTTTATGATGGTTCTAAGAACCTCTTCTACTCGACTATAAAATTTGACTTGGGTTATGAGATTCTTCTAGGAATTCCTTAAAGGATTTCTTGAGGAATCCTCCAGGGATTCCCTTAGAAATTCCCCCCGGAATTTATCCAGGAATTATTCCAGGCATTCCTCCAGGACTTTTCCGGGAGTTCCATCAATAACTTCTTCAGTAATTAACCCAGAATTCCTCCACGAATTGATCCAGTAATTCCTACAGCAATTCCTCCAACAATTTTCCCAGGAAATCCTCCATGGATTCCTTCAGATATTCTTTCAGGAATTCCTCTAGGATTTTTTCCAGGGATTCCTCCGGGATTTCTTCCAGGATTTACTCCAGGAGTTCCCCTGGAAATTCCTCCAGGAATTTCTTTAGAAATTTCTCCAGGGATTCCTATTAGGATTCTTCCAGACATTCCTCCAGAAATTTCTTCGACGATTCCTCCAGAAATAGTTCTCGGGAATTCCTCTAGGAATTTCTTCTACAATTTCTCCAGAGATGCCTCCCAGAATTCTTTCAGAGATTCCTCCAGAGATTTCTTCTAGAAGTCCTCTAGGGATTTCTCCAGGAGTTCCACTGGAGATTCCACCTGGAATTTGCCTAGGAGATCCTCCAGGCATTTCTCCTCAGGTTCCTTCCGAAATTGCTTCAGGGATTCCTCCAGCGAGTTTCCAAAACGTCTTCCAGAAGTTCTTCCAAGAATTTCTTCAGAAATTTCTCTAAGGATTCCTCCAGGAATTCCCCAATATGTTTCTTCTCCAGGGATTCCTCTCAGATTTCCTCTATTTCTTCAAAAATATGCACTAGGCATTCATCCAAGAATTTCTTCAGGGAGTCCCCCAGGAAATTCTCCTGGAATACCTCCAGGATTTTTTTTAGGGTTTCCTCCACGCATTCATCCAGGAATTCCTCCAGAGACGGCTCGATGAACAATCTCAAAGGATCATTTTATGGTTTTGCAACATTTTATAATATCGAATCGATGTGAAAACATCGATTCAAAGCATCCATAAAATCGGTGAATCGATTCTGCTGGCCAGATTCGAATCGTATAACAAAAATCGATTTCTCAGCCAAACTTGCCCAATGCTATCCTGGACCGATTTGGAATCGAATAAACGATCATCATAACAAATGTTGAGTTTCTTAATAGGTATATAGAATATATGTATGTAATACATACATGTATTATTATTTTTGCGTATGTATGTACAGGTACTCTTCGAAATAACGTACAAAAAAAAATCTCTTTGTACGTTATATCGAAGCAGAGATAAATTTAGTATTTTTTATGCTAGTGTTTTTTTTTTTTTTTTGTCTGTATTAACGAGATTTTAACCCTAGGCTAGTTCATCTCGGGACCCACTTTTTACTTCCCTTTTGTGAGTATGTCGGGAGTGGGATTCGATCCCAGTGTTGATGTATTCGACGAGAAATTAACCCTAAATAATGATTTCGGTGAAATTCACAAAATCAATAATGAAACGCATGAGTTTTCACGAAAAAGTATTTTTGTTTTTTGTGCTTCGATATAACGTACACTAATTTTTTCCCAATTTGCGCTAATTCTGGGTAGCAAGGCTAATGCTGCAACAAAACATTGATTTGAGTCATTTCGTAGATTAGATGGTGGTTATTGTATTGTATTTATTTTACGAAACGGCAACATGTTAGTTTTTAACTTTAAGTCATGTCAAGGAATATATTACTGGAAAAAATGAAATTTTTCAATGTTGTACGTTATATCGAATTCGCTATATCGAGGGTACGTTATATCGAAGAATACCTCTCGCGTTACATTTGAAAAGGGCCTATCCCCAGAACGTAAACATTGAGAAAAACCGATGCAAACATTTTCCATCACATTTCCTATTCGTATTTTTCAGTTTGAGGATTTTTCAACATGCTTTTCGTTATGATGACACAAGATTAGATGTATCTATGCATCAATAATCAAAGTTGCATTAAATTTTATCAAAAAAGTATGAAAAATGATAAACATGTTAAGCTAATTTGAAATATTTCACCCGGGATCGGCCTTATTGTGAGTCTTTCTGAAATTTTCTTAGCGTGGTTCGGCCCCCCGAATGAGTCCGTTGTTGACATCGAATCAAGGCTCGGTCCTTTTTGAGAGAGAGAATTCTCTCTCCCGGCGCTCGGGCCGGGAGCCGCTCGGAAAATTTTCGGTTGTCGGCCCTTTAAACGAGAAGGCTTACCAATGTAAACAAAATTTTACCGTTACTGGCCCATTTGGAGCACGGGCTTATGAATGATTGGGAAAAAAGCAGGGATTGGCCGTTTTGAAGGTGGGGTTTATTCTGATAAGATTAACGGTTAGGTAGGTGATCTTTGCACAGTAGGTTACTGTTGGGGGATGCTATGGAATGGTATTAAAATCGATTTGTTTACATTTTAGGGATAGGCCCTTTTCAAATGTAACGCGAGACCTGTATTATGTAGGTTTGTTTATTGTAATCTATGAAAAATATGTAAAAACGCAAATTTTACAACTTGTTCAAACGACTTCCCGACTCTTTTCACATGTTACGCCGGATTCCCCTCGGTCGCCTCCTGCCCGCAGCCAGCACTCCCTGGGGGATCGTATGGACCTGACGCGAGTGACGAAAACGTCGTCGAATCGAATGTGTTGAAAATTGCTTCTTTTCCGTAGAGAAAACACTCTCACTGTCAAAATAATTTTCTACCAGCGCAGCGCCACTGATTTTCCACCCCAAATCTGCTTGGCTTGGGGCTTCGTGGAAAGTTTTGGAAGCTCCGCACAAAACCAATAATTCTATTTCCCCCGTCTCACTTCACCCACCAGCAGCCCCACACACCAACAACCCACACCAGATAGCACTGAATCGTAGCAGCTTTCACGGGAAAAAAAAGCAAAAATCGAACCTTCTCCACGGCACCTTTTTGGCAGCTTCCTGCTTCTGGCTGCTGCAGCTGCTGTTCCGCCAGCCAAACTTTACGCGACGTTTGAACTAAATATTTTCCCCAGAAAAACCCATCCTCCGGATGCGCATCGACCAACCACTCTGCACGGCCGCGGATGTGCAGTTTCCGGGTCGCGACGAGATTCGACCGAGATTTTTCACACTGCTGCCAGAGTCGGAAACAATCACCAACCAACCAATCAACCACAAGCACCACTTTTTTCCGAAGACGGCGACGACGTTTTCGTCGGTCGCTTTTGGGGCCACTTTTCACCTCTTACCGAGCACTCCGAAGATTTCCTTTAGCCTTTTCCACCGAGCACCTGGATGGGCTTCACAACTTTTCACCACCTAGGAAACGATCGTCCATCGAAAATCGGTTTTTCCTCTTCCTTTTTCGCGATAGGAGTTCGACGGCGGATGATGGTTCTCGCGTTTGTCGTTTTCGTCTTATTTTCACTCTGCGTGCGATACGATGGCTGATGGCCTCTGAACTGCTTGCTGCTGCTGCTCTTGTTGCTTTTTGCTCCTTCTTCGTTCCGTTTTTGTCCACGGCGAAATGCATGCGATCCGTGATGGAAGCTGCGCGAGAAATGCGATGTTTTTGGCGAGAATTGCGTCAAAAGTGCGAGAGACAACAAAAGGCGAAAATCTTTTTGACGGGAAAACGAGCAATTTTGGCATTTGCGCGGATGCATCAAAATTCGTCGACGTTCAAATCGTCGACTTGTATCGTTTTTATCGACTATCGTTCATTTCCCACTAGTTGCATTGGTATTAGTGACAACCTGGATTTTGATAATCCAAAACAAAACGATCATCCGGGTGGTTCTCGCAGTACTGTTTATCCGAAACTTTTGCCGAGAATTATTAATTTACGCGTTTTATTTTTCTTTGGAGTTTCACTAGTTTTAATACAAATTAAATTTTTATACATATTGCCTGTGAGGATAATAACAAATCCGAAGACGAGATGGTGATGCCGTACAAATCGGCATCCGGAGAGTCCGGAAGGTGCTTTCAAGAATCCAGATTGTACCACACATCGGTTAGCTGGCTGGAATGGGGATCGTGGCTTTGATATCGAGCTGGAAGACGATATTGCCGCTTGGTGTGAGAACTTCCACGATAATTATAAGACAATCTAGGAACCGCGGATTTCCTAGCGACTGCGGATGTTCTATACGAACACGCGAAATCCATATAAGTGCAACTGAAGCTGTGTGCTAACTGTCCGGACCATAATTCACCGCAGAACAATTAGCTGGCGTACACGGGTGAGTTTCAAATACTGGTCCCTTAATTTGGAATACATATGATATGCGTTGATTTTCAGAGCTTGATGAGACGCCGCGTAATGTTCTGCATAATTGTGAACTACGGTGCCGCGAGATGATCACCCCGAAAGTACAAAGTACGGAAGATAATTGCTCGACAGCACAGAAGCTGGCTAGATTCCGTTAGATCTGGACCTGTTAGATGGATTCGATGAGCATACTTTGTGATGCCACTGTTTATTCAAGATAAGATGTCGATTGCTGAAGACCGCCTGAATAGGGCCGACTGTGGGACACTGTTTCGGAAACGGAACGAGAACTGCAGCTGGAACTGGTGTGTTTGGTTGAACGTTGAACTTTAAGGATCAACTGGAGGCTATCAGATAGGCCTCCCATTATCAGATCAAACGGAACGATCTTCCCCTACTTGTGCAAGATTACTGTAAGTGTTAAGTGGGAATGACATACCCTCAGTGTACCAGTAGCCGCTCGTGTTCCAATCGCCGATCAAGAGTGTAGAAAACAGAGTTCCCTGCAAAAATAATTGTTTTTCCACGGATATTCAAAATATGCGTGCCAAATTATACACGGATGAAGACAATCGTACATTTTTATGCCAATAAACATCATTTTTAAGTCGGTGAGCGGCTATTGGAACACGAGCGGCTACTGGTGTCTGATGGTAATTGACATTCAAATTTTCTTTGACACGATTACAGGAGAAACCAAGTAGTTGCGGCAAGATATCGAGGGCGAACAATGGGATGTCCCCGAGAATGAACCCGCGCATACGCTCCGGCTGGATGAATTCCAGGTTCATCTGGTGGACTCGAAGGACATACTTCTCGCCATGTTATCGGAACTCAGGCGGCAGTCGGTTATTACCGACCTTAATCGGTGCAAACAAGATTCCCCACATTCAGCTGGCCAAGTGGGACGATGTGTAAATGATCTGGCCATCCAGCTGGAGCCGTCGGATTGGACCTTGACGAAGAAAGTGTTCAACCAAGATTTTCTAAGCTGTCGTTTGCTCTACCAAAATTTTCATATTTTAAAAGGCACTGTAGTCTTCCAATGTGATTTATAGGATTTATAGCACCTCGAAGGCATCGGTCATATCCTAGGAACTATGCTTACACGGGGGACCGTGTAGAAACACTGGAAAATCTGAAAATATTGAAAATGTTCTCACCTTTGAATATCCGAAGATTGTTTCAGAGAGTTCAAGCAGAAAGGGAGGTGGTAATGTAGCATGGGTGGATTCTAGGGATTAGTGTAGAGGTGGCAAGGGAAGGTTGAAGGGTTTGGAGGAGGAGAATCCATACTGGTTTTAAGGAGGGTTTCAGAGAATTTTTAGAGGTTCTTCTTCTTTAGGGCTCTACGTCCCCACTGGGACTTGGCCTGCCTCGCTTCAACTTAGTGTTTTTTAGCACTTCCACAGTTATTTTTAGAGGTGTCAAGGACGGTTCAGACTTTAGACGGACAAATCAAAAGATCAAGGACACTGTCATAAAGTGTTCAAGAGGATATAAGGCGTTGTTTGGGTGGGACATAAGGCTTAGGGGTGTTCCAGGACATTTTCAGCAGATCTACATACGTTATCAATGGGGTTTTGTTACCATTCTTCTGATGTGCAACATTCTATAGGTCTATGAATTATAGAGTTATGTCCATAAATGTAGAAGGTCCTCCACAAGCTCTCGCGAATATAGGCATCAAGATACATGCATATACATACATACATTTATTTGTTCAACATCACATTTAAGACAAGACATAACCAACAATAGTACGTCAGGCCAGGCCAGTAGGCATCAAGATCTACAAGCGTAATCAACAGATTGTTACATAAATGATACAGAGCAATACATACAGAGCCATTGAGCATTGTTCTTTAAAGAACAAATTTACAAAGATATTCTAGGTCATCCAAGGACGAGAGTAAAAGCCTTGAGATCTACAAGCGTAATCCATGGATTGTTGTTACATTACTGACACGGTGCACCATCATAACTGGAGCATTGTTCTGTGAAGAACTAATTTTCAACGATGTTCTAGGTCCTCCAAGAACTTCCGCGAGTGAAGGTCGTCTGATCTACAAGGAGGGGGCGAGTACGGCCAAGCTTTACGGCCCTTACAAAAAAGATTTTCATACAAAAAAGCATTACGGAGGGGAGAGGGGGGTCGAAAAACGTCGATTTGAGCGTTATGTAATAAAAGGATGCTGCCAGAGCCTTTTAGATGTTAATGCCTATAACTCAAAGGGTTTAAGGCTTGGTTTAAGAACAAACGTCTTGACATCCCGCTTTAACAGTGCATCAAAACTTCAAACGCACAAATCTCAAGAAACAAGCTTCACAACAAAACATTTCATTATTCTGTTCTTGCTCACTTGTAATAAAAACCTAAAATAAGAAGATCAGGTGCGCTGGTTTTGTTTACGAAGAGATTTGTGCCATCGATATCGTGAGGAGGTGCCAAAGTCGGCAATTTTGGGGTTCTAACAAGTTTGTCCTTAAAGAGTGAACCTAATCTATGTAGAGTTGCAATGGGATTCATAAGATTTATTCTGATAGTTGTAAACAGGCCGTTCGCAATGCTGGGGGTGGATCTGGCCAAAGTCTACGCTCCATACAAATTTCGAAAATTTTGTATGGACAAAAGTGTACGAGGGGGGAGGGGGGTCTGAGATGGCCAAAAATGAGTACGTAGTTGATGGACAGCCTACGACTATAGACTACAATAGACTATCTTCTATGGACCTGTAGGGTGCTGCATCGCATTGGTAATCTCATAACAACCCATTGATCACGCTTGCAAATCTAAAGGCCTGTATTCGCGAGAGTTCTTGGATGACCTAGATCATCTTTTAAAATGGCTACTCAAAAAAAAACTATCTTCCACGGACCTGTAGGATGTTGCATCGCATCATTAATGTAATAACCAATTGATCACGCTTGTAGATCTAAAGGCCTATATTCACGAATTTTTTTGGAGGATCTCAAGGAGGACATCTTGCGTAATCAGCACATCTACAGGAAAATCTTCCATTGATCTGTAGGTTGTTGCATCGTCTCAGTAATATAATAACAACCTATTGATCACGCTTGTACATCACTCGCGGAAGTTCTTGGAGGACCTACAACATCTTTGAAAACTAGGGTAGGACGGGGCAAGATGAGCACCCCTCCGTTATACTACTTTTATGATGTATTTTGCCCAAACAACTTCATAATCCGTTAGAATGTACTTCATCCTGTTTGTAAACCTGATAAAAGGTACTTCATAATAAACGAATTAAAAAGTATCATCAAATTAGTCATAGCATAGATTTTTAGCATTTTATTATAAGAAATCATCAGAATAAAATAAGGTTTTTATGTCAAAATAAATTTTTTACCATAATTCTGTTGGAGCTAGTCCACCATGGCCACGCAGGCCATAGCGAGGCTAGCTCCGTCGATGCCTGTTTCTAAATTACAATGAAAATAAAACGCTAGACATCTTCCATCAAACTAGACGGCTGCCGACTGATACCTCAATCAGCAACCGCCACACTCTTTATTCATTCCAGGTATATACAATATGACAATCTTCTTTAATAACAACATACCTACGCCAACAAATCTACCTCGCTCCAACACTCCAAACTCGTACCTGAAGGTTCGACGCTACCCGAGCGTTCAACGCTACCTAACTTCCAACACTCCTCCTTAGCGTCGCCACCTTCGAACCACGATTACCTCCTCCTGGCTCGAAGCTCCTCCTCACTCCAACGCTTGGCAAGTGGCCCAACTCCGACGCTTGCACCAGCTCTACACCAGTTCCGAGCTCCGACCAGGTCCATCTCCGAGCTCCACCTTCATGTTGTCTTCCGGATCACTCCTCCTGTCGCCAACCTCTTCGTCCAGGTGCGACCACCGTGCTGCATCCGATCCAACTCAACAATCCTCGAGCTCCGTCCGGTGACCAGCCAGCAGTCATCCAGTTGACCCGTATCGCCAACATTCCCATGGATCCAGTCCTCCGTTGCAGCCAATCCATCCGCCCAAGGATCCCGTGCGGCGACTCCGCGACTTATGCGGCCGATCCTTCTCCCGGTCGATACGTGCTGTGGAACACGCTCCTGGGCCCATAACCTGTTGGAGCTAGTCCACCATGGCCACGCAGGCCATAGCGAGGCTAGCTCCGTCGATGCCTGTTTCTAAATTACAATGAAAATAAAACGCTAGACATCTTCCATCAAACTAGACGGCTGCCGACTGATACCTCAATCAGCAACCGCCACACTCTTTATTCATTCCAGGTATATACAATATGACAATCTTCTTTAATAACAACATACCTACGCCAACAAATCTACCTCGCTCCAACACTCCAAACTCGTACCTGAAGGTTCGACGCTACCCGAGCGTTCAACGCTACCTAACTTCCAACAAATTCTGGTTATCAGCCAATATTAATAGCTTATTGCAAAGCATTGTGATATTTTTCCAGATATCAACTGCTCGAGTCTACTGTTAAATAAAAACTGTCTTTATTTCAATCTACAAGTTTAAAAATCACTTAATTCTACATACATAGATTTGTTCTCTACACAATACTTATCCTAGTGGGAGGTGAGAGAGAGAGAGAAAGAGAGAGAGAGAGAGAAAGTATAAGCGAATAAGGCACCAACGCTTGTTGCGTGATGCACTTGGCAGCAGTCTAAGTAATTTATGTGTATGCAAGTATTATTGCATAAGAACGGAGTGCTATGCTGAAAGAGTCGAGTTACGGTTCAAATTAGTCTATAGTTCAACCAGGACAAATCTTCTTCTTCTTCTTCTTTATGGCTCGACGTTCCCACTGGGACTTGGCCTGCCTCGCTCCTCGCTTCAACTTAGTGTTCTTTGAGCAGTTCCACAGTTATTAATTGAAGGGCTTCCTTTGCCTGCCATTGCATGAATTTGTACATTGTGAGACAAGTACAATGATACACTATGCCCAGGGAGTCGAGAAATTTTTCCCGACTGGAACGGGAATCGAACCCGCCGTCTCCGAATTGGCGATCTATAGTTTTAACCACTATTCATTTATTTAGTTTTAACCACTAGGCTAGGCTAACTGGAAATCCCTAGCAGGACAGGTCGTCAGGACAAATCGTCATCCGAAATTCCATGGACGCAGTTGGCACAGGTTGGCAATATGGATATGCACCGATTCCTTAACACCGTGGATTCGCAATGTGTCACCGTGATCGGTTTTCACCGTGAAGTGACACTCATAATAAGGGCCACAGTCTCATTCCTCGTCACGAATCGGGATTCCGATCGAATTACGATTTGACGAACGTAACGATACGGACGTCGTAAACAAGAACATCACGGCGGGGCTGAATGCTCCTTGGCCTTCTTCCAGGCTCAGCGAAACCAAGAATACCTAGAAAATGCAAGGGGAAAGTTATAATTGCTTAAAATTGAAGTAAATAAATTCGTACCTGTACGTAAAAGACCTCATTAGAGCTCTGAGCGGCTCTATTCCTACCAAGCGACTTGCAAGTTAATAACAACCGCAACAACCAAAAGCAAGGCATACTTGTACCCAAGGGGTTGGTCATTCAGCACACTTCATTTGTGCCGTGATTTTTGAGCGTGTGCCAATATGTGCTTAAACTGTGCCGGTTGTTTTTCAGTATGTGTTGGAGGTGTGCCGAAGTGTGCCGGAGGTGTGCCGAATGTGCCCAGTGGAATATTTTCTTTAAATGTTTTTGCGCTAATTATAATCCTGTCTATTTTTGGCGAATGTTATTAGCCTAGTCGGTGTTTACCGACAAAATTCCACCCAAAACACTTGTCTAGAATCTGTATGAAGGGATTTTTGCAATCGTAAGTATGTTGACAGTTTGATTCCATACCGAAAAGTTGGATTTCTATGTTGTGCCCATGTGTGCCGGATTGTGCCGGCATGTGTGCCGAGATGTGCCGGCATGTGTGCCGGGCACAATGTGCCGAGTGACCAGCCCCTTGCTTGTACCACTGTTTAAGTTCTATCTTTTCGCGCAAGCTTGATGATGGCGCTGTGTTTTTGCTTCCAAAAAAATAATTAAATGCTGACCGAGATGTGCTTCAAATAAACATTTCCCGTTCTTCTCGTGTTTGATGCTTCGGTTTCCCTGCGGTACTATTCCAACTTGGCTTCGTGGCCGTGCGGCTAGTGTCACCAAGCATTTAGTCGCATCGTGCTGAGGGGCGTGGGTTCGATTCCCACCGCAGCTGTCAGGAATAGTTTTCGGCTGTGCCACTGGGCGTTGCATGCTAGTCCGTTGTCTAGTGTCGTGCTTCCTTCAAAGAGCGAATAGCTCACTGGAAGCGATTAAACGTGTCCGTGTCTTTTTTTTTAAAAAAAAAAAACTTCCAGTGGATTGTTAGTTTTCGGCGGAACCGTCGAATCCGTCGTAATACGTAGGTCCTGTAGAAACTGTCCTTCGATCCTACCGATCATTACCGCGCCTTTGGTGATGCGTTCTACCTTGTGCAGACCTTTGAACAGGGCTACGTGTTTGTGGGATTCTACTAGTTCCAGAATGTCGTGGCAGATTCTGAAGTTTAGCTCTGAAATAGTAAACGGTAATAATATTTAAAGGCCGTTGAACGATATTGTAATTAAGATGATTTTCCCGAGCCCTAAATAAGCTTGGGGTGCAATTAATTACCAGTATGCATTATATGGGTTCTTGTGTACTCCCAAGCCTGAAATCAGCATAGGATACACAAATCACCCGAGGATGCATTCAGTTCAAATTGTGCATCATATGGGATCTAGTATTATGTTTCCAGTTCAAAACCGAATTAGCGACATTTTTTCTTTGACTTCCGCTGCTTTTGCCTTTCGTTAAACACAATGTCGGAAGTGGGGCGCTGCATTGTACACCTGGTGCTCTATACAGCGCCCCACTTCCGACATTGTGTTTAACGCAAGGCAAAAGCAGCGGAAGTCAAAGAAAAAATGTCGCTAATTCGGTTTTGAACTGGAAACATAATATAGACGGATTTCGCGCCAACTCAGATTATAATGAAACTTTCTGGGTGTGTAGACCTTGACTGGATAAGCCACTTTGCATACTTAGTTTCTTCAAAAATTATCTAGACTATCGTTTGAAAAGGGCTAAACTTTTTTTACCGATTTTTTTTTCAAATGTGTTTAATAAAAAAATGACTACTGCTACAAGAAAGTGTTGTATGAGTGATTGTCACTAAATACGTTAAGTTTCAAGAAAAAATATTGAAAAAATTCCAAATTGAGCCCTTAAAAATCGTTTTTAAAAATTCAAAGTCTATTTACAAAAAAAAACACACCATCTTTGATATCGATGAAATTTTGTCTCCAGATAGGTAAATATGCTCCCTACCAACCGTCCATAGGTACACAACAAGATGGGCATTTTTAAGAAAAAAAAGTTTTTCTGACAAATTTTCATGTCCAAATCAAAAACTTATCAAAAACTAAACCAGTGAAGGTCGTAATCATCTCAGAATCCAGTGAAACACAATTTGTTAGGAGATTGTGTCTCATTTATTCAAGGAGATTTTGTCTTATTCATTCAATCAATTCATTTTTTATATTTAAATGAATACTTAAATGTATTCTCTTATGAAATGACGAATTTTGTTCCAAATCGTATTTGGAATTAGCAGCACCTTCTCAGATTACAATGAAACTTTCTGGGTGTGTAGACCTTGACTAGATAAGCCATTTTGCATACAGTCAGGTTTTTTTTACGCGGTTTTCATTTACGCGGCCGCGTAAATGAAAACTCCATACAAAAAAAAATTTCATCGTCTTATTTTTGCATGATTCGTCGAGAAATGGTGAGACTTTTTTTACGCGGTTTTCCGGATTTTGAACTGAGTTTTTTTTTTTTACGCGGTACGTATCCCCCGCGTAAAAAAAAACCTGACTGTACTTAGTTTCTTCACAATTTATCTAAACTGTCTTTTTTAATGGGCATTTTTTTTTCAAATGCATTTCGTAAAAAAATGACTACTCCCACAAAAAAGTGTTGTATGGTCCACTGCACGAATTTATGCTGGCCTGCTTACTCTCACACGAAATTTGACGTTTGAGCGGTGTCGGCACCGCTCAAACGTCAAATTTGCGGTGAGAGTAAACAGGCCAGCATAAATTCGTGCAGTGGACCATGGGTGATTTTCACAAAATAATTCAAAATAAAAAAAAAATGAAAGAAAACCAAATTGAGCCCTACAATGAAAAAATCATTTGAAAAAAAAAATCAAAGTCGGTTTACAAAAAAAAACATTTTCGTTTTCGATGAAAAATTGTCCCAAGATAAGTAATTATGTTCCCTACCAATCATCCATCAGGTATCAGCTCCAGAGGTACGTTTCCTCCAACCGTCCATACACGACCAGATGGGTACTTTTAAGTAAAAGCAGTTTTTCTAACAAAAACTTTTTTGTGTCAAAATTATTTTTAGTGTCTTTTGTTATTAAAAACTTAATCAGTGATGGTAAGAATCCCTCCAAAATCCAATGAACCACATTTTGTTATAGATTTTGTCTCATTTATTCAATCATTTAGAAAGGTTTTCTTTTATTTTATTTTCATAAATACTTTATTAAAAATGTATCCTTGTCGCACCTTTTTATCGACTTGTTTCAAATGCATTCAATGAAAAAATAACAACTCCTAAAAATAAATTTTGTATGGGTGACTATCACAAAATATTTCTAAGAAATAGTATTGAAAACATCCTGATTGTGCCCTACACTGAAACAAATAATTTAAAAATAATACAATTTCGATTAAAAAACACATTTTTGATATCGATGAAATTTCGTCTCAAGATAGGTAATTATGTTCACCACCAACCGTCCATACACCACAAGACGGGCACTTTTAAGAAAAAAAAGTTTGCCTAAAAATATGGTGTTTATGTTTTTGAATCGACTTTGAATTTTAAAAATGATTTTTTTTTTCAGTCAGTTTTTTGTAATAGTAGTCATGTTTTTTACTAAACGCATTTGCAAAAAATCGATAAAAAAAAGTTAGCCCTTTTCAAAAGACAGTTTAGATAAATTGTGAAGAAACTAAGTATGCAAAGTGGCTTATCTAGTCAAGGTTTACATATTCAGAAAGTTTTATTGTAATCTGAGAGGGAGCTGCTAACTCCAAATACGATTTAGGACGAAAATCACCATTTCCAAAGAGAAACCATTTGTAATAAAGTATTTATTTAAATATAAAAATTTAATTGATCGAATGAATAAGACAAAATCTCCTTGAATAAATGAGACAAAATCTCTTAACAAATTATGTTTCATTGGATTCTGAAATGATTACAACCTTCACTGGTTTAGTTTTTGATAACAAAAGACACTGAAAAAAAAATCGTTTGGACATGAAAAAGTTTTTGTTAGAAAAACTTTTTTTCCTTATGGAGTCAGTAGTGTGCGGTAGTTCTAGTTCGGCAGCAGCAAAGCATCGCGCGCTGGCTTTGCTAGATTTTTGCGAGTTTTTCTCTTTTCACTGTGAGCTCCGACGACGGGACGCCAAGCAGTCAGTAGTGTGCGGTAGTTCGGCAGCAGCAAAGCATCGCGCGCTGGCTTTGCTAGATTTTTGCGATTTTTTCTCTTTTCACTGTGAGCTCCGACGACGGGACGCCAAGCAGTCAGTAGTGTGCGGTAGTTCGGCAGCAGCAAAGCATCGCGCGCTGGCTTTGCTAGATTTTTGCGAGTTTTTCTCTTTTCTCTGCGAGTTCCGACGAAGGGATGCCAAGCAGTCAGTAGTGTGCGGTAGTTCTAGTTCGACAGCAGCAAAGCATCGCGCGCTGGCTTTGCTAGATTTTTGCGATTTTTTCTCTTTTCTCTGCGGGGCTCCGACGACGGGACGCCAAGCAGTCAGTAGTGTGCGGTAGTTCTAGTTCGGCAGCAGCAAAGCATCGCGCGCTGGCTTTGCTAGATTTTTGCGAGTTTTTCTCTTTTCACTGTGAGCTCCGACGACGGGACGCCAAGCAGTCAGTAGTGTGCGGTAGTTCGGCAGCAGCAAAGCATCGCGCGCTGGCTTTGCTAGATTTTTGCGATTTTTTCTCTTTTCTCTGCGAGTTCCGACGAAGGGATGCCAAGCAGTCAGTAGTGTGCGGTAGTTCTAGTTCGGCAGCAGCAAAGCATCGCGCGCTGGCTTTGCTAGATTTTTGCGAGTTTTTCTCTTTTCTCTGCGAGTTCCGACGAAGGGATGCCAAGCAGTCAGTAGTGTGCGGTAGTTCTAGTTCGGCAGCAGCAAAGCATCGCGCGCTGGCTTTGCTAGATTTTTGCGATTTTTTCTCTTTTCTCTGCGGGGCTCCGATGACGGGACGCCAAGCAGTCAGTAGTGTGCGGTAGTTCGGCAGCAGCAAAGCATCGCGCGCTGGCTTTGCTAGATTTTTGCGAGTTTTTCTCTTTTCTCTGCGAGTTCCGACGAAGGGATGCCAAGCAGTCAGTAGTGTGCGGTAGTTCTAGTTCGACAGCAGCAAAGCATCGCGCGCTGGCTTTGCTAGATTTTTGCGATTTTTTCTCTTTTCTCTGCGGGGCTCCGACGACGGGACGCCAAGCAGTCAGTAGTGTGCGGTAGTTCGGCAGCAGCAAAGCATCGCGCGCTGGCTTTGCTAGATTTTTGCGAGTTTTTCTCTTTTCTCTGCGAGTTCCGACGAAGGGATGCCAAGCAGTCAGTAGTGTGCGGTAGTTCTAGTTCGGCAGCAGCAAAGCATCGCGCGCTGGCTTTGCTAGATTTTTGCGAGTTTTTCTCTTTTCTCTGCGAGTTCCGACGAAGGGATGCCAAGCAGTCAGTAGTGTGCGGTAGTTCTAGTTCGGCAGCAGCAAAGCATCGCGCGCTGGCTTTGCTAGATTTTTGCGAGTTTTTCTCTTTTCTCTGCGAGTTCCGACGAAGGGATGCCAAGCAGTCAGTAGTGTGCGGTAGTTCTAGTTCGGCAGCAGCAAAGCATCGCGCGCTGGCTTTGCAAGATTTTTGCGATTTTTTCTCTTTTCTCTGCGGGGCTCCGACGACGGGACGCCAAGCAGTCAGTAGTGTGCGGCAGTTCTAGTTCGGCAGCAGCAAAGCATCGCGCGCTGGCTTTGCTAGATTTTTGCGATTTTTTCTCTTTTTTCCGTGAGCTCCGACGACGGGACGCCAAGCAGTCAGTAGTGTGCGGTAGTTCTAGTTCGGCAGCAGCAAAGCATCGCGCGCTGGCTTTGAAAAGTGTACAGGCCGCGTTTTCATTCGGTCGTCGTCGTCGTCGTCTATTTGACTGCTCATCTTCGTACGGGGCGATTTAGTGAGTTTTTGGTGGCAAAGTGTACAGGCCGCGTTTTCATTCGGATCGTCCGCGTGCACGTCGTCGTCGTCGTCGTATATTTGACTGCTCATCTTCGTACGGGGCGATTTATGATACGATAAATGCAACATCAACATTTTTTGCGATTTTAGTCAACAGACATTGAAATGTTCGTCACGTCAAGTGTCGGCCCAAGTTCCAAAGCCACGTTGGTTCAAATCACTTTATTTTCTCTTTCGTTAATTTTCGCACTTCGAAAACTATCTGAATGGTTCGTCATCTTCGATGTCGGCATGTGTTTTGTTTTAGTCCAAATGAAAATAAGTGGTTTGATATTAATAGGGTTGCATGAATCACTCCACTTACCAAAGTGAACTCATATCATGCGCCCTTTCCCCTCCCCACTAACAAAAAGCCCTTCCCATGACAGACGTGGAGACGCAGAGGTGATCTCGGTCTTTAGTAAGCAACGCACGTCATAATAACATTCCTTTCCTTCCTCGATGACCGTAAGGACGTGGCCGGCGCCGTTATTGACCTAATAAAGTTTGGAATTCTCGAAGATGCACATTGAGGACGGTAAGCTACTCCCAAGCTCCGTCTGTTGGTTCCTTGTGCAACTTCGATTGTTCTGGTCAATCACGGAGTAGCAACTACGAATAGTACGGTCATCTATGCTCTATGCTCATGCTCGAAAAACTTTTTTTCCTTATGTTCCTGGTTGGTAGGGAACATAATTACCTATCTTGAGACAAAATGAACGACAACAATAAGCTCAACACGAATCTGAAATAAAGTCTAGATTACACCCAAGCATCAAATACACTTAGGTGACATCAAATGATGAACGACAGCATTAAGCTCAGAACGAATCTGAAATAAAATGTAGTTCACACCCAAGCATCAAATACACTTAGGTGACATCAAATGATGAACGACAACATTAAGCTCAGAACGAATCTGAAAATAAAGTCTGGATCACACCCAAGCATCAAATACACTTAGGTGACATCAAATGATGAACGACAACATTAAGCTCAGAACGAATCTGAAAATAAAGTCTGGATCACACCCAAGCATCAAATACACTTAGGTGACATCAAATGATGAACGACAACATTAAGCTCAGAACGAATCTGAAATAAAATGTAGTTCACACCCAAGCATCAAATACACTTAGGTAACATCAAATGATGAACGACAACATTAAGCTCAGAACGAATCTGAAAATAAAGTCTGGATCACACCCAAGCATCAAATACACTTAGGTGACATCAAATGATGAACGACAACATTAAGCTCAGAACGAATCTGAAATAAAATGTAGTTCACACCCAAGCATCAAATACACTTAGGTGACATCAAATGATGAACGACAGCATTAAGCTCAGAACGAATCTGAAATAAAATGTAGTTCACACCCAAGCATCAAATACACTTAGGTGACATCAAATGATGAACGACAACATTAAGCTCAGAACGAATCTGAAAATAAAGTCTGGATCACACCCAAGCATCAAATACACTTAGGTGACATCAAATGATGAACGACAACATTAAGCTCAGAACGAATCTGAAAATAAAGTCTGGATCACACCCAAGCATCAAATACACTTAGGTGACATCAAATGATGAACGACAACATTAAGCTCAGAACGAATCTGAAATAAAATGTAGTTCACACCCAAGCAACAAATACACTTAGGTAACATCAAATGATGAACGACAGCATTAAGCTCAGAACGAATCTGAAATAAAATGTAGTTCACACCCAAGCATCAAATACACTTAGGTGACATCAAATGATGAACGACAACATTAAGCTCAGAACGAATCTGAAAATAAAGTCTGGATCACACCCAAGCATCAAATACACTTAGGTGACATCAAATGATGAATGAAAATATTAATCTCAGAACGAATCTGAAATAAAATGTAGTTCACACCCAAGCATCAAATACACTTAGGTAACATCAAATGATGAACGACAACATTAAGCTCAGAACGAATCTGAAAATAAAGTCTGGATCACACCCAAGCATCAAATACACTTAGGTGACATCAAATGATGAACGACAACAATAAGCTCAGAACGAATCTGAAATAAAATGTAGTTCACACCCAAGCATCAAATACACTTAGGTGACATCAAATGATGAACGACAACATTAAGCTCAGAACGAATCTGAAAATAAAGTCTGGATCACACCCAAGCATCAAATACACTTAGGTGACATCAAAAGATGAACGACAACATTAAGCTCAGAACGAATCTGAAAATAAAGTCTGGATCACACCCAAGCATCAAATACACTTAGGTGACATCAAATGATGAACGACAACATTAAGCTCAGAACGAATCTGAAATAAAATGTAGTTCACACCCAAGCATCAAATACACTTAGGTAACATCAAATGATGAACGACAACATTAAGCTCAGAACGAATCTGAAAATAAAGTCTGGATCACACCCAAGCATCAAATACACTTAGGTGACATCAAATGATGAACGACAACAATAAGCTCAGAACGAATCTGAAATAAAATGTAGTTCACACCCAAGCATCAAATACACTTAGGTGACATCAAATGATGAACGACAACATTAAGCTCAGAACGAATCTGAAAATAAAGTCTGGATCACACCCAAGCATCAAATACACTTAGGTGACATCAAATGATGAACGACAACATTAAGCTCAGAACGAATCTGAAAATAAAGTCTGGATCACACCCAAGCATCAAATACACTTAGGTGACATCAAATGATGAACGACAACATTAAGCTCAGAACGAATCTGAAATAAAATGTAGTTCACACCCAAGCAACAAATACACTTAGGTAACATCAAATGATGAACGACAGCATTAAGCTCAGAACGAATCTGAAATAAAATGTAGTTCACACCCAAGCATCAAATACACTTAGGTGACATCAAATGATGAACGACAACATTAAGCTCAGAACGAATCTGAAAATAAAGTCTGGATCACACCCAAGCATCAAATACACTTAGGTGACATCAAATGATGAATGAAAATATTAATCTCAGAACGAATCTGAAATAAAATGTAGTTCACACCCAAGCATCAAATACACTTAGGTAACATCAAATGATGAACGACAACATTAAGCTCAGAACGAATCTGAAAATAAAGTCTGGATCACACCCAAGCATCAAATACACTTAGGTGACATCAAATGATGAACGACAACAATAAGCTCAGAACGAATCTGAAATAAAATGTAGTTCACACCCAAGCATCAAATACACTTAGGTGACATCAAATGATGAACGACAACATTAAGCTCAGAACGAATCTGAAAATAAAGTCTGGATCACACCCAAGCATCAAATACACTTAGGTGACATCAAAAGATGAACGACAACATTAAGCTCAGAACGAATCTGAAAATAAAGTCTGGATCACACCCAAGCATCAAATACACTTAGGTGACATCAAATGATGAACGACAACATTAAGCTCAGAACGAATCTGAAATAAAATGTAGTTCACACCCAAGCATCAAATACACTTAGGTAACATCAAATGATGAACGACAACATTAAGCTCAGAACGAATCTGAAAATAAAGTCTGGATCACACCCAAGCATCAAATACACTTAGGTGACATCAAATGATGAACGACAACAATAAGCTCAGAACGAATCTGAAATAAAATGTAGTTCACACCCAAGCATCAAATACACTTAGGTGACATCAAATGATGAACGACAACATTAAGCTCAGAACGAATCTGAAAATAAAGTCTGGATCACACCCAAGCATCAAATACACTTAGGTGACATCAAATGATGAACGACAACAATAAGCTCAGCACAAATCTGAAATAAAGTCTAGATTACACTCAAGCATCAAATACACTTAGGTGACATCAAATGATGAACGACAGCATTAAGCTCAGAACGAATCTGAAATAAAATGTAGTTCACACCCAAGCATCAAATACACTTAGGTGACATCAAATGATGAACGACAACAATAAGCTCAGAACGAATCTGAAATAAAGTCTAGATTACACTCAAGCATCAAATACACTTAGGTAACATCAAATGATGAACGACAACATTAAGCTCAGAACGAATCTGAAAATAAAGTCTGGATCACACCCAAGCATCAAATACACTTAGGTGACATCAAATGATGAACGACAACAATAAGCTCAGCACGAATCTGAAATAAAGTCTAGATCACAGGATGCACAAATCACCCGAGGGTGCATTCAGGTTATATTGTGCATCAAATGTGTTCTTATGTACTTCCATGCTCGAAACAAGCTTAGGATGCACAAATCACCCGAGGATGCATTCAGTTAATATTGTGCATCAAATGGGTTCTTATATACTTCCAAGCTCAAAACAAGCTTAGGATGCACAAATCACCCGAGGGTGCATTTAGTTAATATTGTGCATCAAATGGGTTCTTATGTACATCCATGCTCGAAACAAGCTTAGGATGCACAAATCACCCGAGGGTGCATTCAGTTAATATTGTGCATCACATGGGTTCTTATGTACTTCCAAGCTCGAAACAAGCTTAGGATGCACAAATCAACCGAGGGTGCATTTAGTTAATATTGTGCATCAAATGGGTTCTTATGTACTTCCAAGCTCAAAACAAGCTTAGGATGCACAAATCACCCGAGGGTGCATTTAGTTAATATTGTGCATCAAATGGGTTCTTATGTACTTCCAAGCTCAAAACAAGCTTAGGATGCACAAATCACCCGAGGGTGCATTTAGTTAATATTGTGCATCAAATGGGTTCTTATGTACTTCCAAGCTCAAAACAAGCTTAGGATGCACAAATCACCCGAGGGTGCATTCAGGTAATATTGTGCATCAAATGGGTTCTTATGTACTTCCAAGCTCAAAACAAGCTTAGGATGCACAAATCACCAGAGGGTGCATTCAGTTAATATTGTGCATCAAATGGGTTCTTATGTACTCCCAATTTCGGTAAAAGCTTAGGATGCACAAATCACCCGAGGGTGCATTCAGTTAATATTGTGCATCAAATGGGTTCTTATGTACTCCCAATTTCGGTAAAAGCTTACACACCAAATTTTGATTTTCTCATCCAGCAAAACGAATTGCTGGATAAGCATCAGCAAATTACATTTTGCTGAAAGATCGGTTCTGCTAACTGATTATTCAGCAAACATTGAAAAAGCTGGCTAATCAGCAAAACACTTGTCAAACACTTACAATTTTCTGTAAGAAATGTTGCGCGCCTCCTCATCCCGACTTCCAAACCGACGTGAGAACTAGCAGAGATCATGAAAACTCCGGCAAAAAAGTCTTCGGCAGCTTAGAGAATAAAGCGCAATGTTTTAAAGTATGTCTCTTACATTTGTACACTGCTGGCTTAATCAATTTCAGCTAATTAGAAACCATTTAAATAAAAGTTTTTGAAAAAAAAAACAAACAAAAAATGCAGCCGGAATCGAGCACGGACAAAATTGCTGGTTGACCAGCAAAGTATGCTGTCAGAACGCATTGCTGAACAGCCAGCAAAAATATATTGCTGAATAGATTGCTGTATCTACAGCATGTCAAAAACCAGCAAAATTTTGCTGGTTTCCAGCGAATTAAAAATAGTGTGTAGGATGCACAAATCACCCGAGGGTGCATTCAGTTAATATTGTGCATCAAACGGGTTCTTATGTACTTCCAAGCTCAAAACAAGCTTAGGATGCACAAATCACCCGAGGGTGCATTTAGTTAATATTGTGCATCAAATGGGTTCTTATGTACTTCCAAGCTCAAAACAAGCTTAGGATGCACAAATCACCCGAGGGTGCATTTAGTTAATATTGTGCATCAAATGGGTTCTTATGTACTTCCAAGCTCAGAACAAGCTTAGGATGCACAAATCACCCGAGGGTGCATTTAGTTAATATTGTGCATCAAATGGGTTCTTATGTACTTCCAAGCTCAGAACAAGCTTAGGATGCACAAATCACCCGAGGGTGCATTTAGTTAATATTGTGCATCAAATGGGTTCTTATGTACTCCCAATTTCGGTAAAAGCTTAGGATGCACAAATCACCCGAGGGTGCATTCAGTTAATATTGTGCATCAAATTGGTTCTTATGTACTTCCAAGCTCAAAACAAGCTTAGGATGCACAAATCACCCGAGGGTGCATTTAGTTAATATTGTGCATCAAATGGGTTCTTATGTACTCCCAATTTCGGTAAAAGCTTAGGATGCACAAATCACCCGAGGGTGCATTCAGTTAATATTGTGCATCAAATTGGTTCTTATGTACTTCCAAGCTCAAAACAAGCTTAGGATGCACAAATCACCCGAGGGTGCATTTAGTTAATATTGTGCATCAAATGGGTTCTTATGTACTTCCAAGCTCAGAACAAGCTTAGGATGCACAAATCACCCGAGGGTGCATTTAGTTAATATTGTGCATCAAATGGGTTCTTATGTACTTCCAAGCTCAGAACAAGCTTAGGATGCACAAATCACCCGAGGGTGCATTTAGTTAATATTGTGCATCAAATGGGTTCTTATGTACTTCCAAGCTCAAAACAAGCTTAGGATGCACAAATCACCCGAGGGTGCATTTAGTTAATATTGTGCATCAAATGGGTTCTTATGTACTTCCAAGCTCAGAACAAGCTTAGGATGCACAAATCACCCGAGGGTGCATTTAGTTAATATTGTGCATCAAATGGGTTCTTATGTACTCCCAATTTCGGTAAAAGCTTAGGATGCACAAATCACCCGAGGGTGCATTCAGTTAATATTGTGCATCAAATTGGTTCTTATGTACTTCCAAGCTCAAAACAAGCTTAGGATGCACAAATCACCCGAGGGTGCATTTAGTTAATATTGTGCATCAAATGGGTTCTTATGTACTCCCAATTTCGGTAAAAGCTTAGGATGCACAAATCACCCGAGGGTGCATTCAGTTAATATTGTGCATCAAATGGGTTCTTATGTACTCCCAATTTCGGTAAAAGCTTAGGATGCACAAATCACCCGAGGGTGCATTTAGTTAATATTGTGCATCAAATGGGTTCTTATGTACTTCCAAGCTCAAAACAAGCTTAGGATGCACAAATCACCCGAGGGTGCATTTAGTTAATATTGTGCATCAAATGGGTTCTTATGTACTTCCAAGCTCAGAACAAGCTTAGGATGCACAAATCACCCGAGGGTGCATTTAGTTAATATTGTGCATCAAATGGGTTCTTATGTACTCCCAATTTCGGTAAAAGCTTAGGATGCACAAATCACCCGAGGGTGCATTCAGTTAATATTGTGCATCAAATGGGTTCTTATGTACTTCCAAGCTCAAAACAAGCTTAGGATGCACAAATCACCCGAGGGTGCATTTAGTTAATATTGTGCATCAAATGGGTTCTTATGTACTTCCAAGCTCAGAACAAGCTTAGGATGCACAAATCACCCGAGGGTGCATTTAGTTAATATTGTGCATCAAATGGGTTCTTATGTACTCCCAATTTCGGTAAAAGCTTAGGATGCACAAATCACCCGAGGGTGCATTCAGTTAATATTGTGCATCAAATTGGTTCTTATGTACTTCCAAGCTCAAAACAAGCTTAGGATGCACAAATCACCCGAGGGTGCATTTAGTTAATATTGTGCATCAAATGGGTTCTTATGTACTCCCAATTTCGGTAAAAGCTTAGGATGCACAAATCACCCGAGGGTGCATTCAGTTAATATTGTGCATCAAATGGGTTCTTATGTACTCCCAATTTCGGTAAAAGCTTAGGATGCACAAATCACCCGAGGGTGCATTCAGTTAATATTGTGCATCAAATGGGTTCTTATGTACTTCCAAGCTCAAAACAAGCTTAGGATGCACAAATCACCCGAGGGTGCATTTAGTTAATATTGTGCATCAAATGGGTTCTTATGTACTTCCAAGCTCAAAACAAGCTTAGGATGCACAAATCACCCGAGGGTGCATTTAGTTAATATTGTGCATCAAATGGGTTCTTATGTACTCCCAATTTCGGTAAAAGCTTAGGATGCACAAATCACCCGAGGGTGCATTCAGTTAATATTGTGCATCAAATGGGTTCTTATGTACTTCCAAGCTCAAAACAAGCTTAGGATGCACAAATCACCCGAGGGTGCATTTAGTTAATATTGTGCATCAAATGGGTTCTTATGTACTTCCAAGCTCAGAACAAGCTTAGGATGCACAAATCACCCGAGGGTGCATTTAGTTAATATTGTGCACAGGCTTGTCCGCACTGAACGCATGAAAATTCTGCTCTTTGGATTTACACCATCAAGCACATCATAAAATAGAAATCTTTTCATCTTATCAGATAGAAGGATGTTGAAATATTGTAAATGTCATTTCGAACTGTCAAAAAACCGCACCGCAGAGCCACACGGAGCGCGCAAAGAGATTTTCACCCGGGTGAAAACACTCTAGTGAATTTCACTTTGAACGGCCCGTGCGGCGCTGCGGTGCGGTTTTTTGATAGTTCGAAATGACATTTACAATTTTTCAACATCCTTCTATCTGATAAGATGAAAAGATTTCTATTTTATGATGTGCTTGATGGTGTAAATCCAAAGAGCAGAATTTTAATGCGCTCAGTGCGGACAAGCCTGATTGTGCATCAAATGGGTTCTTATGTACTTCCAAGCTCAGAACAAGCTTAGGATGCACAAATCACCCGAGGGTGCATTCAGGTAATATTGTGCATCAAATGGGTGGGATACGCTCATTAGAAATCCCTTAAGAAGAAAGAGTGTTTTACTCGTCTTTATATCAGCCTTCGAAGTCGCGAATGGAAATTGATTGATTTAGCTATATTATAGAGACTTTCATGAAGTGTAGAATTAGCAAATTGTTAAAAAACACATAAATTAAAACAAAAAAAAAATAGAGACTTTCAGCCCTTGGCTGGTTTGTCTCTCGAATGGAACTTGTAAACTCTGCTAATAAAGTTATTTTCTGGGAATCATGTGTACGCACTTGTGCACTCCTAGTCAAGCGAAAAAAAATTAAATAATCATTATAATCATAAAGTGCACTTACATTTGGTCAGCAGCAGCATGGATCCGTTGTGGGTTAAAATTATGAGAAGGGGTGTATATAGCTGGATGGACAGATGGCCTTGATTAGTTTCGTGAATTGATCAGACATCTTGACCGCTATTCTTAACTTTTCTCCAGATTGTGTGACGAACCACGCTGGACCGATCATAGGACTGCTTCAAAACGTTCGCACAGGCCTGTGGTTTTCCTCGGGACAACATCCTCGACTTGTAGTTATTTGCCATTCGAGATGGGACATTCTCTTGACTCGCTCACTAATCACGTCGCCATCACATTTTATGGGAGTTATCTTCGGGTCGGCCACACTCTATGCAGGTGCGGAAACGAAATCTGCAAGCAAGTGTTAGATTGGAACCCAGCAGGACATCGCTGGGGAGGCAGATCCAGAGGCTCATGGCGGCGCAGCCTCAACAACGAAATCAAGCAAGCCAGTCGACAGAAAATGGACCTGGCCACATGTCAAGGCGATGACTGGCAATCGCCCAGGATGGAAATCATTCAATTCGGCCCTCTGCACCACCGTGGGTGCCCAGGACTGAAAGCATCTTCAGAGAAGCCGCCTCGCGCACGGTATGGAATCCTTCTCAATGATCTTCTCTCCTTCGGAACTGCCGTAATCCGTTCCTGGGCACATCAGCAAGGTTTGTCACATTACTTTCATAAATTTCTCCCTCGGAGACACGGTCGGTTCCGCAGTGCTTGCTGACTAAATCTTCTACAATAGTCCCCGAGCCCGTTCGTCGGATTCCTCCATCAACCTGAAATCGTTTTAGTAATGACGAATTATATTCACCTTGTAATAATATTATAAATCATTACTTACCGCAAAACACACTTTCATCGTTAAAAAGAAAAAAACCGTTGACGAAGCAAACGGATTTTCTGGCACTACAAAAGCAAGAAGACATTGGATGTAAACAAAACGATATGTCAAACGTGATTTCACTAACACCAATAAACATGCATGTAAAACAGTAAACGATAAGTTTTCGACGAGTTGAGTTGCGGGCCAGCTTCGCCGGCCCCATTTGCGCAAGACGGGGGACAGGAATGTTGAAGGAGACGGTGGTCTCCAAATGTGAACTCGCCGAAGTTAATCAAAAATACCGTCTACCCCCGTTGGTTTGACCGCATCCAATCTGAACACTTTTTAGTTTGACCCCCACACTGAAATGAAAACTCCATTAGATTTTATGTGCACAAAGCAGATAAAAGCGAATCGGTGTTTCAAATTCTCATATTATGTGCGGCATTTAGATTTTAAAGTGTTTGCATTAAATTTCATAGAGTTGCACATATTTTTCATATGCACAGCTATGAATTCTAAACGTGATACATTTACAACCTATGCTAACTGAATATAAATTTTGAGTGTAACGATTGATATTTCAAAATGTTCAAAATATTTCACTAACGGAAAAATGGTGGAGCAAGAAAAAATACTTTTGTTGCTGGTCGAGTTTACTGTCGATATTTCAAGTCTTCCTGTCGAATTATAAACGGTGACCAAAGACGAACTTCCGAAAGATTTGAAGAATGTGACATAAAACTAAAAATAGGTGAAATCTACCAGCGGATTTTTGCTTAGAGACAAGAGCCTGTAAGTATTTATTTCTTTTTGGATGATGAAATAGCATTTGATAAAAAAAAACGTTTTCTTTCAGGGTGCCCGGAGAGAAAGCTTCGGCCTGCAGAAGCCCAAAGTACCAGAAAAGGTGCTTCCGCCTTAGAAGAAAAACTTCCTCCGGAGTTGTGCACGCCAATGACGCCAATCACGGAAACATGCGACAGATTAATAAATAACACCAGAGGCGAGTTCCCACCGTATCAGAAATAATCTTCTCGTCCTTCCACCCACATCGATTAGCTTTTTCGTTTGGCCCGGACAACCCCTGCTGAAAGCTCACCGAAACATCGCTTTTGGACAGATCCAAGCAATCACCATAGTTTCTAAATATAGTTCCAAATACAATTTTTCATCATTAAATAATTTGTCTGAATTATTTTATTTGTAGAAAATCACATGTAATATTTATTTGTGATTACAAATACAATGCAATAGGTTTACCTTTAAAATGAAAAAGTACAGACCTTTATTATTTATATGCATTGCATGTAGAAACTAAGATGGGCTAGAAATCTGGTTCTATGTGCAAGTCCAGGGAAATTTATGTGCAAAGCTTGATTGCAAAAATCTATGTGCGTGGCATTTACAAACTAGATGCGGATTATTTTTAGTGCATAGGTCTGCACATCGTTCAAACTAAAAATGGTACAAACATCATTCTGGTCTTGGAACGGGGTGGAACGGACCGCAGAATCAAAACAAAACAGCAAACAGGGTTACCATAGTGCGTTTTTCGATGCCAACAGGGTTACTAGAAGTTTAAATTAAAAAATTAACCCCGGTGGTTTGCATGAGGTGTCGTTCATACCAACGGGGGTAGACGGTATTAAAAAATGACATTGACAGTGCACGCAAATAAAAAACCTTAGGAAGTTCATAAGATTTTGCCATAATTGAACTACATATATGAATGACATGAGGAAAATCTTATGAAAATTCATTTTCATAAGATTTTCTTATGTCATGCCATAAGGATAACTTATGAAAGCTAGTTTTCATAAGTTATTCTTATGGCATCCATAAGAATGAGTTATGGCAAAAATTCATAAGGTATTTTGATGAATTTCGTTAGTTTTTTTCGCTGAGTGTGCTTTTTTAGTTAACCCTTTATAAGGCAGTGATGATGGTAATCATTATGTTCACTACAGTGTATTTATGTCGTTCCTCTTGTTTGTCGTCTCAAAAATGGCGTAAGTTTGACTGTGTGAAAAAATTTAGCTCAAACTTATTGTAAAACTGTCGATTTAGTAAATATTTTTATGCAATTCAGTATCATTATTTCTATTATATATAACTCATTTTGGTATCAAAATGGCAAATTTTTTCGAACTGGTTCCGAACTGGTCGTGCTGGAAAAAATCATCTTTTTGCAACTCGTTACATAAATAACTATAAGAAATAATTAAATTATGAGCTGAACTACACAGTTTTTATATCATGGGTTTAGCCGTAATCAACTCTTAACCCTTCAGCGCACGCGCTGTTGTAAGAAGTACAACACTACCAAAAAACCTCGCTCTTCGTATACAACGCGAGCGCGGTGCAGTTTCGGTTGCATGGTGGTGCACGTCCTGAAAGGTTAAATCTTTTTTCCGGCTTTTTGTCGAACTCAAGAGAAGAAATGTACCCTAAACAGGCAGTGCCAAGAATATTGCCACTAACGCTGGTGGCCTAAACTAGCAGTGGCCACTATATTACCACCTAAAAAACTCAAAGTACGCCAAACGGGCAACTATAGTAGACGTTCGATAACTGCAACATGTTTACGTTTTACTTACCGAATGAAATTCGATAACTGCAACAACTGACAGACGTCAAAGAGCTGGCAGTTGCTGCAGAATGCAGTGAAAGCGCATGCGAAAAACATCGCACTGTAACAAAAGCGCATGCGAAAATCAATCGCATCGCTGTTGACATTTGAAGGATAGCGGTGCGATAACTGCAAAATTGTTGCAGTTAGTGAACTTTCAGTTAAAAAGCATTGCAGTTAAACCGTTTGCACCGAGCGAACGTCTACTGTATCCGTTGACAACTCTTCTAGTTTCCTCGGCCTTATAAAGGATTAAAATAAAATGTCTCCAGCGATGCAATAATTTTCACATACATTTTCGATGCAGTGCAATGTGGATTTCTTCTGAAGAGCTCAATGGAGTGACGTTCAGCCGGTCGCGCTCGTAATAAGCTAGTAAAATAAACCGTGTTTTTCGAGTGAAAATAAGTATTTTTGTATACAAATAGTGTTTTCCCGAATAGAAGAAATCGCGATGATTGCAAACATAGTGTTTTCAACTGTCTGTGGCTCTAAAAAAAGTGAATTATTTGCTTTTTCACAAAACTTTTTCGGCTTCCATTACCGGGGATGCACGGCGTGTTTTATTCTTTTTTTCAACTTGGCTCGCGTGTTAGTGATGGTGGTATGTGTGTGCTCTTGCGTTTTTTCTTTCGGTACCGCGACTGCGCATGCGTGCACGGCAGTGTGTACGATGAACGCGGCTGATTCTCGTGTCGCGTGGAAGTTTCGGTTGCATGAGTGTCTGTCCTCCCAGCAACTGTCCGCTGGTGGGGCGACAGTTCTTTGTCGCGCGTTATTTATGTCGCAACGCAAACGTAGCAGTAAAATCACCGTCAAGAAACGGGAAGTGAAGTGAGGTGTGCTCAAGAGTGTGCTGCATAATTTCAATGCACATTGAGTAGAAATAACGGCAAAAAGTGAAAAAAAAATCGGCGCGCTCTGATCTTGTGTTTTATGATGTTATGTCATTTTAAATAGTGCGGAGTTCATATTATGTGATTTGCTTTAATGTTGTGAATGAAAATTTTAAAAATGTATGGAGCGAATATGTGGTGTAATGATGACCAATTATGCGCGTGACCATGGTGCAGCGAGGGATACCGGAGGAAATTGAAATAGACGGTTCAATGATGATTGCACCGGCACCCCACATCATATTTGGTGAGATTGTTCTGATTATTATTGATGCTATTATGATTGACTAGATACGTGACAGTTTTGAAGACATTTTCTTTAAAACAGGAAGTGTGTTTGTATTATCATTATCCATTTGATAACGGTAGTGCACACATGCGGGGCTTATTGTAAGTGAAAGTGACTTCTGAATGGAGTGTCTCTCCAACCATTCTGAAATGGGTCACCGGATCTGCAATAGAGCTATCACTGTCTAACTCCCGGACTAAAGCAATTTGCAACGACATCATTGCAGGCTGCTTTCTTCCATAATATCACTGCCGGACAGTGGGTGTTAGATGGAGTACACACACACACACACACACATTTTCGATGCAGTGCAATGTTTTCCGAATGCACATTGACTGCATTCTCAACTGACAGTTTGTCGACATCTGTCGGTTGTTGCAGTTCCGGTATGACTCTGCAGTCATAGGTAATCCTTGCGCTGATGGTGGGTAATCATAATCATCATCATCATCATCATCTGTCCTGTCGGTTGTTGCAGTTATCGAAACATAAAGATATTGCAGTTATGGAACGTCTACTTTTAAGCAGAGATGGCATAGATACACTGATAAACAGCTCTGCGTACACATCTTCAATAAAATGTGCGCCGCTCTGTTTTGCTACAAATGTGGACCGGCAACAAACACACACCGCTCAGCCGTAAAACTTTTGCGCGAGAGTGCGAATGTGTAAGTTGCCACACCAGCTGCGCGAGAGGTCGCAGAGCTCAAAGTTCTTCTGCGTGAGCTTCGCTCATTTCTAGAAATGTGCTACACATCTGCGCTGTCTGAGCTGCAAGTTGTAGGCTCACGGCAGTACAGAGTAGCGCAGCGCTGCGATGTGAGCTGTGTGTTGGACTGTACTTTCTCTTGCTTTCCTGCGCTCACCGTCGTGCGCGATGCGACAACGATGCCGAGCGCGTGCAGTCGGACCACGCAGAAGTTAATTCTTTAAGTGCCCCACACAATGCATACGTTTGCGTGTGCGTGACAGTAGTTTGACACATTTCCCATGGGAAAACTGTCAAAAAAACGCAAACCTCAACGGAACGGACGCTATGTGTTCCAGGCTTTACACGCACTCTTTCTCATCATGCAGGCTGTGTGTAATGTGTATTTTTTTATCTTCTCACTTAGCGCTCTGAGGTGTATGCCATCTCTGCTTTTAAGGACAGACTTGTTAAAATCCCAAAATGGCCGCCACAATGGCCGACTTAGGCACCTACTCACGGTTCCAAGCGCACAAATCTCTTCGTAAACAAATCCAGCGCACCTGTTTTTTTTATTTTAAGCTTATTACAAGTGAGAAAGACCAGAATAATAAAATGCAATGTTGTTTAAAGCTTGCTTCTTGAGATTTGTGCGTCTAAATGTTGTTGCCGAGGTTCTTGCACTGCTGAAGAGGGGGAATTTAAGACGTTTGTCCTTAAGGTACCTTCTTTTCTTCTTCTTTTTTTCTGGCCATCTGGCCCGGTCCGGGCCAGTTGTGTTTTACGTCGGCTAGGTCTAGGAGCTAAGCCTTAAATTCCGACGCCCCAGGGAGACAGCCACCACACACCAAATTTTGATTTTTCCATCCAGCAAAACTAATTGCTGGAACGTGATCAGCAAACTGTAGTTTGCCGAAACTACAGTAATAATAGCCAGAGAATCAGCAAAATTAGAAATTGCTGAAAGTCAGCAAAAGAGTTGTCAAACACTTAGCATTCCTCCCAAGCATTTCCCTCGACACATTTTGCGCGCTGCTGCCCGAGGCACCGCACAAGCAGGAAAACGAGAAAATCACCTGGAAAAGCTTTTATTTTCGTCGTGATTTACACTAGTATTGATTGCACCTCTTCAATTATAAACCTTTATCTAATTTACTTACCCCGGATTACCAAAAATCAAGTTCAAATCTGGAGCTCGATTTGAATAGGTCGTATGTGCTTTTGTCGATATAAAATTCGATCAGTTTATTTTAGTCATTGTAGCAATATGGCAGATATTTTGTAAACTTTTAATGATGGAACAGAAAGCCTGTTTTGTGAGGATTCTGCTGTATGTATAGACTTTGCTTAATTTCAACGGTTTTCGCTGTAATAAGCGAATCCAAGTGATCGAATTTTTAATCGACAAAAGCACATACGACCTATTCAAATCGAGCTCCAGAAATGATCATTTTGATTAATTTTTATTTCGGCTGAAAAGTAAAAAAAACAAAAAAAAAATCGGCCGGATTCGAGCTCGGACAAAATTGCTGAACAACCAGCATAACAAGATGTCAAAATGCATTACTGAAAAACCAGCAAAAAATATTTTACTGGATGGATTACTGGTTTTACAGCATGTCAAAAACCAGCAAAATTTTGCTGGTTTCCAGCGAAATAAAAATAGTGTGCACACCTGTGGACACATGTTGCAATCACGGATCACGGATTTTATGCCTCAGTAATTCCCATCGGCGTCGACGGGAATTGAACCCCGACCGACTGGGGTGAGAGGCAACCACGCTTAACACTACACCACCGACGCTGACTATCTTCTTTTATTTATAACATTTAGGGTCTGTGTCAATTGGCGAATTAAAATTAATTTTTACTTAAATTTGACAGTTCAACACTTAAACTTGACAGTTCTCCTAAGGAAAGAATTATCAAACTGTCAAGTTTAAGTGAAAATTAATTTTAATTCGCCAATTGGGTTGTTTAGTGAATAAGATATTGCTATTTTCTATAGCCTAATCGAAAAAGCTCATTTTTCTGAGTATAACGTGATTTGATTGGATTCCGATACCTTTGTTTTGATGGTTCAATTGACAAAACAGTTTTAATTTTCGTGGATAGAATGACAGTTCAATTGATAAAGTGACAGTTCGACCCGAACAAAAAAAATTCTCCATACAAACTTTAAATGCATTTTAAAAATAGTTCCCGGACTCCAAAATATATGAAATTTTGGATTTCGACTAATTTTTGGGTGGAGAATCCGATTATAAAATAATTCGGATACCCCTAAAAAACCCAATTGACACAGACCCTTAAAACGTTTCGGCAAGTTTGTAACAACCAATGCCTTTTTCGTTTATTTGCCTTTGTTCTATCCCTCATTTTTTAAAACATCGCATAGGGCACTGCACTGTTTTGATTTTGTATGGGGCTTTGACGTTTCTTGGCCTTGTTGTTTACAAAATTTCTATAAGAGTGAAAGAGAAGGAAAGAATTTCGTGCAGTGCCCTATTGACCGTTTCATTCGTTTTGCCCAAAGTATCTAAATACCAAGGTAAGAGATTCCCGCTAATATTCACGGATTAGTGAGAAAAGGAAAAAAGCAAAAAATAGTTATGAAGTTTGCGCTGATTTGTATGGGCACATCACTATTTAGCAAACTTTCTTAAGAAATTAAGCACTCCCATCTTAGAAGCTATTATTTAATTGCATCTGACTGGATTAAATGTGACCTCCATGCAATAAAACAGAAAATATCGCCATTTGAAAATCGGTAACAAATTTTTTTTAATTGATTCTAAACATATTTTTTCAGCATTTAGAAACATCCAAACTAACAAAACTTCACAAACTTTGCTGAAATAATGACATTTTAGTGTAAAAACACCAACTTTTCATAACTAACGCAGATGTGTTGGTGAGTCTCATTTTTGACATTTACGGGAATCTCTTACCTTGGTACATATTTATATACTTTGCGTTTTGCCAACACTTTCGATGTTTTCATTTTCTCACTTCTCACGCCGCCTCAGCGCATTCACGTCAACCGCCGTCATCACTCATCACGTCAGGTCGCCTTTCTCTTCGTGAATCTGCCACTGCTGGTTGAACATCGTGCTCTGCTAAGATCGGACGTTTTCCCGTTGAAACTCACGTAAAAAATCGCTAAAAATGGCCTTCGGAGACGTCAAGACCCCCAAGGGACTGCAGGAACTCAACAACTTCCTCGCCGATCACAGCTACATCGAGGGGTAAGTTGGGAATTACAATGGGAAAAATTTAACGAGTCTGGGTTTTTGAGGTTAGATTCTTTGACACGTATACCGGAGATAAGCGATTCAGGATTTAAAAAAGTTTTCCCTTTTGTTTGCAGATACGTTCCATCGAAGGCCGACCTGTCGGTGTTCGAGGCCCTGGGCAAGGCTCCGGCTGGAGACTACGTCCATGTTCAGCGCTGGTACCGTCACATCGCCTCGTTCAGCAGCCAGGAGCGTGCTGCTTGGGGAGGCCAGGCCCTGCCACAGGTGGCCGGAGGCAAACCGACCGTTGCTGCCCCAGCCAAGCCTGCTGCTGCCGCCGCCGATGATGACGACGATGTCGATCTGTTCGGATCGGAAGATGAGGAGGAGAGTGCCGAGGCCGCCAAGCTGAAGGAGGAACGTCTGGCCGCCTACAATGCCAAGAAGTCGAAGAAACCCGCCCTCATTGCCAAGAGTTCCATCCTCCTGGACGTTAAGCCGTGGGATGATGAAACCGATATGAAGGAAATGGAAAAGAGCGTCCGGACCATCGAGATGGACGGTCTGCTGTGGGGTGCCGCCAAGCTGGTCCCGGTCGGTTACGGTATCAACAAGCTGCAGATCTGCTGTGTCATTGAGGACGATAAGGTTTCGGTCGATGAGCTGCAGGAGAAGATCCAGGACTTTGAGGACTTTGTCCAATCGGTCGACATTGCTGCTTTCAACAAAATCTAAGTGGGATATGAAGTTTCGGTTTATAATATCCTGACTTATTTCCATTAAAGTTTCCTTCAATAATAACATAAGTTTTTAATCTAATGCTCATTTACACGAAATCCAATAAATTTAATCAACATTGATCATGCTTTTATAAAGAAATCTTATAACCCATGTTATTTTTTTTTTTTTCAAACGATTAATAGCCATGCGATTTCGATTTGAGATTAACATCATTGAAAAATTACCATTCTTGGGATTTTTTTTACGAAAATCTGAGATTTGTGTTATTGTCCAATCAGCACCTCCAGAGACTTATCTGGGAATTTAGGGGCTCGGTGCGGAACCAAGTTTGTAGGCCCCCATGAAAATTGCAGATGCGGTAGTGGCCAACTGGCTGAAAGAAGGTTAAACAATATTTCCTGTATTCCTTTATGATGTTTTTGGGAATTTCTGTAAGGATACATCCCGGAGTTCCTTCAATGAGCATACGATTTTTTTCTAAGAATTCTGTCGAAAATTCTTCAATATTTTAGTTATTCCTTCAAAGGATGTCATTCAGTATTTCTCTCAGTATGTATTCACTCCGTATTCTTACAAGGCTTCAAGTATTTCTCGAAATATTTGTTCAGGAAATCCACCAAGTCTTCTATCAATATTATCTGAGAATTCATCTAGAAGATCATCCAGAGAATTCTTAAGAAATTATTTAAAAAAATCTTCAATGATTCTTATTCGGAACCAGATATTCTTCCAAGAAATTACATCGATTATGATCTCTAAATTTTATCATTGAGCGAAATTGGGACCCGCACGAAATTAGCGCACCCCACGGTACCTATTCCCTCAAATAACTCTTTCAGAGATTTCTCCAAGGATTTATCTTGGCATTTTCTCAAACATACACTCCCGTTCAAAAGTTTGGGGTCATCCCCTCAAAAACATGTCATTTTTTTAGGCCCATATCTCTGCCAATTTGCGTCCGATTTCAAAACCCTAGGTTTCATTCAATAGATAATAAATCAAAGAAACTTTGAACATGATTTAGAAGAAACTTTTTCAAAAAAATTTGTATGTAAACTTAACCCAAAGTTGCCAAATTTTCTAAAAAATGAATATAAACTTACGGCAGTGTCGCTGGAAGTTGGGTCGACCAAATTTTAAGATGAGAGCGGTAATATGACCCATTTTCTATTAGCTTTCAACTGCTTTTTACAGAACTTAGCTAAAAAATCTAGAAAAAAAGTTATTAAGTAAATTAATCCTTGATGTCATCGACCAAAAGTTTGGGGTCACCCCTCAATATGATGTATCGGCCAAAAGTTTGGGGTCACTTTCGAAAAACATGGAAAAGTGATTTGGTGATATCTTCGTCATCTATAGTTCAATTTTAATTATTTTCGGCTCATTTCAAAGATAATTAACTAAATTTAGGTTTGATGTTTTCAACTTAACGTATTTAACGATTTTTGTATATAAAAATGTTATGTAAAGTTAGCACATTTTACCACGCTTCAAAAAATGAGGCAACTTTACGTTAAGTTTTAGTATGTAAATGTCAACAAATATGTGTGGTTCAATGTCTATGCAGTATGTATCATTCATTCAAATAAGCCAAGAAAAATTAAAATTAAATGAAAGATGACAAAGATATCAACAAATCACTTTTCCATGTTTTACGATAGTGACCCCATACTTTTGGCCGATACAGCATTTTGAGGGGTGACCCCAAACTTTTGGTCGATGACATCAAGGATTAATTTACTGCCGTGAATCGCATATCTGTCCCATTTGCATAGGAAATCCAGCAAAGATGGGACTAATATGCGATTCACGGCAGTTTACTTAATAACTTTTTTTCTGGATTTTTTAGCTAAGTTCTGTAAAAAGCAGTTGAAAGCTAATAGAAAATGGGTCATATTACCGCTCTCATCTTAAAATTTGGTTGTCCCAACTTCCAGCGACACTGCCGTAAGTTTATATTCATTTTTTAGAAAATTTGGCAACTTTGGGTTAAGTTTACATACAAAATTTTTTGAAAAGTTTCTTTTAAATCATGTCCAAAGTTTCTTTGACTTATTATCTTTTGAATGAAACCTAGGGTTTTAAAATTGAACGCAAATTGGCAGAGATATGGGCCTAAAAAAATGACATGTTTTTGAGGAGATGACCCCAAACTTTTGAACGGGAGTGTATATCACTCATTTTGGGGCTCTTTTGAAGATTTCTTAAGAGATTTTTCCAAGGATTCCTTCAGAATTTTTTCCGAGGATTCGTTCAAGAATGATTTCAACGATTTCTGCAAAAATTTTCTGCAAGCAATTTTTCAAGGAGTTTCTCTAAGTTTTTTTCAAAGAGATTCCTCTTAACCCTTTCCTTCCCACGACTTTGAACGACTATGCGAAAAAAGCGTTTCCGAAAAAAGTGGTAGAACAAAAGTTATTGCAAATTGGCTTAATTTGTTGAAATCAATGAAAAAAAAACTGGTTGTAAATCAATAGGTGTTTGATTGTTTATCAATAGTTCAACTATTGAAACAAGTAGTTAGTAGTTGGGTTAACCTCATGAGGTTATAACCATATTCTAAAAGTTATTGCATCATATTCATCTAAATCCGTTTGTCCGGAGTTTGTCGAAAATCGATAGTGCTCTAGAGCAACCATGGGAAGTAGAGGGTTAAAATTCCTCCTGGAAATGTAAAAAGAATCCATTAGATAATAATTTAAGAATTCCTTCAAGGATTCCCACAGAAATTCCTCTAAGAAAATCTATAGGAATTCTAGAATCCCTCCAAATAGTTATTAAATAAGTGTCCATCTACTCTAGGAGTTTTCCCAAGGATTGCTTCAGGAATTTTTGCTAGTATTCATCTAGAAACTCTTCTAAAATGTCATATGCGATTTTTGATAAGACTTCTTCAAAATTCTTTCGAGAAACCTTTTGAAAAATCAGTTTTCATCAATCATCTCAGGATCTCAGCTCAGTCAAGACTTCCTTCAGGATTTATTGATTATTCCTACACAAAATCTGGTAGGGTCACGGTGCCCAAATTCCCAAATTCATCCTATTTCAAAACAATGCGATTACGGTACCGATTGATTCCGTAATTTTTGGTATAATTCGTGTTTACTTCTAATGAAAATAAGTAACAAAACAAATAGCGCTCCATTCCTTTGTTTTCAGTAGGATGAAAATGGGATTTCTTCATAAGTTTCTCCCAAAGATTCCCTCAGGAAATCCTTCTAAGATAGTTCTGCCACTTTCTTCAGGAATTCATTAAGAATGCCTAAAAAACTTAAGTGGCTAATGCAAGGCTAAGATTTCATCGACGATATTCATCGGGAATTCTACAAAAATTTCAAAAATTAATATTTCTTCCACAAATTTCTTGAAATTATCCAAAGATTATTTCAGAATTTCTTCAATAATCTTGTCAGAAACTCCTGTGAAGGTTTCGTCAATCGGATAAAGCATTCCTTGCTTAATTTATTCAAAAATTTCTCCAAGGATTCTAGCGAGGATTACTTTTGGGATTTTTCCAGGAATGTTAACAAGGTTTTATTCAAAATTCTAAAGGAATTCAGTCAAAGATGCCTTTAGAAATTCCCTACAAGCTTCCTTCAGGAATTTTTCCAAATATTTCTTTAGTTCATCCAATGATTACTCTTGCCATTTCCCCAAAGTTTAGTTTAGAATTGATTCAAGTATTCGCTTAGAATGCCTAAAATGATTTCCTCACTTATTTTACAAATAATTTTGAACAAGCACTTCTCCGGGAATTCTTTCATGCAAAATATTTCTTCATGTGTTCATATAATGACTCCTGCAAGATTATTTCGAAGATTCTTATACAAATCTCTCCAAGAAATCGTATAGAAATTCCTTCAGAGCATCCTATGAGTGTTTTGCTAGAAATGCTTTAGAAATTCCTCTAATAAGTCTTCATAAGGATTCAGTAATTCCTCCAATGAATACTTCAGAAAAATGTAAGAAGTCTTTCGAGAACTCTCACTGAAATTCCTCCAAGAAATTCTACTGGAATTCCTTCAATGAATCCTTCAGGTACTCTTCCAAGGTTCCCATCAGGAAATTTACTATTGATACCTACAAAGATTTCTTTAGCGATAACACCAATTCCGTCCGGATTTCCTTCACGAAACTTCTAAGAAATTTTTCTAATGATTTAATCAAGCATTTGTTCCAAACGAGAAACTCCAAGAACTCTTCTTCGATATCTTTTACGATTTATCTAGAAATTACTTCAAAGGCCTCTGTACAAATTCCTCCAAGATTTCCTTCCAAAATTGCTCCAGCGATTGCTTTGGGAACTTCTCCAAGTGTTTCTGAAGGAATTTCTTTAGTAACATATCCAAAAATTCCATAAAGGTTTTCACAAACGATTCCTTTGTGGCTACCACACATGATCCTATAAGCAATTTCCCAAAGGAATCCTTCAAGTATTTTTTTTTTTTGAAATTTCTTCAAGCGTTATTTTGGCAATTCCTCAATCGGTTTTTCTAAAACTGGTTTATGTTCAAGCATCTGCAGTTCAGTGTTCAGTTATATCTGCAGATATTTCTTCAGAAATTCCTACAATATGTAATTGCTGTAGTAAAGCGTCCAAAGATTCATCAAGAATTCCTTTAGAAATTCCTCCAAAAATGTCTGCAAGCATTTCTACAAGAATTTCTTTGGAAATTTCTTCAAAATCCTATAAAAAATCCAAGCATGATCGAAAAAAATCTTCAAAGATATTTTCCATTAGGAACTCCTGCAAGATTTCTTCTTGGAGAAATCTCTAAAGGAATCATTGGAGAACTTTATTAAGGTTCATCCGAAGGATTCTTTGAAGGATTTTTGAAGGAATCCGTAGAGGTATTGCCGAAGAAATTCCTAAAAAACATTGAAGGAATTCCTGAAAGATTCCTTGAGAAGTTTTTGTAGAATTCCTGAAGAAGTTATTGTAAGTATTCCTAAATCAATGCTTAGAAGAATTGCTTAACCCTTTCACGCTCATGGTGTCTGTAGAGCACCATCACTTTTTGGCGAATCCGACCTAAACTAGCTCATTTCAATATGTTATAAAAGCGTTCGGGAAAAGGTTATAAGCTTATTAGAATACTTGTATACTCTAATTATTGGTTCAATAGTGAAACTATTGATAAACAATTATAAACTTTTTTACGATTTCAATAAATTGAAGTAATTCCTAACAACTTTTGTTCGAGCACTTTTTATTCAAAGCATTTATTCGCATTCAAAACTTTGAAAGAAAACGTGGGAGGGAAGGAATGTTTGAACAATGTTCTGAAGTAAATCTTAGAGGAATTTTTGTAGAAGTCCTTCAAGTAACTGCTGGAGAAATCGTAAAAGATATCCCCGAAGGAATTGAATTATCGCAGAAATCCTTCAAGGTTGGAAACAAATACTTGATGAAACCGTTGGAATACATTGATTGCACTTATTTTTCATGAGAGAACAAAATTAGTTTTCATACATGGGACCCCTGAATTACAGCCGCTACCTCGAGCTAAGTCAAGTCGGTCCTGTGGTTAGGATATCAGGGTCGTGTTAATAATGCTCAAGAATTTCATTTCCATATCGACCTCATTCCAAAATCTCTTGAAAATCACGAAAGGGGCCCCTACATACCTATCAGCAGATCTGCGAAGTACAAGTATACCTCGATTTAGTGAATGCTCGATTATATAGATTCTCGATTTTATGTACATTTTTATTGGTATTTTTTTAAATATCCAATCAGTTTAAAACTCAAGTTGCAGTTTGTATTACAATGATTTATAATGCAGGGGCTTTCAGCCTTTTGACACACGGAGTACTTTATATCAATACAGTAAACGTTCGCTCGGTTCAAACGCTTTAACTGCAATGCTTTTTAACTGCAAGTCTGCTAAGTGTAACAATGAGCCTCTACACAAATCTGGCGTACTGCTCACTCCCACAGAAAATTTGAAAACAGTTCGCACAGTAAATTTGAATCTAATTTTTTGTACATCATAAAACATCTGAAAACGTCCAAATCTATTGTTATTTTACATCAACATACAGAAGAAAAACGTTTGAGTTTTATGTTTTTTGCACATCAAAAAACATTTGAAAACGTCAGGTTTTCATGTTTCGGATTATATGCTTGACATAAAAAAAGTTTGATTTCCTGATGTATACATTATGTTACCTTGCATAAACACATCAGAATCGTAATATTTTCTGATGTTCAACGCCAGAAGTACATCAAACCTTGATGTTGATGTATACATCGAAATTTAACGTCAGGCTAATGTAAAATTTTATTCGGGGCCCTTTTCGACCTTAATGCTTCAATGAGGTGTTCATTGGCGTAGCCAGCTTTTTCTTTTTTCTCACTCACTCTCCTAAGCAAACACTAGCCAGAGAAGGATAAAAGATGGAGCACAGGCCCCCTCTTGCATCCCGTTTTTTCTCGTGCTTGTTTAGGAGAGTGATTGAGAAAAAAGAAAAAGCTTGCTACGCCAATAGAGGTGTTTAAGGTAATGCAGCATTATATTAACAAATTTATATATCACTATATGGCAAAATTGATGCACTTATATACGGCTTCGTGGTTACTTGGAGGTGTATCGTCTACCCCCGTTGGTTTGAATGACACCTCACAACGACACAACGGGGTTCATTTTTAGTTTGAACTTCTGGCAACCCTGTGTGCGATGGAAATCAACACTGCTGGCAGCGTTATTTGATGATTTGTTTTGAATCTGCATTCCGTTTCACACCGTTCCATTAACAGAATGACGTTTGAACCATTTTTAATTGAACGATACGATGTGCAGATTAAAAAGTGTTCAGATTAGATGCGGTCAATTCAACGGGGGTAGACGGTAGTACCTTTTTTAAGTTCAAATAAAAATAAAATAAAAAAATGCTTCGATTTTATGTAAAAATAAAATAAAAAAATGCTTCGATTTTATAGACATTTTGAAAATTGAAATGTCCACTTAATCTGTTGAGAATGTAAACCTATAGCTAATCTACCATATGCCCCCATCTAAAACCTAGCCTACCTAGCCTATGTATATTTTTGACAGCTACCCAGTGTTATGTGTAGTATCTTATCTCTATGTCATTTTTATTCAGTTGATATTCCGATCTAGAACAATAAAGACGTTTCTTTTCTATGTTAATGTAAATCGCGGCGTTCTAAGTATACCATATCACATCAGGTTATGGGCCCAGTATCGCGTAGTGTTCGCAGCGATTAGAAAGTGAACCTATTCCAAAATGACCGAGGAAGAAAGAAGCGAACGATTCTTGCTCCCGCTTTTTGATGGAACAAATTTCACGGCGTGGAAGTTCCGTATGCGGATTTTACTGGAAGAACATGATCTTCTGCAGTGTATCGTGACGGAAGCCGCCGCCATCGATGAATTGAAAGAGGAACCGACGGACAATGAGGCTGTTAAGAAGGTGAAGACGGAGAAGCGAGAAAAGCGTTTGAAGCAGGACAGGAGATGCAAATCGCTCTTGGTATCTCGCATTCACGACTCACAGCTTGAGTACGTGCAGGAGAAGGGGACGCCAAAACAGATTTGGGATGCTCTCGTTCGGGTTTTTGAGCGAAAAAGCATTGCGAGCCGCATGCACCTAAAACGCCAGTTGTTATCGTTGCGATATGAGTCGGGATCTCTTCAGGAGCATTTTCTGCGTTTTGACCGCTTAAGGACGCGTAGTGCGTCATCAGCATCATTGAAATCTTGCTCAAAATTTCAAAGTGATAAAACTCAATCACCAAAGCGCATATTTGTATGAAAATGTATCATCCCATATGTTCACTCGTGGTGACCCGAATAAAAAATACAGTAGAAAAACCGAATGTTGTATTGTAACAGTACTACAGTCGGAACCCGCTCGTTGAGCCACAACCTCCACCCAACCAACGAATTCGATTCGCTAGTTGGGTGAAGTGACAGCAGCACAAGGGGCGTGCGCATTGTTTTTTTTTAATCATTTTTAGGTTGGAAGCAAAAAGCAAAATTTTTCAATTTGTTTCACATTTAGAGCAAAAGTGATACGTTTTGCAAGATACATATATGGCCAATGCGAGAAATAATTATTTTCACCCATTTTTAGTCGGTGAAGTGAAAATATAGATGTTTATGAAACCACCCGGACCAAAAGCAAGCACAAAACGCTTTCAATGATCGACAAAATAAAGATTACCGATGTTTTGCATTTATTTCGAAGTAATTGTACATATTCTTTTTTTTTAAAGAAATATGAAATAGAAATTCTTTTCGATTATCATTAAAGTTTAAGAAACCAAAAACTCATTAGCTCGCCCCTCGGAATTACAGATTGGTTGTCATTTTCAGTTTGACATTGAATTATGACATCCAGGTACTTTTTAGTTGGCTGACAGCTCAACTAACGGGGCCCCAACTAAAAAGTCACCCAACTATTAAGCCCCCAACCAGCGAGTCATGACTGTATTTAGAACCATATCTAGATTGAGTTTAAATAAGGGCGAAAGTAACATGAGAGAGTTCTCTTCATCGACTCTCTCTTCTGCAAATTAAAGTGACAAGATGCAAATTCAATCGAACTTTTTTACACTTAGACGCTAGATTGCATCGCAACCTAGCGATTTATGACCAAAAAGTTCAACAATACTTGCATCTTGTCACTTCAATTTGAAGAAGAGAGAGTCGATGAAGAGAACTCTCTCATGTTACTTTCGCCCTTATTTAAACTCAATCTAGATATTGTTACAATAAACACCACTGTAAAAATAAAAAATACAAAAACAATAAGATGTAATGTTAGACACCATACAGTGAATTGTAAATGAGATTTTTACAATATACTATACGGGTTGTTAAGTATCGTAACAATATAAAAAAATATTTTTCTCCATATATATTTTTTTACAAAACCATACATTTTATTGTAAATGAATTGTTCGAAATACTGATACGTGGGCTTTAATATACCGTACATTGTATGGTACACGTATGGTTTCAAACAATAAAATGTACCGTAAATATATTGTTTTTAATTGTAATTTCACTACTGGTTATAAATTTAATCATGGTTTTGGAATGGTTCTCTTTTGTTATGTTGTATTGTTTTACATTAGACAAACCATATAATGTTATACTATCTCGTCATGTTCCTTCGATAATGGCAGTTCTAGATTGCATTAACAATTGAAGCTTAAGCTCCCATGTCCCACCAGCCAGATAACCGGGTTTTGCAAACTAAGCATTATTTGTGGCAACACTTTGAGCGGCATGATGGAACTATGCCTAGCGCGCTAAGTGTTATTAGACCACTAATGTAGTTGCATGAAGTGGGTGACGAGGTACATAAGTATCATTACAGCGTGCTTAACCATTATTGCAATATTGAGGCTCCAATTTGACTGAACTATGAAATGTGTACATAACAACTCATGAGAAAACTGTAAAGTTCGATTCAACTATAAGTTAGGTTAAAAAGCGAAGACGAACTTATTTCAGAAGTCGTTTCAGTGTCCAGTCCAGTCCTTATGTTAAAAATGTCAAAGATAAATCGCATTTAATTCGGTTGTTGTACAAGTCAATTTCACATGAGAGAAGAAGAGAAAGAATAGTGTTGAACTCATCCACTCATTTACGGTAATCTGGCCTGCGTCTTTCCGGGTTGACCTACATTCGTATTCCTCTCATCGCACTCTACAAACCTAGCCCACCATATCTCTTGGATATGCAGTCCTTAGGACACCTGGTTTACCACTTTATTTAAACATTTTATTGACTTTAAATAGATGTTTCAACTTATTCACTTTTTTCGCTTTCATTTCCTTTGCAACAAAAATGTCACGGACATCAACAAAACAAAGCACGGAAAAAATCATAAACTGAATAAAAAATTAAAAATGCACGGAAAAAGATTGTTTCGGAATAGTGAATGGTTCAAACGTAAGAAAAACAGTATAATATATTGTTACATAAAGATCGGATGTAAATGTATAATAGCTAGGTGGTGCGAATAGAAACGGTTTTATTTTTCAAGCTAGCTAACACACACCTACACACTCCCGGTACACAGCTTGTAAACACGCACGAGCGTTCAATTTTCTTGCAACCACCTCTTTAAGCGCGGTTGTCAAACACGCCGTCGCGACGCTGTTCGGAAATGATAAACATGATCAATCCACCTTTATTCCAATTTGGTTCTCGTGTTCAAAGTTTATTATTTTCCATTCATCCATTGATCCATTATCCATTGATCGATAGTTGTTACAAAATTATCTAAAATAGGCTCAAAACTATGTTTATCCCTCTCCTCGCTTTTCAACGGCTTGACAGTGGCAAATGGAGATATCGTGACAACAGTTTTGATTATAGCCGCAGCACCTAGATAACAATACCATAGACTAATTTCAAGACCTCGATGTACCAAAGAAAACGATCAAATTTTCGGTGACCAGTCCGGTACCCAATAAATATTCATAACCGTGTATTTTTTTCCGTGTGAATTGCCTTTTGTGTAAATTTTATTTAGCGTGTTACACTGATCTGACAGCTCTGATAGTAAGGGACTAAACATAAATTACGTAAAGTGAGTGCCGAGGATTGTTCACAATCTGCGAACTTGACTGCGGAAAAAATTGCGACTATGACGCCGCTGACAATACTCTTCAATCAATCACACAGGTTCAACAAGGTTTAACATAACCTCCATCTTCAATGTTTGGCTCCCGATGCGAGAGCAATATTGAGTCAGTCCGCGACACTCAGTATAATAGCTACCAATGTGCAAAGCTTTTAGCGAACCATTCCATTACAATACACTATATTGTAGCTGGTACACTGTATGGTACAGGAATGGTTTTCACCAAATACCCTATGGTTAGTTTTTATCCGGGGAGTGTGTTGATACTTTTTCTGCTGCGTGGCTGCAGAATTGCCCGGTTTTTATCACTTCAAAAACGCGAGGCAAACAATCATTGAACATTGAAAAGTCAATGATTCCTATGAAAATACTGTGATGCACCAAGTCACCTTAACGAGAGAGTATCGAAACACCGGCGCCGTTATGGAGGAGTTGGATGTGATCTGTCATCTGCTGGTTACTCTCGGCCCGAAGTTTGCTACTGTTGTGACGGCGATCGAAACAATGCCCGAGGATAAATTATCACTGGAGTTTGTCCGATGTCGTCTTCTCGATGAAGAGACCAAACAAAAAGGGTCAGGTGCAGTACGACTGCAGCGATCGACACGATCGATCGTGTCCGCGGTGTGCTCACCAGAAAGTAAACTCCATTGGAGTATAAACGAAAAATTAACTGGCAATATAGCGCTAGATCGCTGTGCCATTTTCCGCTCTTTTGTCGCAAAAGAGCAAACAGAAGTGAAGAAGAAGAAGGGTCAGGTGCGGAATTGTTCACCTCCACTGATTCGACTGCGTTCGCCGGATCGCACAAGAAGAGCAGAAAGAAGAAGAAGCTAAAGTGTTTTGGATGTCAACAAGAAGGACATAAGTTATCAGAATGTCCGAAGAAGACTGCAGAAAAGGGAAAATTTTCAAAAGCAAATCTTGCTGATCGTGGTGGAATTTCCTTCGTCGCGCTGAATAGTGAGTGTCGTGATAATGTGAAGATATCAGACCAGCGTTGTGTGAAGTGGTTCGTCGATTCGGGCTGCTCGGATCACCTCGTCAAGGACAGAGAGCTGTTCGAAGAATTGAAGCCACTTACCAAACCAGTGCACATAGCAGTCGCGAAGAATGACGAGTCGATACACTGAAATAAATTTTGTTGTGGAAACTACCGATTCCATAGTAAAATTACTAACCGTACCTATGATTCTCAACCGACAACAATTTTCAGTTAATTCCACTAAAACACTGTCAACTTAACAAGCAATGCAGTTAACATTACCAAAAATAGTCTTAATTTAACAAATGAGCATTGTATTTTTAACCATACCGTGTTGTAAAATGCGTGTCCTGGAAAAATTAACAATGTTTTGTTGTTGAGACGACTATGCTTTTAGTTAAATTTACTACAATGCATTGTAATTTTAAGCATATTTCAGTTACCTTAACAGATTTTGTTGTCGGTTGAGAATCATAGGTACGGTTAGTAATTTTACTATGGAATCGGTAGTTTCGACAACAAAATTTATTTCAGTGTAGTCGCAACCCACTCCGGCACGGTGAGACTTTTCTGTGCTGTCGGTGGATCGTATGTTCCGTGTACAATCAACGATGTGCTCTTTGTTCCGTCATTACGTTTCAATTTGTTTTCGGTAGTGAAGGTTGAAAGCAAAGGGATGCGAGTGGTTTTCAGCAACGGTCAAGTGAAGATCTGTAGAGGTTCTGAAACCCTCGTTTGTGGTACTCGAAACGGAAAACTTTATGAACTCGACATGTACACAAGTGAACATTGTGCTAGTGAGGCGATGTTATCTTGCGGCCGCATAAGCAAGAACTTGCTGCTGTGGCATCGGAGGCTTGGACACCTGAACGCAAATCAGCTTGGCCAGCTAGTGAATAAGCGATTAGTGGACGGTTTGGAAACAAAATGTGCGGACAGAAGCGAAATCGTATGCGAACCGTGTGTGCTCGGAAAGCAATCGCGTAAACCTTTCCCCGCGCGTGATGGGAAACGGTCGTCGCGTGTGTTAGAGGTCATACACTCCGATGTATGTGGACCAATTACACCTACGGGGCCGAATGGTGAGCGCTACTTCATTTCTTTCGTGGACGATTGGAGCCATTTCGCGATGGTTTTTCCAATGAAATCAAAAAGTGAAGCGTATGCGTGTTTCGAACACTATGAAGCGGTAGTCACAGCTAAGTTTGGCCAGCAAATATCGCGACTCAAATGTGACAACGGTGGTGAGTACGCGAATAAGAATTTCCTTGATTTCTGTCGGGGAAGAGGAATTCAAGTGGACTTCACAGTTCCCTACAGTCCTCAGCAAAATGGGACAAGTGAAAGACTAAACCGTACCGTTGTTGAGCGTGCGCGTGCTATGTTGGAGGATGCGAGGATCAGTAAGAAGTTTTGGGTACAAGCAGTGCAAACCGCAGTGTATCTAATTAACAGATGTCCAACTAACGCGAATGATTTGTGTGTAACCCCGTTCGAGATTTGGGAGGGGAAGCGCCCGAATGTCTCCAAGCTGTGCACATTTGGATGTACAGCATATGTCCATATACCGAAAGAGACTCGCCGGAAACTGGAAGTTAAAGCTTGGAAAGGTGTATTCGTCGGCTACTCACCGAGCGGCTATCGGGTCTGGAATCCGAAGAAAAGGGTGATTGTTGTAGCACACGATGTGGATTTTGTGGAGCTGCCAGAGATGCTGCCACAGTCTGTCCCGCAGGAAGTGAAGAACTATAATCCAGTGATTTGTGTACGAAAGGAAGAATGTGAATCCCAGTCGAACAATCAGCAGTCCGGCTCCATTGAAACTGTAGACGATGAAGTGCAGTCCGATGCAGTTGAAGAAGAGGACGAAGAACAGTTCGCAAGTTTTAGGGAAGAAGAAGCGACCACCAGTGAAGAATCTGCAGAAACCAGTACTGCTAGCGGCCGTCCGGTTCGAGTACGCAGTGCGCCACGGTGGCACCGAGATTATGAAGTGGATGCGAATTTCGCATTGAATGCCCTATCGTATGTGGAGAACTTGCCAGATTCGTTGACGGAGATGCAGAAGCGAGAGGATTGGTGTTTGTGGCAGAAGGCTATGCAGGAGGAAATGAACGCTCTACAGAAGAACGGTACATGGACCTTAGCAGAGTTGCCAGCCGGAAGAAATGCAATATCTTGCAAGTGGATTTTCAAGCTTAAACCATCCGAGAATGATCAGCCGCCTCGATACAAAGCTCGCTTAGTAGCGAGAGGTTTCAGTCAAAAACCAGGGTTCGATTTTTCTGAAACCTATTCTCCTGTAGCTCGCATGGATACTCTTCGTTCTGTATTTGCTTTGGCCAATCAAGAAGGGATGGCCGTCCATCAAATGGATGTAAAAACGGCCTTTCTAAACGGTGACCTTTCCGAAGAAATTTTTATGATCCAGCCAGAAGGATTTGGTCAGGAGAAGGGCCTTGTTTGCCGCTTGCACAAGTCGCTATATGGATTGAAGCAGGCTTCAAGGTCATGGAACATACGGTTCAACGGCTTCATCGAACGGCTTGGATTCACCCGAAGTTCAAACGATCTGTGTTTGTACTACCGAGGAAGCGGAAAGCAGCAAGTGATAATCGTTTTATATGTCGACGATATTCTTATTGTGAGTCCGTCTGAAAAATTAGTGTGCACGATCAAACAATGTCTCGCCCGAGAATTCGAAATGAGTGATCAAGGAGCAGTGAAACATTTCTTGGGGATGAAAATTGATCGTGATCTGAAGAACAAAGTTCTATGTATCAGTCAGCAGCGATATCTCGAAAGTCTACTGATACGGTTCGAAATGCAAAATTGCCGCCCAGTGTCGACACCGATCGAGAACAAATTGAAGCTTCCAAAAGGAGAAGAATCGAAGAGGATCTCGAAGCCATATAGGGAACTTGTTGGCTGCTTAATGTACGTCGCTTTGACGAGCCGGCCAGACTTGGCTGTCGCAGCGAACTTCTTCAGCCAATTTCAAGTGTGTCCGAATGAAGAACATTGGGTGCATCTGCGTCGTGTGTTGCGATACGTAAAAGGTACATTGTCGTTCGGTTTGTGCTATCGAGGAAAAGAGAACAGCCCATTGCTAGAAGTGTACACCGATGCTGATTGGGCGAACGAGACTACTGACCGTCGTTCTATTTCTGGAGCAGTGTTCAAAGTTTGCGGGGCTTCAGTAAGTTGGTTCTCGAAGAAGCAAACAACGGTGTCACTGTCGTCGACCGAAGCAGAGCTTGTTGCTCTCTGTGCAGCAGCTTGCCACAGCCAATGGATTCTACGTTTGCTTGCGGATCTAGGGAGGATTCCAGAGGGTCCCGTACAATTCCACGAGGATAATCAATCCGTGATCAAAATTGCTTCAAATCCCAAGGACTCTTCGCGCTTGAAGCATATGGAGGTAAAGCATTTCTATGTTCGTGAGTTACTGGAGAGGAACCTCATTAAGCTCGACTACGTACCTTCAACGATGCAGCAGGCCGATATTTTAACCAAGGGTCTGCCAGCTCCTGGTTTCAAGAAGTTACGGGGTAGCCTGGGTATGATAGACTGCAATGTTTAAGCGGGCGTGTTGAGAATGTAAACCTATAGCTAATCTACCATATGCCCCCATCTAAAACCTAGCCTACCTAGCCTATGTATATTTTTGACAGCTACCCAGTGTTATGTGTAGTATCTTATCTCTATGTCATTTTTATTCAGTTGATATTCCGATCTAGAACAATAAAGACGTTTCTTTTCTATGTTAATGTAAATCGCGGCGTTCTAAGTATACCATATCACATCATAATCGAGGTATACCTGTATTGATTTATAAGAAACTTTCACTATTTAAAGAACTCTATTCATACTTTAGAAATCTTCCCTGATTTGGGCCTGAATTCGGGGCCCGGTGTGGACCGCACCCCCCCACCCCCTTGTTACGCTACTGCCCACCGTGTATTGAGATTATCGCTCTCGTTGATCTCACTTTACCCGCTCGTCTAACTTCTGGTGATGATAAAACGTGTGCTGAAAAACGAATTGGTTTATTTTCGTGCTCTGCTCTTCATAAATTCTTCTTTTGTACGGTTCTACCTACGTCCTCACTGGGATTTGGTCTGCCTCGCTCAAACTTAATGTTCTTTGAGCACTTCCCCAGTTATTAATTGAGGGACTTTCTTTGTCTGTCATTGCATGCATTTGTATATTGTGAGGCAAACACCTTGATACACTATCGAACTCGCCGTCTCCGGATTGGCGATCCATAGCCTTAACTACTAGGCTATCTGGAGACCCCTGGATCTGGAGTAGGCAGGGCCGGATCTAAGGAGGGGGGATCTGGAGTAGGGGGCCCACATTTTAGGGGCCCCCACAAAAACCTTTTTTGATTGCTTGATTTTATTGATTTTATTTTACATATCACTCAAGTAATGTTCGAAAATAAGGAAAAACATTTTTGGTCATCTTTCCGAGGGGCCTCCGCATCCGCTTGGGCCCCCATAATCCTTAATCCGGGCCTGGGACTCCCAGATTTCTCCAGATTCTGGAGAGCTTTTCATAAATACATTAGTTAAATATGCTTAAAGTTGATAAAAAGAAAAAAAAACATATTAATCCACCTTGTGGTGATAGTGCCTTTCTCGTCGAGTATGTTCTCAAGATTTTTACGTTGACGTAAGCCGAAGTGTTCCTGAATCCTGAGAATACTCTAGAACGAAACAAATTTCATTTTCTTCTTTTGTCACAGTGCTCGTTGACTCGTCAATTTAGAGGTGATAAATAATATAACAATAATAATAATATTTGTTTGAGGAATTTTCTGGGAGGCTCTTATTTCACCTTAAAATTAAAAAAAAAATCTTGATTTATTTATGTGTGCCCTTTCTCAAAATGTTGAATTCCGACCAACATTTTTCAAGGAGAAGAGGGGGGTTGACATAGAAAAAAATAGAAATTTGTGTCAGCAGAATTCTGTCTTTGATATCCATAATCGTATTTAAAACTTATTGATGGCTTATATACCGAAGTTATGTTAAACGTCAGACTTAGCTAAAAAATATCGCCGAAATGAACCAGCCCAGGGCTGAAAATCTCGTAAATAAAGATAATAATAATTAAAAATATCGAAACTTACAATTGACTGCTTGACCACCTTAACTAGCACTGGATGCCGATTATTATCAAGACAATTCGACATTTTTTTTCTGCACATTGGGTACATTGGATATAAGATTCATGTAAAATTTGACAAAAAAAAAAGTGCAAGCAAGTGAAATTTCCCATAATAAAACACATTCTAATTTCAACCATGGTACAAAGCGCGAGGGCTCAACTAGTTGCATCAAAATTGTGCGCAGTATTTAGACGCAAAAGGGGATTGAAGTGATCAAATATTAATTTTCCCATACAACGTTGATCCATCCTACTGTATAATTACGTCTCAGAATCTGAAATGGTGTGATTTGACGAGTTTTGCCAAGATTTTGTTCTTTTACGCATATAAATTGCTTGCTGCGATTTTGTTCACCATTGTAATATCAGCGAAGCATCCAATCCTGATTCTGTATCGCTGCCGGTAATTTGGTCAGAGACTATTTTCTTGCTGACCGTTAATCTGATTTTGATGATTTCATGTTTCCCATGCAGGGGTTTGGTTCACTTTTTTATTTGGCCACATCCTGCGGGACACCTGGAACCGGTTTCAGAACACAACCGGATCAGATATATTATTATGTGAATTTATTGGCAATTATCGGCGTGACGCGTTTCGACCAACTATTCTATGGTCAACATCAAACGCTTTCAGCTGGATTCAGCCCTTCAACTTTGTCAGTTTTATCATCAGCTTTCGTTTCGTGTGTTAATGCTTAATGTACGACCTGATGTGTCGCATGCCTGGGTTTAATTAAGTTTTTAAATTAGTCACCTCCGGAGGGTCACCTGGAACCGGTTCAGATATGATCTGAAACTATTTTTCTGCTTACCATTCAACTGGTTATCGAAAAAGCCGCTTTTTGATGTGTCGCATGTATGAGTTTAGTTCACTTTTATATTTGGCCACTTCCGGCGAGACACCAGGAATCGGTTCCGGAACATTACCGGTTCAGATACGGTCTGAAACAATTTTAATGCTTACCGTTCATCAGGTTATCTAAAATGCCGCGGTTTGATGGGTCGCATGCATGGGTTTGTAACATTTTCATACCGGCTCGGAACACCTAAATGGCCATAACTCCGGAACGGCTGGACCGATCCGAACCATTTTCAATAGGAAACAATGGGACCAGATTCCGCGTCGAATGGATCGTCGGTTTAATGACCGACGGTTGAGGTTTACTGCCAAAAAGTGACGTGAGTTTATTTTTGTACACACACTTACACACACACAGACATCACCTCAATTCATCGAGCTGAGTTGATTGGTATATGTGACTTGACCCTCCGGGCCTTCTATCAAAAAGTAATTTTTGGAGTGAACATATAGCCTTACCAGTACACTTGGTGTACGAGAAAGGCAAAAATACAAAAAAAAAGGTTTTGCACAGCGGTATTTAAAAGTGTCAAATAGTTCAACAAAGTACAGTTGCATACATAAAGAGCTGAAATAAATCATAAATGTAGTCGATATATTCAATTACAGTAGACGTTCGATAACTGCGACAAGGTTACTAAGGTGGCCCACACTTATATGAAAAACAAAAATTTCAAAAAATGCCAAGTTTTACCTCCTAAATCAGTTGTTTTGGACTTCCAGAAGCTACTTTCAAAATTTGAGCAACATCAGTTAAGCCAAAGGGGGCGCTCAAAACGCTTGAAGTTTGTATGGGAAAACTTGGCCAAATGTATGCAGAAATTTGAAGTTTTCGAATTTTGCCGCTAGGTGGCGCTGTAAGCGTTCAATAATCAAACCTTTGGTATTATTGTAGGCGACTATATGCTAAACAACTTTGTCCAAGACCGCAAAGTGATTCAACGTTTGTGAAAAAAGTTAGACCCTAGGCAAAGTGAGGATAAACTTTATTATTATTTTTCCAATACATGTAAAGGATTAATATCAATAATGAAATCTCAACACTTTAACTCACTTTGCCTAGGGTATAACTTTTTTTTACAGTTCTCGGATCGCTTCGCGGTCTTCGACAAAGTTTTTTGGCATATAGTCACCTACAATAATACCAAAGGGTTTATTTATTGAACGCTTACAGCGCCATCTAGCGGCAAAATTCGAAAACTTAAAATTTCTGCATACATTTGGCCAAGTTTTCCCATTTTTTTTTTTCCTCCCCTGTTGGGGAAATTAAGCCACTGCGTCCAATAGGCTGAACTTTTGTGGCATGTCCGTTTTGATATTCGCATCTAGCCAGCTTATTACCATGTGTCAAGTAATCAGCTACTGCCACGACGCGTCGTCTCCCAGTCAGGTGCAATGGAATTGATAAACTCCAAGACCTTCCCAGGTTTTGCAGACCAGATCTCACTGGGTTGCAAGCAACCACTATTTAGAAATCTTTGCCTGCGCGTGTATAAAGCACCACAACTGCAAAGCAGATGTTCCGAGGTTTCACGTTCCGTATTACAGAAACGACAGATATCACTCTGAATATGGCCAATATTTTTCAAGTGATACCTGCTCGGGCAGTGTCCAGTTACTAGGCCAGTGTATGTACATAGAGCTCTCTTGTTGAGCTCTAAGAGCTTTTTGGTTTTATAAGCATTTGGTGTTATAAATCGTTTTGACTGATTGCAATTTTTGACGTCCATCCAATTGGATATCACCCTCTGCTCAGCCCAGCGTTTCAGGTCCATTTTAATTGTACAGTTTGATATACCACAGAATGGTTCTGGGCCAGCAAACTGTAAATTGGAACCACTTTTAGCAAGCTCGTCTGCCATTTCATTCCCTTCAATGCCACAGTGACCTGGAACCCAGTATAAGTTTACTGAATTCCCTTGGCACAGCCTGCGCAGTGAAAGAATGCATTCCCAGACAAGCTTTGAAGTACATTTGTAAGCGCACAATGCTTTTAGTGCAGCTTGACTATCTGAGAAAATACAAATATTTGCATATCTGTATTTTCTCTCAAGGCAGATATTTGCGCATTTCAAAATAGCAAGAATCTCTGCTTGAAACACCGTAGGATAGTGTCCCATCGCCACTGAAATTTGTATTCCAGGGCCGTAGATTCCTGCTCCCGTTTTTATTCCAACTTTTGAGCCATCTGTATAGAATTTGATTGACCCTTGACGAACAGTGGGACCTCCGACTTCCCAATCTGCACGAGTTGTTTCGTGCAACTTGTAAGGAACATCATGGTTCTCCACAGGTTTCATCCAGTCTTTAATCATTTTCATTACTGGCCTATTTTGGAAGTATTGTGAAATGCTCAGGTGACCTACAAGATCACCTGGCATAAACTTTTCAACTCGTTCAAATCTCAGCAATTCCTTCTCTGCTTCTAATTGCACGTACTCGTGCAAAGGTAGCAGATTGAGAATCGCATCTAAAGCTTTTGATGGTGTGCTTCGCATCGCTCCTGTAATAGCAATGGACGCAAGACGTTGAATTTTCGCAAGCTTTGATTGCGTGGTAGCCTCTTTTGTTTTTGGCCACCAGACAAACGAAGCATACGTCACTTTTGGGCGGATTATGGCAGTATAAATCCACATTATCATTTTTGGTTTCAAACCCCACTTCCTGCCAATAGTTTTGGAGCATAACCAGAACGCACTTGTTGCCTTACCGATCACGGACTCAATTTGAGCATTCCAGTTCAGTTTAGCATCCAGTATCAAACCTAAGTATTTGACTCGATCACTAGGATGAATTTGTATCCCTCCAAGCCGAAAAGCTTTTAGGTTGATCTTCCTTCTCCTAGTGAAAGGGACAATTACGACTTTGGACGGGTTGATGCTAAGGCCCTCCTTAATACACCATGAATGTGTATAGTTTAGAGCCCTTTGCATTCTCTCCGAAACAGTTTCGTCATACTTTCCTCTCACTATTATGACTATATCGTCTGCAAAGCCCACAACTTCGAAACCTTTTTCCTTCAAGCTTCTTAGAAGATAGTCTACAACCAAGGACCACATTAGTGGTGAGAGGACTCCTCCTTGAGGGCAACCTTTCGTTGCCCTTACTGTTATAGAAGAACTTCCCAGCTCAGAGGTGATTTCTCTTTTTGCAAGCACAGTATAAATCCAATGTATGATACATTGGTCGAAGTTTTTGTTCTCCATGGCACGCTTCATAGATGAATAGGAGGCATTATCAAATGCTCCTTCTATGTCTAAAAAGGCGCATAGAGCTATTTCTTTTGCTGAAAACGTTTTTTCCACCTTTGTTACTAGCGAATGAAGTGCCGTAACCGTTGACTTACCAGATTGATAAGCAAACTGGAAGTCAGATAGGGGATGGTATTTTATGTAAGAAGAATTGATAAAATCCTTCAAAACCTTTTCCATAGTCTTCAACAAAACTGAAGAAAGACTAATTGGCCTGTATGCTTTGGGATGCGCCTTGTCTCGCTTCCCCTTTTTTGGTATAAAGATAACTTTTACAAGTCTCCATTTTGATGGAACGTAATTCAATCTTAAACTAGCCTTGAACATCTCAATTAGTGGTGGAACCAACACCGCTTCTCCATTTTGAATCAGTGCTGGAAATATTCCATCAACTCCTGCAGATTTAAAAGGCTGAAATGATCTAATTGCATTTTCCACTCTGGCCTTCGTGAAGATTTCATCAGCTAAATCTGAGGCGGTGTTTATTGTACTAGTTGACTCCGATGAGTTTATACTAGGACATCCTTCACCTTCCTCAGATATAGTATCATTGGAATCCACACTTAGAACCGAACCTGGAAAATGGGTTTCCATCATTAAATCCAAAGTTTCACGAGGAGTTTTGGTAAAAGCTCCATCGTCGCGCTTCAGGTTTCCCAATTCATTTGAATGATCTTTTGCAAGCGTTTTATGTAGTCTTGCAACTACAGGAGTGCTGTTTATGTTTTCACATGTCAGCATCCAAGATTTCCTTTTCGATTTTCGTATTTCGTTGTTGTAATCAGTCAGGGCTTTCCTGTACTGAGTCCAATCTCCCGTTTGTTTCGCTCTATTGAACATTTTACGAGAAAATTTTCTAAGGCGATCCAGTTTTAAGTTCCACCATGGCACGTCTCTAGTAGAAGACGATTGTATGGTGGGACAACTTCTGTTAAAGGAATTGATGATACTTTCATTTATCCTTTGAGAAAATGATTCTAACTTTTGGGTTGAATCAATAGTTTCTCCCATTGTAAATGAATGCGTATTCAACAATTCTACATATTGATCCCAGTTTGTCCTCCTGGGATTTCTAAATGCGGTTCTAGAATAATCTCCACCACTCCAATTGAAGATTATGTGTTTATGATCAGATAGAGAAATCTCATCTGACACATGCCAGTTTGTGATCTTGTCAAAGATTGCAGCATTGCACAGTGTTAGATCCAAGACCTCTTGTCTGATTGCATTTGAGAAAGTAGGTTTATCACCATTATTGCAAATGTCTATATTGTTCGAAGACAGATACTCTAATAGTGACTCACCTCGACTGTTAATATCCGTACTACCCCAAACCGTGTGATGTGCATTGGCGTCACAGCCAATGATAAACGATTTGTTGTTTTCTTTACAGAATTGGACAAATGATGCGATCTCAGGAGGAGGTGCCTCAGGAACATCACCAGGAAAGTAAGCTGAAGCCACAGCGATCTCAGTTTTACCCCTAGTGGTTGGTACCTCTACCATGATCGCAACAATGTCCTTTCTGATAAACTCTGTAATAGGATAGCATTTTAACGTTTTGCGTACTAAGACAGCGGTTCTGGGTGAATCTTGTTGCTCATCATAAAATATTTTACTATTTTGTGTCAGAACTCCAAGAATCTTTCGTTTATTGGACCATGGCTCTTGAATAAGCGCCACTTCCAATCCTTCTTTTTTAAACCTTCGACTCAACACAGCAGAAGCACCTTTTGCGTGATGAAGGTTTACCTGTACGAAGTTAATTCCTGCCATAAAAATTTCATTTACCCACTTTTATTAAGCCTCGGAAATGAGACGTAAGAAAAGTGGCCGATTATCCCGGAGACAAATAAGGTCCACTGCGTCATTGCTCCGTTTAACACAGTAAGGGCAACATACTGTGGAGGGTGCCCTGGTACTCTACAGGCTCCGTTCACGGTTAAGTTTTTATAAGACCCCCCTAACCATTCATTCCTAGGCACGGTACGCTTAACACCATGAATTAGGGGTCGCTGTTTGGTGGACTTTTACCACCGGATTAGGCAATCCGTAGTGATATTCTTAGCCAGTTGAGGGAACTGCTACCGTCACTACACGGCTATCTAGGCTGATCGGGAATAGAAATTAATATTGATGATCAACTTCTTTAGAGCCCGAACAGCCTGCAAACATTCCCATACAAACTTCAAGCGTTTTGAGCGCCCTCTTAGGCTGAACCGATTTTGCTCAAATTTTGAACGTAGCTTCTGGGAGTCCAAAACAACTGATTTAGGAGGTAAGACTTGGCATTTTTCGAAATTTTTGTTTTTCATATAAGTGTGGGCCACCCTAATGGTTACGTTTTACTTAGCGAATCAAACTCGATAACTGCAACATCTGACAGATGTCAAATAACTGTCAGTTGCTGCAGAATGCAGAGAATGTGCGTACGGAAAACATCGCACTGCAATAAAAGTGCATGGAAAAACATCGCATCGCTGAAGACATTTCGTTTTGACGAAAGCGTTTGCACCGAGCGAACGTCTATGAGCCTCTGCACGAATCTGGCGTTCTGCTCACTCCCACAGAAAACTTGAAAACAGTTCGCACAGTAAAAGTCAAATGTGACTTTTACTGTGCGCGGTGTTTTTAAATTTTCTGTGGGAGTGAGCAGGACAGGGCAAATTCGTACAGAGGCTCATTGGTGATTTGATGTTGCATGAGGTAGAAGAAGAAGAGCGATTATGTTTTGAAAAATCCCTATCTGTATAACACAGGGGAAGATTTTAAAATGCCTCTATAAAATCTAAAACAAAATCTAATTAAAAACGGTTTGATGTACGGTGTTAGACTTTGGACGGACTACATATTAAGTACCTTATCAAGAAAAAAAAAAAATGTTAATTTCAAGTTTATACGTTCAATATGTAGTCCGTTCAAAGTCTAACACCGTACATCAAACCGTTTTTAATTAGATTTTGTTTTAGGTTTTATAGAGGCATTTTATAATCTTCCCCTGTGTTATAGGGATTGGGATTTTTCAAAACATCATCGCTCTTCTTCTTCTTCTTCAGGTAACATCAAATCACCAATTCTGCATTAACATGTCTAAAGGGTCTAACTCGTTTTGTAAACAAACATTGTTTCTGTCGCTGTATGGTCTATCTCGATCCACCCACGCATCTGGGGACCGTTATCAGAAAGATCTATCTTCGCTCTTTCTGATAACGGCCCCCAGATGCGTGGGTGGATCGAGATAGACCCTACAGCGACAGAAACAATGTTTGTTTACAAAACGAGTTAGACCCTTTAGACATGTTAATGCAGAATTGTAATATTCAGTGATTTTATTTTTATTCTAAGTCTGACCAACAGTCCCCCAAAATCCCCTAAAGAAAAGCTTCGCTCAAAAGCACCCTCCATTTACCACCCACTTTTCTCACTGCTCATCTGAGCAAACAAGCATACGCCACCCCGTTCACTGCACGGTTACAGAAGTTACACAGATTTGTGTACTACTAGATCAGCCTCACCGCTGTGTCAAATGTACACAGATACTTTTCCGGCTCCAGCGCTGGCATGAAAACAAAATTAACAATTATTTTTGCACTGATCGATTCCTGATAATGCATGTCATCGTTCAGAGAAAATTAGTTATGAACTTTGCTCCCATACCAGCGCTAGAGCCAGAAAAGTGACTGTGTACATTTGACACAGGGGTGGAGGCTGATCTAGTAGTACACAAATCTGTGTACATTGTACACAAGCCTGTGTACATTGTACACAAGCCTGTGTTGTTTCATTTTAGGGTGTGGGTAAAGAATCCCTGAGCAGCGTCGTTTCTCTCTCACTTCTTGCACCTTCTCACGCTGGATTTTCCGATTCGGTCGGTCGGTCGGTGGTCGCTCGGTTCTGCTAACGCTCTCTCACACGTGGATGCGCGCTGGCGCGGGCGGGCGTCGCGCTTGTTCGCGTGCCATCACACATGTGGGCCATGCTCTCTCCGGTTGTTCTCTCTTCGCGTCGTCCGACCGACCGACGGTCGTTTATGAATGAGCGCGTACGCGAACGAGACGCGCGCGTGGGATCAAAACAATAATAAAAAAGCGCCATCCTTCTGCAGCGACGAGTGTGGGGTGGTGATGGGTGGCCGCGGTTGTTGGCGCTCTCGGCACGGTTGAGAGTGCTTTGAGAGACGAATTTTGTTGGAGCGTGAGCTGATGCGCTCCCGCGTTGGGGTCGGTTGGGTTTGCTCCAAACTGGAGACAATCGGATCGGTCAGTCATCGGTTGGCGTACGGTCGGTTCGGTTCGGTTAGGATTGTGAAGGCGACCCGCGGCTAGAAGTATTAAAGTGGTTTTAAGGTGTTTTTTTTATGTTTTGGATGAATAGACATTGGACATTAATTTTCATTCTTGGAATGAGTAGACAAGCTGAGCTTCATCAGCAAAAGAGACGGTCGGATTCTAAACATCGGGTGCTCCAGTGACATTTCCGTTTAGGGCAAAACCTGCGGGTGTGGGTGTTTTCCTGCGCCAAAACAAACTAAGGCCAGACTTCAGACGGAACTCATGTGCTAAGTGGTGGGAGTGAAACAATGTCTGAGCCTTCCCGGAATGGATTAATTTGGCTGGCTTTCGGTGGAATCTAGTGCTGGAAAATTTCCACTTGCAACGGGACCTCTCCTCTTGATATCAAAGAGCATCCTCGCGGCACAAAAAAGGGAGGAAGTGGTGTTGTAGGCAGAAAATCGATTAGAAATATTTCGGTCGAATAGCTCCGTGAGTGTGAGTATGTGCGTAAAAGTCGAACCGTGAGCGGCCAAATAGCGGGCAATTCAGAGACCGCACATTTTCCAATCAATACCGAAGTGCATCTCCGCCGTGCCGAGTTGGGGAACCAGGATTGGGCAGAAAAAAAAATTGCCTAGACAAGTGGAGGGTGGGAAAATTTGTTGAGGTTCGATAAATCTGCAAACGCTGGAAAAGCTGCAGCACCAGCAGCAGTACAGTGAATTACAGTGAGTGAGCCGCGAGTAAATTGCCACCCCTGCCTTGTGAGAAAGAGCCGGGGGTTGCTTGCGAACCTGGAAAGATACAGAGAGAGGAAGATAAAGCTCCTACTACAGAGCCGGTGGTTGTGCTACAGAAATCCAACATAAACCGTGAGGTGTCCTGTTTAACGTTTGCATCCATTTATGACCGTCAATTGTAGTTCAAGGAAAATAGTTAATCAATCTAAGTGTTACTAGATGTTGTAGAAGGATTCGTGTTTCTGAAGGTAAGAACCTCGGCTGTCAGACGATTGCAGAGATCGAAATGCATGAAGAGAGAACAGCTGTGCACGGGTGTGAGTGAATGAGTGCATTGTTGACGAGAGCACCTTAAGGCCATGGGCGTAACTAGAGTGGAGGGACGTTCATCGTGAATCTAAGGGAACGCCTATGATAATCCAGTCTTGCAGTTTAAACGTTAAAAGATATGGTTCCGTTGCTAAAAAAGTATTTCTTCAATTAAATGGTGCTGGAAAGTATATTATCGAAGAAACTTTCAAAATGTAAGAGTTTCATGTTTACAAATTGAAATTGTTTATGATGATTTATTAAGCAGAATTCGAACTTTGTCCTTAAGCTGTAACAATAAGGCGCTGTCCATAACTCTATTTCGGCAATCTCAGACCCCCCCCCCCCTCCCCCCTCGTAGACTTTCGTCCACACAAAATTTTCGAAATTTGTAAGGACCGTGGACTTTGGCCAGACCCCCCCGTCCCCCCCTCAGAGTCTACGTAGTTTATGGACAGCCCCTAACCAGAAGGGATTATGAACTCACTCACCCTCAAGTTCCTGCAAGGAAACCAGAAATACTTTTAGAATCCACTAATGTGAAAAAACTTTTGACAAATTGTTTGACGAAACTTGTAGTAAACATTTTTTTTTAAATTCGTGGAATAGAAAGTTCCGGGAAAAATAATCAGGTAAATCCGATAGTCTGAAAAAATTTTTGAATCAGCATCTGTCATAATAACTAAACTTCTGATATCTTCAGACGTGTAATCTTTTAAAGATAATATAAAGCATAATTCCAGAAACAATTTTGTTTTAGGTGAAATTATTGATTTTTTTTGGATGAATAATCAATTATTGACGGAGTATTCGTGTAAACGTGTTTCTGGCAGTTATTTTGAACGAACTCATGCTAAATTTCCCGTAAAAGTTGTAGGGAGAGCTTTCGAAAGAGTTATATTTCGTTTTTGATTTTATTTTTGGTTTCATTAGGTAGAAACTTTAGAAAAAAATTCGAGTACTACGATTCATATTCTGAAATGAAAAGGAAAATGTTTACAATTTTATCTTAACAAACTATCTACATTGGTATCTAACTCTTTTGAGGTGCGTGATGAACTAATTCTAACAAACTTTGACAGGAATTTAAAAATCCTGAAAAAAATCATAAAATTACTTTTAGATGAAAGTTCTAAATAAAATTTTTAAATTTTCATTTTAAGAGCATTTTTTGTAAGATTTCTTTTGAAATTTTTGAGTTGTATTTCTTAACCTCATACAACACAACCAGATCGCGAAGAGTTTCAAAGGGTTATTCTTCTACCCGAAGGTGGCCAACACAATCCAGAAAACTCTAAAACACTACGAATTTAAAACAGTTTATAAAAGTAGTAATACCCTGAAAGACCGTATTTGCTCCCTCGAGTATAAAGTTCCTAGGGAAGATCTGTCTGGAATCTACGGAATCCCATGTAAAAGCTGTCCAGCTGCTTACATTGGGCAAACTCTATGAAAATTCAAATCCCGTTTGAAAGAATATAGAAATGCATTTGAAAATCAGAGAGCCCATGATTCAAGCGTAACAGCACACACAACAGAATTATAGCAGTAAACTGGGATCACGCAAAGCTGAAAAAGTGTGTGAGGAAAGTCTCATACCTCAACGCATGGGAGTCGATGTACATTGCTAATGCAGAGCAGCCGTTGATGAATGAAGACGAAGCACCAATAACATATACACCAGGAGTTCTCAAACTTTTTCAGCTTGTGACCCACTTTATTTTTATTGAAATTGGCGACCCACCATTTCCTAATAAGCGTCATTTTGGAAAACTTGGGTTGACTTTCTGAATAGATACGTTTTATCGCGTTCATGGATATGATAAACCTACGTTACGTAGGTAGCACTCAATCTTACAAATTGTAGTTTTTTTTTAATGTATTGTGGCCTTTTCGTTTTTTAAAAGTCAAATTAATGTTAAGATGCTCAAATGGTTAGTTTCAGTGAACTCTTTTTCTTAAAAATTTGAAATCCAAATTTCCCGAGGCGTTCTAGACCAATCCGGGGCTAAGTTTTAGTAACACTGTGACAATACATTTTCAGCGAAATTCCTGGATGAATTGGTACCGGATTTTTTTACCCAACTTCATAAATCACCCACTGATTCTTCTAAAGGCTACTCACGGAAATCTGCCAATCACAAAACCTTTTTTTTCAAGTTTACAAAACCTCATCATGTTTTATTTAGTTTAGTTTCCTAATAAATTTATTGTTGAAGAAAATGAACTATAAATTTATTTCTCAGTTGTGCTGAAGCTTTCTATCAGCTAAGACGTCGTTGGACAGAGCTCCGTGTACAGATTATTGAGCAAATTTGATTTGCTACAATCTAAAGCAAGTGATGGTGCAAGTTGCATACCGCGAGAATACCTTCAAGGTAGATTTATCTAAATTTGCAAAACGTCCGAGTTTTGAGGATATTCATAATTTCGTTTTTCGAACTGTTGGACTGCAACAATGGCAAGTGAAACGATTGCAGATGAGCCACATACATCACTGTGTGTATGTCAAATGTGTAGATCTACCTACAGCTCTACAAGTGGTTGAACAACACAACGAACGCACCGAATTGGAAGTCGACGGAACACGTTACAAAGTCTGTCTGGCGATGGACGATCAACGCACAGAGATTAAAATACATGACCTCTCCGAAAATGTGACAAATGACGATATTGCTACATACCTTCAACGGTACGGAAAAGTGCACAGTGTGAAAGAATGCGTATGGGGGAAAAATTTTGCCGGCAGCGGAATTTATTCTGGGGTGCGTGTGGCAACAATGACACTCAAAGACCACATCAACTCTTTTGTCACTATCAGATCAGAACAAACCTTGGTTACTTATACCACACAGCCAAAATCATGCAGGTACTGTAAGCAACCGCTACATACTGGTAGATCTTGTGTGAACAATAAAAAAGTTACACAATCCGTAACTAAAAACAACAACCCACTGTGCGATACTCGCCCCGCAACACCAACAACGACTAAAGCTGATGACGCACAACATACTGCGAAACGGAAGAATCAGACCCAGCAAATACAACCGCAGATCAATACTGAACAGAACGAACAGAATGAGCGATCACCACCACGGAAGAAAGCTGATCTTTGCCGAGAAACGATAACGACACCAACGAAGCAGAACGACAAACAATGCGTGACTGACGGAGTAGAGGATAGCGATATGGAAACGTGTACGGATACTGATACCGATCCCGATCCAAAAGATGTGGAAGGATGGCTAGCTGTATATAGTAGACGATCACGACGGATGGAAAAAAAGTTGGCCAAATATGAAAAATTGAATATGTAATTGTTATAGAATGTTGAATAAAGCCTGACCCGAATGATCCTTTGGATTAAAAGGTCATTAATTAAAAAAAAAAAAAATAAAAAAAAATAATTTCTGATTTCTAGAAAATTACGAATAAAAACTCCTCAGAAAAAATTGAATTTCAGGTTGTAACCCATCGTTTATTGTGGATTTTTTAGAATTTAAATTCTATTGAGACAGCTGTAGACTCTTCGACTAAACTATAATGGGAAATTCATGGTCGATTTTCTAGGTATTTCTCACGATTCTCGGAAAATTTATTCCAGATTAAAAATCTGGAGGAATTTCGAAAAGAAATTCTTTGCTCAAATGCTGAAGACATTTGAAAAGAAACTGCTAGCAGAATTGTTTTGCTTATGGCAGCTTTTTGATAAGGGTTCATAAAACTCCTATATTTTCTGTGGAAGAATTTCCATTAAACGAGTTTAAAAATACTCTGCGCTGAAAGTCATAGAATAAATTCAAGAGATTCCAAGAAGATTTTGGCAACGAGTTTGTCTGAAGTTAAGAACAATTCAGAAATTTGCCAGAAATTATAAAATATTGCTTCCAGAGTTTTTAAATATAGAACTTCGAAATCTAGAATAGCCAATAGCTGTTTTGGTTTTTTCCCTTTTTACCCTTCTGAAGCAGTTAAACTATGAACATTTTTAGGAATTTCGGGCAAATATTCGTTCACCACCTAAAATGCTGCTTTTTTTAAAGAATTTTGATAGTTGTTTTTTCTAGAGATTTTGACATCAGTGCAAATGGAGGTAGACATATTTTGTACAAAATTTTCATGGTGAAAGGGTTAAAGAGTCTTACCTTTTATTCTTAATCACTTAACCTAATTTTCAGCTCTATTGTCCACTAGGGCACTACGTGAGCGATTTCAATTGACAGCTGCACTTACAGTAGTGTACAGCGCCTTGATGTATTCTATTATTCTTTTTGCAACTTCTCATCGTAATAGGCCATTTTACCTCACGCAAATCTGACAGGAAAAGGCCTACTTTCCCACACCAGATTAGCAGTACTGTAATGGTTCATTACAGTACTGATTTGCGTTGCGTAATGAACCATTACAGCACTGTTTTCAGTTTTGATCAACTTATTGATGCTTTCTGGACGCAGGTTTGAAAAATTGTGACAACTGCACAGTATAACCTGCTATGATCAGACTTCCTTAATCATGACTATGAACATCAGTGTGCAGTCTGATGAAAAAGTTTTGTTAAAAACTATCCTCAAATGGTAATTTATGAAGTTGCAAAAAACGTTGTACGCAACTCGGTGCAGAACTCGATTTTTACAGCACTCATCGTAATTATCCAACTCGGCAAGCCTCGTTGGATAAATGTACGACTCGTGCTGTAAAAATCGTCATTCTGCACCTTGTTGCGTAAACTACTATTATCGAACTGGTTGCCTTTCTGCTGCTTTCACTTTTCTACTCTATACATGGTAGAATGATGAGCACAAGGATGATGGATGGCCGTTGTTTTTTTCCAGTTCGATTGGGGGGTCCATTATGAGTAGCAGTTCGTTGATGTCCAGGTATCCGGGTCCGTTTAAGCCATGGGGCTCAGAAGAAGGTCACTGTCAGCCGCTCTCGGTAAAGAGCAACTGACGAAAAATTGCAAGTGCCGGGACTGGGAATCAAACCCATGGCCATCCTCATACGAAGCGAACGTGTGACCAACTACGCCACGGGTCCCGGCTGTTAAAGAGTCGTATCTAAATGATTTTAGAAATCCTGTACGAAAGGAACTTCCGTAAAGGAACATAAATTCAAGTGGAACACTTTCCAGTAGTTACAATTACCGTTAAATTCTACAAATTCTCCTAAAGAGGTTACTCAAACCTTTTCCTATAGAACTTGAGAAAAAAAAGTTTCATCTTTTGAAATGCTGAATTCTCTGGTCTGAACTGACCTACATTTGGTCTACGTTGTTTGTGAACGGGGCTAAGTTGAAAGATTTTCACTGGGTATTAATACTCTTCCTGATATTCATGCAGATCCTTTTATTGTATTTCTTTGTCTAAAAGCTCTTCCAAGAATATCAAAGAATCATTCTACAGCAGGGCTGTTCAGGTCGTGCATCGCGATGCACTTGGTGCCGCGCACGATTTTTTTTTAAATTTCGTGTATTTAGGCCGTTTTTTATTTTTCATCTTATTTATTTTTTATTTTTTCCCTCAAAGTCACGAATTTATAAAATATCCAATTAACTATGGTTTTCAAAAGGACCTTTCAAAAATCTAGCTATAACCTGGAAGCCTGAGATTCAATCATCTTGCCAAAATCGTCCCAAAGCTCCTAAAAGAATCCGTTAATGATATTGCTTGAAATTACAAAGCATGTCTTAGGTAATAAGGTAGGGTCAAAAACTATACTAGCAATCTGCCAAGGAAAATTTTTCGCTTGTTTGACAATCCCTAAATTGCATCCATTGAAACTAATGGATGAATGTACCGCGGAGTAATTTATGCGTTAGCGTTAGCGTAGTTACGACATACTTCGTAGATTAGATACTAACAATGTTCATGTATCTTTTTATAACCTTGCTCGGATTGCTTTTCGGAACAAGGCCGGGAGCTTGATTTTGCTCCAATCTTTAACAAGAATACCAAATATACAAATATGCCATTATTCCCGACCACGCCCATCTTTACCGTAACTTGGGATAGGGGAAGAAATTATTGATGTAGCACTTACTTAAGAGGCTTCCGACTCAATGACGCCCTCGGAAGTACTAAGGAATGGATGGTAGGGAGATGTATTAGGTTAAGGATTCGCTTGAAAAACTGGCGATGGACCTATGGCATTCATAGTTTACTTGGTTTAAATTTAATCTTTTGAAAGACGGTAATCAAAAGAGATTTTTTCTATTTATTTGATATATGATTATGTTTTTGTTCAGTGAGCAGAACCGATCTATCCAGGGTCATCGTAAATTTGCAATAAATGTTTAAAACGCGCAAAAAAGTCAGCAATTCGAGAAAAAAAATACAATAAAATAAACAAAATAAACAAAAGCCACATAAAACAACAAAAAAAAAACATCTTAATTTATCTTGAAAAAAAGCGTAAAACAAGTTAAACGAAAATAAAATCGTACTAGATTTTTTTTTATTTATTGTATAAATAATTAAATTTCAGCTCAGTGAGCGGCACAAGCAAAACCGATCCCTCCAGAGTCATCGGAACTTTGCAAAAATGTTTTAAACGCACAAAAAATGGCTGTCCGAGAAAAAAACACGCGTAAAACGAATTAAACGAAAAAAAAAGAAAACAGACGAAAAACACATCCACATCGGCGAAATTACGAAACTCTACTTGAAGAAAAAAGACGCGGACAACGTGGTCTACTTGCCATTGAATGGACATCGTTCAAAAAAAAAATGAGAAGGGTCTTGATTGCAGGGTTACTTGCTGGTACTTCTGAAATAGAAAATTATATTAAATGGTGATACTCTCTCAACAGTTGTATATTTTCGAGAATAAATTTGTTTAGGCATAGCTAAAAAATACCTGAATCCTCCTGAAACAAATTATGTATTTATTAGTAAAAAAAAAAAAATACAAAAAAAGGAAACCACATTTTTTTCTTGAAATCTTCCTTAAATCGCTTTAGGGATTCCGCCCGAGGATTTCACCAGATATTGCTGACATGGTTCCTACTGGAATTCTAGGATTTTTCATCAGGATCATGATATTATTTCAGAAATTCCTCCGAATATGCCCCCAGGAGCTTTTCCAGAAATTCCTCCGCATATTCCTTCAGGAACCCCTAAAGGGATTAATTTCGAAATTTCTCCGGCCATTGCTGCGGGGATTTTTCTGTGGATTACTAGCGGAATCTTCCTGGAATTCCTGCGAGATTTTCTTCAAGAATTACTCTAGGAATGACGAACCATTTTTAGTTTGAACGATGTGCAGATTAGCGACTGTCAAATAGAAAAGAGTTTAGATAAGAAACAGTCCAGCCAACGGGGGTAGATGGTGCATGGAAATATATTTATTGCCCTTTTCCGGCTATACAAGTCAGCCAGTGTGTCTTATTTAGACGTAAAAACTTGAAGGATTTTTAGGCAAAGACGTTTAATTGACAAGTTGAAAGATAAATCTGTGAAAAAATACCACCTGGTTGGGTTCGATCCCACGACTCCGTATCGCTAGTCTGGCGCTTTAACCAACTAAGCCACACGATTTTGTGAAATAGAAAGTCAAACTGGATTCGAAGCAACACCCTAACCGGGTGTGAAAGACGGACAAGGTGTCTTCTGATTTTTTCACCTGTTGGGAAATGTTTTTCGTTCTTGCAGAAACCATTTTGAAACAAAATTTCGAAAAATATGGTCCCTGCAAAAATGAAAATATTTTCCACAGGAGAAAAAATCGGAAGATACCTTGGCCCTTCGTCCACATGTGTTTGAAAACTGATTCCTGCGCCTTTATTTAACCCTACCCGGGTAGAAGTGAAGTACTGACGATCAAAACGTGATAATGGTTTGATTGATATAAGAGATAAAAGATCTGAAAATAATATCTGAAAAATGTTCCTGGAACATCTGAACAATATCAAAATGTGATATTTCAAGATCAAACGAATAGCTTGCTGCTATTGGTTAGATCTTACAAGATCTAAGTATGATCTGATGATGATTTCCCAGGAGTAAATTTTTAGATCTTTTATCTCTTATATCAATCAAACCAATATCACATTTTGATCTCAATATCATAATATGTTATTATCGAGCTCTTTTCCTCTACCCGGGTAGTCGTGCATTGGGGTCATTATGACCCCAAAACGTGCACTAGGTCAGCGAGCTGAGTGCAAGCTAATGTACGAAATCAAAAAATGAGGAAATGATTCCAGATTTGCCTTGATTTACTCGGGTTTAATAGCGTTTCAGGGGGTTCCAGAGGGTTTTCAGGGGCATATCAGGGGCATTACGGTGATACTCCTTCAGGAAAGTTTCTAGGACATCTCATGGTGTTTCAGGAGCATCTTTAGTGACATTTTAAGGGTTTCAGGGGCGTCTCAGTGGGTTTCAGGATGTTCTTAACCCTTTATAAGGCCGTGAAAACCAGGCACAGAGTCTACTCGTTCTACATTGGAACATAAAGTACATGTGGTGTAATGAACAAAAACGATTTTATTTTCAAAAAATTCGATGGTCGATTTTGGCCTAAATTTCAACTTTTTGTCAACAAAGTTTAAAATGTTGTTATTTTGTGATGCGTTTATCAATCATGCTGATTTTTTGATAAGTTATTGCCCCAATATTAATGAGTTACATGTGTGGATTTGAACTCGATTGATCAATTATTTTGGACGATATGGCAATTTTAGTACATGCCCATTTATAATAGTAATTTTTTTCAAAAGGCTGAGTTCACAGCAAATAATTTTGTAATATCCAGGCGCGTAATTTCTGGCGACGTATCCAATTTCGAACGTAATTTCAATCTGTTGCATCGTTTACCAACTATTATCACACTCACCATGTATACCCTTGGTTGGCATCGGAAAGTGTCAACAAACCCATTCCAGCAGATAGGGTAAGGGAGGTATTTTGGACCGCTTTAGGAAGTGGATGAACAATTCAGCGAAAAAATAAGGTTCCCACTTCTAAATATGGATAATTTCAGTAGGCATCACGTAGAGCAACATGTTTTCCGTCGAAAAAGGCCAAACAGAACTCAAAATTGTTGTAGTAAATACAAGAAATATCAAAACTCCTGAAGGATCTCGGGCTTCTATTTTGGACCACCTGACTTTATTTTGGACCACCAAGTGCACATATTTTGGCCCACCAAATTAAACTTCAATTGATTGATGAAATGAAAGCCATCTCAGCAAATATTTTAACATAATCAAAAACTACGTGAAGTTTACATCTTTTATATTATTTTTTTGAGGCAGGGAACGTTTAAAATTTACGTAACGGTAAGAAAAGATTAAATTTTGTTACTATTGCCAGTTTTTACGCATTGTAGTATGATGTTTCATAAAAAATGTTACGTAAAACGTGTATTTATTAACTATTGCATGACGTCAGTCACCATGCATAAATTACGTAACGCTTCATAGAAGTGTGAAAGTCTAGTGATTTTGCTAAATATAAAGGCGTTCCACACATATTGTAATGAGTGGAAAGGTCATAAAAAATAAAGTAATTTGAATGATACGTAAATTGTCAAACATACATTAAATAACACATTGTCTCAGTCATCAACTGATTGCCGAGAAGGACAACTTTTCTAAACTGGATGTTCAGTCACCTGAAAATTTCAACTTGTCGAAAAGTTGTTATGACACAAATCGAATCAAAATTTTTAACTTGGCGAAAAGTTGTTAGAACAAATCGAACCCACAACAATCTCATTGTAAAATAAACGTATAACAACCCAGATCACGGGAGATCTCAACTTATTCTATTTATCTGTTTTTAGAGTACATTACATTGGCATGAATATTTTCTCCCTTTACAAGGAACTGGAGAGATGGATCTGACAGGTGGTCCAAAATATGTCCACATCTGATTATGTTGAACATATTTTGGCCATACCTCAAACCACCATTTTAGTAAATGTTATCGCTCCACCGAGGTTAAGAACAGTTTATTTTGAGTTCTGAAATGGCCCTAACTACATTCACATGAAATTATATTTAAATAAATTATATTTATTTGTAAAATTTAATACCTCTTCGAAGCCGACTACAAATTTGTCACCATCGTTGTTTTTGGTGCTTTTCCGTGCGTTTCATTGGAAGTGAAAACATTTTCTCTATTTTTGATACTGAACAGCATATTAAACTGACATTCAAAATAAAGGCCATCACATAGTTGAATACTTTTCGTGTTTCAATAAATATTTACCAAGAGTTAGTAGAGATTATGTGATAAATATCATAAAACTCCCTAGGTGGGCCAAAATACCTGCCCGGTCCAAAATACCTCCACTACCCTACTAGAAGCAGTATCATATTTATCACCTACCTTCTAACTCGGTGAAATAGCCTAGAGGTAAGGGATATGATTCACAATCAACGGATCTGTGTACGAATCCATGCCAATATTTTACTTATATATGATTCATCTATCGATCCGGTTCTAGCGATTGCTAGACCCAGTTTCAAGCTACGGCGGCTGATTTACTGCCTGGAAAGGATGTAATTTTTACATCACTTTTATGACGCGACTGATGTGCAGCAAAAGCGAGTTGATATCACAAGGATCTTTTTGCTGTGTTCCCAAAATTAATGAAGCAATCAAGTTGAAATTTTGTCCACAAGTATAAGGAACCTATGCCTTTTATTCCCCATCATTTGATTTTCAATTCGCTCACCACAACAGAAGTTCGAGCTTATAAACCTTTATGCACCCAAAAATGGCAGTTTTTGGACAGACATTTTGTTCTAAAAAAGCCCATTCATATTTGTAATGGCTCAAAAAAAATCATGAGTGTTCACAAAATCCTAATGTGTCCATCAGTTAAAACAGAAGTTGCAAAAATGTTCTAAACGAACAGAAAAAAATATGTGTATGAGGTGGCAATATAGTTGCCACTGCCTTATAAAGGGTTATGGTAGGTTTGAATTTCGTGTCAGAAAGTTTCAAAAGGATTTCGATAGATTGAGGGAGTTTCAGGGCATTTGAGGACGTTTCAGAGGGTTTTGAGCTGGCTTCAGAAGTTCCAGAGCCCCTTAAGGTGAAGATACGACGAAGCCACAGCCCGAATTTTCAAGAGCACAAATCTGAAGAACCACGTGTCGGTTTGCGCTGAAAAGTTGATCGATTGGTTATCCGCTGGTAGTGACCAATCCATCAACTTTTCAGAGCAAACCGTCCAATGGTTCTTTAGATTTGTGCTTTTGAAAATTTTGGCTGTGGCTTCGTCATATATTCGCCTTAAACGCCCCCGAAAACCTTGAAACCTTTCGAAATCTCCCTAGACCCTCCTGAAACTTTTCTTCTGAAATTTCTGTCCCCCTGAAACACCTCTGAAATCTGTAAAAAAAAGTCCCTGAATATTCCCGGAAGTTCATGAAATGCCTCTCTGACACGTCCCTAAAGATCCTCCAGAAACACCATGAAACTCCTAGACACGCCACTTGAACCCCATAAAACTTGCAGGAACGCCAAAAAAAGCTCTGAATCTTTTGGGGTTTTGATGATTTTCACTAAAACTGAACTATGATAGAATACGCCCAAAAAAAAGCTGAAAAGCAAATGTTTTGCAACTACTATTGAAATTTTAAGAGGCTAATGAATCCCGGTTATTTTTTTTTATTTCTGAGTAATATGACCTACATACTTTACTTTCCAATACATATATGACATACCTAGTCCTAAAGGGTTAACCTTTTTGTTATTCCCTAGAAAGCGTTTGCTCTGGTCTGCTCATCCTAGTAACGCCCTTGCTCCACCGTGCGCCTGTATGAGTTAGTATGTGAAGTTCGCGCGAGCGCGCGCTGTTGTGAATAATAAATATTACAAATCTCACCTAAATTACTCACGATTTTCCCGGTTGTCCTGATGTACGTCCTGTACCACCCCGCCCCATTTTCCAACCCCACGTCCCGTCGCGACGGTTCCCGTCCGTCATATTATGCATATGATCGTGCGGATGATGTGCGTGTGTGGTGTAGTGTATGCTATTCATGAAATCCCAGTACGAACGGGTTTGAATTTCCATGGTTGTTTTTATTTCGCCTCTTTCTCTCTCTCTTTCTCTCTTTGCAGGCAGTGGTGATTTTGCACGGAATTTTTCCCCCACGACATAACCCCACATAACCCCAGGTATCGTACCACTCCGCCGTTGCTCGTGGTCGTACATATCCTTTTGATCGAGGAAAGGAGCAGTCGCATGTGACAAATTGCTTGTTCGTGTGTTTCCCTGAGTGCGATTATTTATACGCTTGTGGTTTGGTACAAGTGGAAAAAATATATAGGGAAAAGGTGGAGAAATTATAACCATTAAAAGCGTGCGTTCGGTTCGGCAAAGAAGATCATTATAGTAGTGTGGAGGAAAACCCTGGAAAACCGGGCGTGTTGCGTTGCGGCGTTGTTCGGCGAAGAAGACCGAAAAGTGCATAATCTCGCCTATTAGCGCTGGCTGGTGGTGAACCAAAAACTGCGAGAGTCGAATTGTGGAGTGTTGGGTGAACGGCGAAAAGCCTCTAGCGGGAAAGTCCGAGTAGTGGTGGACAGCCGTGGACGAACGACGAAAAGGATCAAATTAGTCAATGAGAAGGTGAGTGGCGAGCGGATATGTTTAGCCGGGGCTATTATTAGAAGGGTATATTTATGTTCCGGGCTACATTAGGGAAAAAGGTGTTGCGTGCGATTCGGAGATTATCACGATCGATACAGGAGGGTGAGGGTGTGGCCATCCCAGGGGTGAAGCGATATGTTATCGTGGGCTAGGATTATTTTGTCAGATGGTTGTAACGTACTCGTAACGTATTAATTATAGTAAATACAGTGAATCAGATTACGATCAAAATGGGGGAGATGTAGACACAGACGTGCATATATGCATTGAGTGTTATATTTAACCGCAGATTTAAGCGATCGAAATTAGTTAATTAACTTGAAGATTCATACTTTAAACATAACCATTAAACTGTATAAAGACTGGACTCGAAAAAAATGAGACACAAAGAATAATGTATAACTTTTGATTGCGTGTACAAAAATCGCTGATTTTTTCACCAGGAATAGTACCCAGACAACCAGTAATCGTATAAAATGTTGCCTGAGATGCCAAAGTGGAGGTCATATGCGTGCATGCCTCCATTTAGGCGCATGTAAAATGTACGCATATCGCCTCCACTTTAACATCTTATTCAACATCTTATACGATCACTGGTTGACTGGGTACATTATGTGTAGCTCAAAAAAATTTCATCAAAATCGGTTAAGCGTTTGCGGAGATATCGTCGAAACAAGAGATTTACCATTTGAGAATCTGAAAATTTCAATGAAAATTTTTCTGTTCAAAAAGTATGTACAGGGTAAATTTTGTGTAAAAGTATGTACAGGTAAAATTTTCACTTTTCAAAAAATGTTCAACTCACTGTAACTTTTCGAAAAGGGCATCACATATGCTCAAATTTTTACTGTAAGTTTATCTACTAGTTTTTGTATCAGTGGTCAAAATTTGGAAAAGATCGAGCTATTCTACACGAAGTTATAAAGGTTCTAGAAAAAGGTATAATTATACGATAGCCAACTTTGAGCTGTTATATCTCCGGATTCAATGAACCGAATGCAATGAAATTTCGATCATTTATGACTTATATAATGAGCTATTAAAAATTTTGACTAAACTTAAAATTCTTTACACGAAAGAAAATTTTAACGATTAGATTATTTTTTCTAATATAACACCAATTTATCCAAAACTTCATCATCATTTCAAAATTCGAGATTGTAATTAATAATTATAGCTCATTTGAATGCCCTTTAATTAACTTGAATATATTATGTTACAAAGGAAAGCTACCAAATAGCCGGCAATAAATTAAAAAAGTAATGGGATGCACATGAAAAAAAAGATAAATTTACTAAAAATTCATAGAATAAATGAAATCGATATAACTGTTTTTCTTATTATTAATTTCAAATTAAGTCAACTGTTTTTCAAAGTTCATTATATTAGTCATAAATGATCAAAATTTCATTGCATTCGGTTCATTGAATCCGGAGATATAACAACTCAAAGTCGGCTATCGGATAATTATACCTTTTTCTAGAATGTTTATAACTTTGTGTAAAATGGCCCGATCTTTTTCAAATTTGAGCCATTGATATACAACTAGTTGATTACCTTACAGTAAAAATTTGAGAATATTTGATGCCCTTTTCGAAAAGTTACAGCGAGTTGAACATTTTTTGAAAAGTGAAAATTTTACCTGTCCCAGTTATTTTGAGAATCCCCTGTATGTATAAGTATTGTCTCAAAATTTCATTCAATTTGATCTAACCGTTAAAAAGTTATAGCCATATATGTAGCAGTATATCGCAATAAGCAAATGTGGTTTTTGGCATAGTGACACTCAAACTGCTCTAACTTTTAAAATGTTCAACCAAAATGGCTGAAATTTTCACTAAAAACAGTTCAACACAAAAATTTTACACTGTCAAAGTTTCATAAAAATCGGGACAGTGTTGCCAATTCTACAGTCAAAATATTGCACCTTGATTTTAAAATGTTAAAAAGTGCCCAAATTTTGTTTGAATTGTTTAAATAAAAGTACTAAACCGATTATGATGAAATTTTCACCACTTATTATGCCTTACTTGAAGAACTTACAGTCAAATTTTCAGCCGTTTTGATGAGCTAACAACAAAATTATTACCTAAACAATTTTTATAATAGATGCCCAAGATTTCCAAACTCACATTTTATTGTATCGACAATATTTGCGCCAATACTGAACCGCTTTTGATTAAATTTTTAGGGTATTAACTACACATAATATGCTTTTCCTGGTTAAAAAATCAGCTGTTTTTGTGAACGCAATCTAAAGTTATACATTATTTTGTTTGTCCCTTTTTTTTTCGAGTCCAGTCTTTACATCCATTAAACATTTCACAATAGAAAAATTGAAATAGAAAAAAAACGATAAATTATCTTAGAATTCCTCAGACAACTCTCTTAGAAATTCCGACAGACATACATAATTGCATATAAAATCAAATGGTGGTTAACATAAAAAAACTAAGCAACGATTTTTTTAACCCTCTGAGAACCGTCTCATAAATTTTAAATTCTCAAGAAACGCTTAATGTACGTAGAAAAAAATAAAAGGGGTTCACAAAAAAAAAGTTTTGCGACGCTGATACAATTCAGCGTAATGTATATACATTGGGTTTTCTAGAATTCTTTTAAAAATTGTCTAAGAAATACCTTCCCGTCGTACGATTTTACGATTATTAGCCAAACCCAATTTTCAAGCACTCCACCAATTATTTAAGAAATATATGTCAGAATGTCAGTACTTTTTACTTAATGCACAAATCCATTCAATACAAGTTAAAATTCTATTGCTGGTACTTTTATGATCTAAAAAGTCACTCCGGTACTGTCACGGTCGCCATATAATGCGTCCTGTCGTGATATTGCATTATGAAACGACTTCTCATTGTCGGGTACAAAAGCTTTATTTGTCTAGCTTATAGTTTTTCTTCTTCTTGGCATAACATCCCAACTGGGACAAAGCCTGCTTCGCAGGTTAATGTTCTATTAGCACTTCCACAGTTATTAACTGAGAGCTTCCTCTGCCAATGACTATTTTGCATATGTATGTCATGTAGAATACCCACGCCTTTAAAGCTGTAGCTATACGGCTAGCTTGAACTAATGCAGCCTAATCTCTACACTTTTATGGTTACCCGGTTTAGGTGCTTTATCTAGTTTATAAAAAAATATCATGAATGCTTACAGTCGCTATAATACGAGGAAGTAAAACGATGAATGCTGCCTAAAAAGCCTGAATGTTTGAGAAGCATTTAAATTATATATTACAAAAAGATGTGGTATTCAAATATAACGGTATTCATCCAAAAAATTTTACAAGAATTACTCCATCTGAACTTGCTTCATAAATCTATTCAGAATTCAATGAATTACGCCTAAAATTCGTCAAACAATTTTTGTAGTTTTTGGATTTTTTCAAAGTTCTTTGCCAGAGAATTACTAAAAAAATCTAACTGGAGAAATCTAACAACACCTCATTCTTTTTTCCACGGAAGTCATAAAAATAGAAGACAATCACAACTTGAAACAGGTATTGAAATAATCTCATTTATAAAGATTCCTACACAACTAGAAAAAAATCGCCGACTTCGGTAATGGTTTATCGAAATCTCAACCGCCGAGCGTTCAGTAAATATTTCTCCGAAAAAAATAGTAAAGTTTGCAAATTTCATCGAATTTCTGTGAAATGTTTTCGATTATCTGTCAACCTTAACGAAGGTCAGTAAAATTTACTAACTTTTAGTGATTTTTTTGGTGAAAATATTTACTAATCGCTCAGCGGTTGAGATTTCGGTAAACCATTTTCGAAGGCGATGTTGTTTTCTCGCTTTGTAGCGTAACTCGTCCAAAAGTTCTATAAGGAATATTTCAGATTTTTTTTAGGAATTTTACAAGAAATATTTCAGCTTTTTATGTAAAAAAACACCCCCAAGCACTGTTTAGGGCATTCCGTCATACATTTTTAAAAAATATGTCAGAAATTACTCCACACATTTATTTGCCTTATTTTCATCTAAACTTCCTGAACTTATCCTAGGACTTGCTTCAGGATCTCCAGAATGAATGTCTTTGGGAATTCTTCTTGGAGTTTCTTTTAAAAATAAATAGTCAGCAAATTCTCAGCAATCAATAAAATTTATAGATTTTGATTAAAAATAAAAAAAAACACATTTTTAACCCTCGAGCAGTCGCATCTTTGACTACCTGCAGCGACGCCCCGCTCACGCTGTGTACCACATGCGAGCATTTTTCATGGTGCGTGTATCCAGTACACGACGCGACTGCTCCCGGGTTGTTGTTCTATGTAAAAAATATGGTAAAGTGTTGCCAGTTCATCAAATATGGGTAAACACCAATTTCTGCCTGCCTGTCTGTATGTGTGACTGACCCTCATAGACTCGCAAGCTACTGGCCCGCGTGGCGTGAAAGTTTGAATGCAAGGGTTCTTGCACCCGGGAAGGTTCTTAGCATGGTGGGAAACCCCACTCATATCTAGAAAGGGGGGCTCTCATACAATAAACACAGTCCGACGTTTTCCGGGTCAACTAGTTTCTGATTTTTTTTTTAATTTTTATTTACGTGTATTTTAACGTTTGCTAATTCTACACTCATTTTGATAAATAAAAATGAACTCTTGAAATATACAGGGGGTGGCCAACATGTTTGGTATAGGCTCCTTTTTCCCTCAGTAAAAAGTTCAAAACGCTCTACCTTTTCATAGAGTGCATAAAAAAATCTCAAATTTTGACTGTTTGTCTACCTACTATATGTGCTTCATCGGTGCAATTTTAAGCTCGATTGATTAATCTTTCTAGCTTCGCGAAATCGTTATTGTTCTTGTAATAATCGTAAAAATAATTCATTCAATTCGGTTCACTGGTTTCCGAGATATGACAGTTAAAAATTAGTTGTCTAAAAAATAGTGCTTTACCAGATGGATTCTAACTTCGCGAAAGATTAACCAATCGAGCTCAAATGCACAACCAATCATGCACATATAGTAGGTGAACAAACAGTTAAAATTTGAGAATTTTTTATGCACTCTGTAAAAAGTTACAGCATGTTGAACATTTTTGTTAGAGAAAAAAAAGTTGCCTATCCCAAACATTTTGGCCTTCCCTGTATTTAAAACGAGTGTGTCGTTACATTTATTTCACAGAAAAATTATTGTTTCACACATTGCTTTTAGATTTCTTGTTTTTGCGGAACTATTTTGAAGGACGACTCCGAAGTTGAGCTGGAAACTATTTTCATTATGATTGAATTGACACTAGAAAGAGCTGCGGCATGCAGAGCTCTTATACCAGGAATAGGTAATGCTACTTCAGAACGGTCCATCATTATCTCCTTCTCTTTCTTGTATTCCGTAGCAGGAACAAACATTTAATTTATTTAGCAATTCTCTAATGCCCAATCTTAAAGTTTGTTGAGTGTCTGGATAGTTGCACTTTGTATGCTCGCCCGGGTTGCTAATATTTTCAATGTGCCATCTAATCCGTCGCTTGGTCCTTTTTTATGTGCTGTTGTGAAATAATGCCACTCTGCGGAGACTCCAAAATCCTTTCGTGAAAATTTTACTTTTAAACTTGCGGTTGAGCAAAAAGAACTTCGACTAAAAATCACCAGTGTAAAAATGTATCCCGGAGCTCTATTCGGAATTCATTCAAGAACCCCACACCAGCCAACTAGTGCTCCACGATCAGAGCTGCGCTTTCGTGGATTATCCGTCTAAAGTTCTTTTTTATCGACTGAACCATCATTTTTCCTCCGTTTTTCTCAACTTTTAATTGAAGTCCAGCAAAAGTTTTTCGATGTAAATGTCTATGAAATATTCACTTGATAGCAGGATCACTGCAGTCTATGCTGGTTTCTCCAGCAATTGAGTTGAGAATTTATTCATGAGTTGTGTCGAAATGCGTTACAAATAACTCCAACACCTCCATTTGAGATATTTCCGCAAAAGACACTCAAAAATAAAAATAAAAACATCTAGAGACGATCAACAGAAATCATGAAACGATTTTCAAGGAATACTTTATCCCAAAGATTTCAAATCTTTCATAGTTTTGCTGTAGTATTTTCAGATATTTATCTACGAGCTCTTCCAGTAATTCCAATAAAAATTCTTCAAGGAATTTTTATCAATTTCCATAAAGTTGCGTTAGAAATTACCTTACAAGCTCTTATGGCTGCTTCGCTTTCTGATTTTGGTTGCTAAGAATTTCTCTTCATAATTCAAGTAATCAAGTAACTCAAAGAATTTCCAAATATGCCTCCAAAAACAGCAAAATTAAAGCATCCCGATACAAATATATTCTATTTTGCTTCTACGTGGTGTCCACACATGGGCTCATGTTAACTATTATCATTCCGGTAAAATGGCAGACGTACTTCGTTGTCGCAGTACTTTGGGTCCGATGTTAAACTGAGCTGTAGTAGCCATGAAGCGTCGATTTCATCCAGCGGGACTTTAGATAGAAAATACCCTCTAGCCACCGTCCTGCGTCTCTCCAGTGCATTTTTTCAACTTGCTCAATGAATTGGAGATGAAAACTCCATGAATGCTCTTACTGGAACTCGTTCAATTATACATTTGTAAGAAACTTTGAAGTGAACTCTTATCCGCAAACATCAGAGAACTTAAACATTGTCCTTTACTAACACCTTGGAACTTTTAGTAGAACATTTATTCTTATTATTATTATTAGCTTTATTAGGGAGATTTTTGCCCGAGGCTAGTTCATCTCCAAACTTATTCTTGAATAGCTAGTTAAAAATTAAAAAAAACACTTCACTATTTACTTTTGCAAAAAGAAAAAACTAGTAAATGAAACTCGATTCAGAGAAGGATCCCTGAAGGAATCCCAGGAAAGAATCTCGAAAAACAATTTGGAAAGGTATCAATGAAGGAATACTGTGTGGAATTCCTGAAAGAATCTTCCAAATTTCCAATAGTACTTAACGGACCAATGAAGCAATGTCAGGAAAAGTCCCAAAGAAACATCAAAAAAAATCGAGTATCCAAAAGAATCTTAGAAGGATTCTCTGATGTAATCTTAAATTTGTTATCTAATATAATCACGAGAGAAACCCCTAAATACATCCCGGGAGAATTTAACGAAGAAATTCTGGGACAAATCCCTAGGTGAGTAATGATAATAATACCGGAGCTGGTCCCTGAAGAAAACCTGGGACAAATCTCTCATAAAAATTCGCAAAGGATTTCTTGAAAGAATTCTGGAGAATGTCCTGGAATATTCTTAAAAAGCATTTCGGGAGGAGTCCCTGATTGAATCCCGATGTGGTAAGGAGCTACAAGCTGTCTTTATCCTTTATACGTTTTTACAGTTTCCTTTTTCAAGGCGCTGTTTGAACTCACTGTGGTAGCTTATCTTTATTTCCCTACCTGTCATTATCTCTATCTCCATTCCAGATTTCCTTTTTGCTTCCCCAGGCTGGTAATAAGATAGGCTCATTTTTATGGACCGAATGGAGGACATTTTGGTAAAAAATCTAGGAAATGGTACAGTAATTTGATTTTCTTCTTGTAATCATTTCATCACCACGGTTCATTGTCAAGTATATTGTTGTTCTCCTAGGCTCCATCATGACCTTAAAAATATTATACACACGCCTCTCTGATGAAAAATGACCTATTTTCAATTTTCTCACTCTCCGTAAGCCATTGGCTTACTAAGCCAACCAAGGCCCTGAAAATTCTCCATTGCGTGACCATTCTTAGTTCCAGGTCTACCTGACGGATCGCTGGCTCCGACGACCCTGTAGCCAGTGTTGGTAAAATCACACTCAATGCAGACTCATGAACCGCTCCTGCGTGAACAAACTCGCGCGCGATTCTGAATCATTTTCTCACGCGCGAGATTTTCATGCAAAATCTCGCATTCATGAGTCAAGCGCCGAAATCTCGTTCGCTTGTAAATCGAATCCAAATCAATTTGAACGGCATTCAATGTTATTGTATGCTAGATTTGCTTTTGTTCTATCATATAATCCTAAAAGCTTTGATGTAAATAATAAGAATACCAAGAAATAAAGCAATTAGTGAAATCACGAGTCAATTCATGCATGATTTTTTCGGCGGTGAGTTTGGCGAGTCAAGAATCGCGCGTGAAACAACTCAACCATGAGATTTGAGAATTTGAGTTTTTACCAACACTGCCTGTAGCAAAATCGTACGTGTTGCGTCCAGATCAGACAACCGTGTGTCAAGTGCCTGTTGTTCTGAGGAGGTGCCAGCGGCAACAGTCACGGTTGGAATGTGTCTCCTTGCACCCACCCATCCCATCCATTTCCAGTACCTATAATAAATATCGTCTCATAAATCCTAACCGCGCTGTTTTCGGAATTAAATTTCGGTGGCTCACCGCACCGCGGCGGGGAGGCCGTTCTATTTTTTGCCCGTCTTGTCTCTCGGTTTTCTCCAGCCAGTTTCATCAGAATGCAAAATGGGTTTCTTTTTCCCGTGAACAAGCATCATCTGAGGAGGTTTGTTGTGCCGCTGCGCGTGTATTTTTTCATCTCTGGGCTGGCTGCTGATGTCGTTTGTTATTGACTCGGGGACGAATCGGGTTCAATCAGAAGGGGTGTTTGTTTCCCGTTTCCGGACGATGCGATGTTTGGGTTGGAGATATGGATGGTCGTAAAATTGCAGGACAGAAGAGTCACTTGGGACAAAACCGACTAACTTGGGTGTGTGTACACTTAAGAGGATTTGAAGATCCTCCCTCTTTCTGAACAAAACAGGAAGACAAACAACTTAAATTTTCTGATGGAGGTTACATTTTTATGATTCTGTTTACGTCCCTGGACAAGGTTGATGAGCGTTGGGTATTTCAGTGAAATCAATAAAAAATGCAGAAAACATTTGTGTCAGTTGTCAACATAGCGTCTATTTTCTAGAGTCTACATCACTGGCTCGCAAATTGGTAAATTATTCAACGAATTTTTCCTATTATATAATGGAAATCTTTGTAAAACTATTTAACGGTTGAGATTTGAGAAAATAGTACCGAAAGAATTTAGCATCAGATGTACTAGTTATTGGTGAAATTATAAAAAAAAATAACAGCTCAGGGGAGATTCGAACTCACAATCCTTATATGCTAGACTAGACTGTCCCAAAAAAAATCGATGTTCGAAAAGTCAAGGTGCTCAACCCTTAAATGAAAGATATGCATATTTGAAGCATTTTTGTAGAACATTTCGATTTTTTTAAAAATCATTTAGAGGTTCCGCTAGGGCGATTTTTGAAAAATGGCCTTTTTTCATGTAAAGTCTCAAAAAAATCATTTTTTCGTAATATTTTTTCAACTTCTGAATTTTTTCAATATTTTTTTATTTTTCTATAGATCTCTAGGCATTCTTGAAGGGGATAAGTTTTTAAAATATTGTATTTATATTGACGGCAGAACCGTTTTTGAGCTGATAAAAGGACTATTTTTTGAGAATTTTTCATCTAAATTTGAGAAAAAAATACATGCACGATTTTTTATTTTCAATTTTGAAAGTTTGATCTGATAGTACTATTTGTATGCGTTATTTCTCTAAAAAAAGATTTAAAATATCTTGTCTAGAAGCTGAGATATTAGGATTTTAGTAAATGGACAGTATTTCAATTTTTTGCAAAACTTTGTATATTTGGAATATTGTAAGGTCCTTGTGACACTCCAATGTACGTATATGAAAAGTAGTTAGGCTTAAAAATTAGGCTTTCCTTATTGCATGGTCAAGCTAGTTTAAACATGGATCTTTTATTCTGGGCTGGTTGGCAGTAGATTCATGAAGAGCTTTTATCTGAATAACTAAAAATATGACGGGTATCGTGGTTACTGGTAGCAACGCATTTAGTTCGAGATTACGTCGTGGATTTCCCGACTACTGCGCTCATTTTTTTCTGAAATAGGAACGACCATACAGAGATTATATAACATTGATAAAATAAAATAAAAAAATTGTTAGGACATGATTTTTACTGAAGACTTGAACTTGAAATGTAATGGACAATTTGGTATGAAACTCGGCAACGGGGGTGCATAGTTAATCGGACAAACGCCGATTGTCATACAAAATTGCCAAATTTGAGATGGTTTAACTATATTTCCTTTGATGAATTAAACTCAAATTTTGATACGAAACCGACACGATGAAGAATTTTACGTATAAGAAATAGAAAACATTTCTGATCACATGTGTGGGTGTAAGTGCAGAACTGATCGAACAGCAACACACGTGTAAATCAAAAGACTGCCGTTTTCCGATCACTTTGACACATTTTGGTTGCCCTATCGTGCCTAAGCTTGTGATCAGACACGATTTTTATTTCGTATGTGCAAAATTCAGCATATTTGCAATTTCGTGTCAAAATATTAGCTCAATTCATCAAAAGACGTTTAGCAATCACAAGGTCGCGTATTTCCACAAAAGCCTATTATTGTCTATTATTTTCTAAGTTTTTTAAAATCATTCCTGACTTAACTTATTTTTTTATTGATTTCATCACTTTTATGTTATCTCTGCATGGAATGGTTTTTGCTACTTCAGAAAGGGGTATAATTGTCGAGAATTCCACGACGTAATATCGAACTAAATGCGTTGCTACCCGTCATTGTTGTAGTTATTCAAATAAAAGCTCTTCATGAATCTACTACCAATCACCCCAGAATAAAAGATCCATGTTTAAACTAGCTTGACCATGCAATAAGGAAAGCCTAATTTTTAAGCCTAACTACTTTTCATATACGTACATTGGAGTGTCACAAGGGCCTTACAATATTCCAAATATACAAAGTTTTGCAAAAATTGAAATATTGTCCATTTACTAAAATCCTAATATCTCAGCTTCTAGACAAGATATTTTAAATCTTTTTTTAGAGAAATGACGCATACAAATAGTACTATCAGATCAAACTTTCAAAATTGAAAATAAAAAATCATGCATGTATTTTTTTCTCAAATTTAGATGAAACATTTTCAAAAAATAGTCCTTTTATCAGCACAAAAACGGTTCTGCCGTCAAATTAAATACAATATTTCAAAAACTTATCCCCTTCAAGAATGCCTAGAAATCCATAGAAAAATACAAAAATATTGAAAAAATTCAGAAGTTGAAAAAATATTACGAAAAAATGATTTTTTTGAGACTTTTCATGAAAAAAGGCCATTTTTCAAAAATCGCCCTAGCGGAACCTCTAAATGATTTTTTAGAAAATCGAAATGTTCTACAAAAATGCTTCAAATATGCATATCTTTCATTTAAGGGTTGAGCACCTTGACTTTTCGAACATCGATTTTTTTTGGGACAGCCTAATGCTAGACAAGTGGTTTACCAACTAAGCTACCGAGCCAATAAAAAAATATCATGTTATAGAGGGAGTAACCCTAAACTTATACTCGGGAACGTACCTTTGTCCGAAACTGAAGTACTTTGTTGATAAATCAGATCAATTTCTGAGTGACAGAGTGAATTTTTATCCATGAACAAAGCCAGATGATTTGTTAGACAGATACCAACAACGACACACCCAGCAACGGAACAATTTGTCAAACTTGCACAAAGCATTGAAGTTCCTGTTTTTTTTTTTCTTTAGGTCTCAACTCGAATGCAAAAATTAGAAAAGGGAATTTGGTGAACGCTCAGTTCAGCGCCGCAAAAAAAAAACAGTTCATAAATCAACGACCGGAACGATCATAATTTGCATACCTGCCAGACTGCAGCCAATAGAAGGAGCTTACTGGATACTTCCGGATCCACCTACCACCAGCCGTATAGTATAGCAGGCACTTCTATCTCAAATCGAGTAAAGTGAAAAACGAAGAATGGTCTGGTCAGTCGAGTCCGGTCACCATCGAGGATGGACGACAGACGATGCCCCATGCACCACTCACTACCGACTAGCTTTGTGCGCATCATATTTGGCCAGGCAATTTGGTCAGTGCGACCGGCCGACGACATAGCCAAGAATCATGGCCCTGCTGTCGCCCGTTCACAACTGCATAGGTGGACGATGGACGTGTGCTGTTCAGTAGTGCTGCTGCTGGTGGTACATAAATCGCTATTCGCCAGCCAGAATTTCGCACACTGACCTTTCCAGACCGGGCGGCGATATGCGACAGCAGCGTCGGAGGACGCGTCGTCGGTGCTATGTGCACCTATGCAAAATAGTTCCCAAACTAAACGAAGGTAACAATAATTTTAACGAGTGTGAGTGTATAGGTCCTTCTCGGGAGCATTTAGGGTTTTTATATCAAGAGTGTTCCGAAAACATGATTTTTTTTCAGGAGATTAGGGCGGAATGCGCCCCGAAACTTTTCGATTGTCGTGCAGATGGCGGTGGATCTGTACTGAGAGTATTGGGTGCTGCATACATTTAGGCATTAAAACTGTCGTTGAGATCCGACGCTCGATGCATTTGAAGTGTTCTGGAGAAGTTCTGAAGTTTCTTGGACTAACTGCAAATAAGGAGAAGATACTTTTTCTTTTCAATAAGTTAGGCTTGTACTTATTAAAAGTAAGAATCAAGACCTATTAATCTGAATTGGGAGTCATCTTACCGCAATGATTTACATTTCACCCATACTTCCCTTTTGTCGACGTTGCAGTAAGCTACTCTTGGAAAACATCGGAGGACGAAGCCCTACACGTTTCCCATAGATGGTAGCTTGAGCATAGTTGCTGTTATGCTGCCATGCGAAAAATGCTGCATATTTTTTTGCTCCCATCTGTCAAGTATTCCATAGTCGCCGAATGTACGCCTAAATGTTCTCTTGCAGTCAAGTACCTATGGATGTGGGTGGCGCCTCCGCCGTATGCATTTCAAACCCTAATACTGACGCGCCTCGTTCCGCGCGCCCGCCATCCGTCCTCCGGTGTGAAGGAACACATAAATCATATATTTTATTATCATTTCCGGCAGAAGTGTTCAGCCCCATTAATCTTGATTATGTGTTTTGATTGGAAAGCAGACGTCAACCCCGTCCGCCCGTCGCGTCGTAGGGCGCTGTAGCGTTTTGACATATGGTACCCACCGTCATCGGCTCACGGAAATCATGCGTTACGCCGGTTATTCCGGTACGGTATATGGTTGCCTCCGTCATCGTCCTCGCTCCGATGATGATTGCCTCCACTCGGGCGCGAAATTTGATGGTGTTTATACTTAAAACACCTGAACTGGTGAAACCCTGGCGGCCACCAGCTGAAGAATGGAAAAGGAGTTCGACTTAATGATTTCGCTGCGTTCAAGAACATGGACTATGGACTAAACAAGACTACGACGTCAGAACATATCGTGACGTTGACATCAACTTTTACTACTGATAGTCAAGCTGCACCCAAAACTCTTCGTTATCAAAAATGTACGGTACTTGATACCATTACGGTACAACTCAGAGCAACTGAAATAACTAGACGAAATCCTGGACGAATGCCTAGAGAAATCCCTGGGGGAACTCCTACAGGAACTTCTGATGGGATGCCTGTAGCAATATCTAGAGCAGTGTCTGGATGTAATTCCTCCAGGAATCCCTGACGGAATTCCTGGAGGAATCTCTGGAGGAGATCTTGGAGATCCTGATCCCTGGAGGAATTCTTCGGAGGGTTTCTTGATAAATTCCGGAAAGATTTCTTGGTGGAATGCTTGGAGGTAAGCCTAGGGAAATCTTTGGAGGAATCCATATAATACTCCCAATAGAAACCCCTGGAGGAATTCTTGGAGGAACTTCTGGAGGAATGCCTGGAGGTATTCCTGGAGGAATCCTTAGCGCAATCTCTATAGGATTCCCTAGAGAAATTCCAGAAGAAATCAAAGAATAATGTGTGGAGCAATTCCTAGAGACATACCGGTAGAAATTCCTGGAGGAATCCGTAGACAAATTTTTGGAGGAGTCTCTATAGGAATTCTTGGAGGAATCCTTAGAGTGATTCTTGGAGAAATTCATTGCGGCCTTTCCAAGAAAAACTCCTGGAGAAATACCTGTAGGAATTCCTGGAGGAATCTCTAGAAGAGCTTCTGGAGGAATCTCTATTGGAATTCCTGAAGGAATTTTTATAGAAATCCCTGTAAGAATTCCTTGTGGAATTCCTGGAAGAATTCTGTAATTTGCAGAGGAATTCCTAGAGTAATTGTTGGAGGAATCCCTGGAGGAATATCAGGAGGAATCCCAGGAAGAATTTATAAGGAAATCTCAAGAGAAGTTTACTGAAGAATTTCCAAGAGGAGGAATTGAAGAAATCACTGAAGGAACTCTTGGATAAAACCTGAAGGAATCGTAGGAAGAGTTCGCGAAGGAACTCCTGTAGGCATCTCTACAGCAATTCCTTTAGGAATCCCTGGAGGAATTCCTGAAGAAACACCAGGAAGAATCCCGGAAGCAATCCCAATAGGAATTCCTAAGAAAATCTCGTAACAGTTCCTGGAGGAAGTCGTGGACTTATCCCTGATGGAGTTCTTGAAAGAATTCCAGGTTCTGTAGAGATCGCAAGAAGAGTTCCTAGGGGATTCCTTGGAAGAAATTTTAAAATAATCCCTTAAGTTGCTCCTGAAAAACATTTAGAAGGAATTCTCTAGTGAATCTCTGGAGGAATTCTTGAAGGAATACTTGGAGGAATTGCTGAAAAAAATCCTTGAACAATACCGAAAGCAATGTGCTGTGTTGTGTTTCAGTCCTGGGCACCCGCGGTGGTGCAGAGGGCCGAATTGAAAGATTTTCATCCTGGGCGATTGCCAGCCATGGGAGTTGGTTCATTTCCGTTCTCCGCTGCACTGGCGTCGTCGTCGTTTCCTCCGTTGCCGAGGTCTCCCGTGCCTGCGTTCTCCACGCCATTCAGGTGCTGATCGAAGTGCTGTTTTCACCTTTGGCAGCATCCATTTATTACGTAACGCTAAAATCGTCACCCCCCACCCCCCGCCGTAACGCTTTTTTGTATGAAAACCCGAAATATTGTGTATGGACCATAACGCTCGGCCATACTTCCCCCCTCCCCCTAGAGCGTTACGTAATTTGTGGATGGCGCCTTTCGATCACCTCACGTCCGTCCGTCAAGAGGCCTCCGTTTTTATCCCTGCATATTTCGGCTCGCGGCACGAAGCCGTTGCGGGATGCGTTGAGCTTCTGATAGCACTTTCGTGTTTCTTGGGAACGGCACAGCAGTTTCATTTCTTCGCACTCCGCTTCTTCCAGGCGGCGCTTTTTCTCCCGAAAGAGGCGGGTCTGCTGTTTCCGCTTCTGTTTGTAACGCTCCACGTTCTGTCGGGTCCCTTGCTGCAGCATTACCGCCCTCGTTGCGTTGTTCCCCTCCAAAACCGTTCTGCACTCTTCGTGGAACCATTCGTTCCGCCGATTCCGTTCCACGTACCCGATGGTGCTCTCTGCTGCGTCGTTGATGGCTGCTTTCACTGTACTCCAGTAGTCCTCTAGAGGGGCCTCATCGAACTCGCCCTCGTCCGGCAACGTGGCCTCGAGATTTGCGCGTATGCTGAGGCGACGTCCGGTTGTTTTAGTCACTCTAGGTTGTACTCTGGTGGTCGCCGGTACAGTACATTGTTGATGACGGAGAGTTCTAGGCGCAGTTTAACCATCACCAGATAATGGCCGGAGTCGATGTTGGCGCCTCGATAGGTCCTGACGTCGATAATGTCGGAGAAGTCCCGTCCGTCAATCGGAACGTGGTTGATTTGAGTTTCCGTCTGCTGCGGTGATCTCCAGGTGTAACGATAAGGAAGCCTGTGTTGAAAAAAGGTGCTATAGTGGCTATGGCCATAGTTTTGGAGGCGGCAAAATCAATGAGTCGTAGGCTGTTTTCGGTCGTCTGCTGATGGGCGCTGAACTTACCAATCGTCGGTCTGAATTCCTCCTCCTGGCCTACCTGAGCGTTCAAATATCCTATGATGATCTTGACGTCGTGGCTTGGGCAACGATCGTACTCGCGTTCGAGCTCCGGAGTGTTGGCCGTGCACGTTTATTATGCTGAAGTTGAATAATCGACCCTTGATCCTCAACCTGCACATTCTTTCGTCGATCGACCACCAACCGATCACGCGCCTCTGCATATCACCCATCACGATTGAAGCTGTTCCCAGCTCGCGTGTGTTGCCGCAGCTCTGGTATGCGGGTGCTCCCAATGAAGTTGAGAGATCGGCAGTTCCACGTACCGAGTTTCCAATCGCAAGTCCTTTTTGTTCGCTGGGGTCGTTGCCGTTGGTCTCGGTTCGTATTATTCTGTTGCTGATTTTCCGCTACAATGGTTTTTTTACGGCTGGCTCGTAGGGTCTGACACCAACTCCCTACTTTCCGGAGGAGCATAGTGCACAGTTGAGCTTAGAGTCCTTCCCTGGCACTCGGTCGTTGTTCAGTCGCCCCTAACATGGGTATCAGACGCTGTTGCCAGCCACTTCTCCTGGAGAACAGACGCTCAGGTTTGCCGAAGCAAACCCCCCCCCCCTTCTCCCTGTAAGCCTACGACCGAAGTTCCCACCGGGATTGGTTACCCGATCTTCCCTAAGGTTGCTCGTAGTTTCCGGCCGGTACCACGAGGAGGTAGGGATAGGAGTTGCTGGGCAGAGGCTAGTGGATCACAATGGGATCTGAAATGCGCAGTATACCCAGCCTTTACCGTGCCACCTAAATTTATACAGCGTGAATTAATTGAAACGACACAAATCGTGCGCGAAGATTTGTCATTAACTCTAATCCCCAGAACCGGTCTGTCTTCATCCAAATTATTTAAGTAAAACAAAACGAGCTCCTCCAAAAGGGGTAATCAATCAGAACTGTTAATCCCACCAGATTGCATATTTCGAGTTCCAATCAACATCAATCAACGCGATGATCCTCTACTCTACACAATGGTCAATCTTTGCAGAGCCCCCCAGCACAGATCACAGCCTCCCCATACAGAAGCAAAAACAGTCGCTTCAGACGCAGACGCAGCAACGACGACGTGTTGACATATTTTCAAAGCGGCGCAGCCGCGCGATCTTGTCAACTATCAGTTCCCGTTAAACCGCCATCAGTTCCCGCGCGCCCGAGCAGAAGAGAATAACAACAGCATAACAAAATGCGTTATTTTGGCAAAATAACTGCATAATGGAATTAGTAATTTTCATGTTATTAACATAACATATTGAGTTATAAACTTGTCTGTCATAAGCGGCAAAATAACAAGTCACATAACAAAAATTTGTTCCTGAAAAATCAATTTAATAACATGTTTTGTTAGTGGCAATAACAACTTAATAACAGTGAATTTGGGAAATATTTTAATAACAAATTTTGATATTAAAGAGTTATTGATAACATTCCGAAAGCAAAATTAGGCAGTGACAAGCAGGGCGCGGAGGCTGAAACATGCCGCATTTCGTCTTTACCGCGTTTTTGCATTTTTCTTTGTGTTTTCGTTCGTACTTGAGTGGAACGCTGATGGAAGAGTGAACGGTCGTCGGTCGTCAGTGACAAGCAGGGCGCGGAGGCTGAAACATGCCGCATTTCGTCGTTCCCGCGTTTTCGTATTTTTCTTTGTGTTTTCGTTCGTACTTGAGTGGAACGCTGATGGAAGAGTGAACGGTCGTCGGTCGTCAGTGACAAGCAGGGCGCGGAGGCTGAAACATGCCGCATTTCGTCGTTCCCGCGTTTTCGTATTTTTCTTTGTGTTTTCGTTCGTACTTGAGTGGAACGCTGATGGAAGAGTGAACGGTCGTCGATCGTCAGTGACAAGCAGGGCGCGGAGGCTGAAACATGCCGCATTTCGTCTTTACCGCGTTTTCGTATTTTTCTTTGTGTTTTCGTTCGTACTTGAGTGGAACGCTGATGGAAGAGTGAACGGTCGTCGATCGTCAGTGACAAGCAGGGCGCGGAGGCTGAAACATGCCGCATTTCGTCTTTACCGCGTTTTTGCATTTTTCTTTGTGTTTTCGTTCGTGTGTTTAGTTCGTACTTGGGTGGAACGCTGATGGAAGAGTGAACGGTCGTCGGTCGTCAGTGACAAGCAGGGCGCGGAGGCTGGAACATGCCGCATTTCGTCGTTCCCGCGTTTTCGTATTTTTCCTTGTGTTTTTTGTTCACACTTTGTGTAAACGATCGACGATGGCTCGGAGGCAAGAGACCACATTGCCCGCATCGTGGTGCTTGTGTCCTTCGTTATTCCGAGTTCGGAAATGCTGAGACCAAAGCCAAACATAGAAATCCAGCTGGTCAGGATTACCCGGTGAGTTCGTTCCTTATTATTACTTTTTATATTTGAACATTACATATATGGGGATTTCGGAGGGGTAGCCTAAGGAAGTTAAATGAACTGGTTTCCGGGCAAATGTTCGTGGGGTGGCCAGACTTTGTCACGAGATAACAATTATCATGTTGTTTTCCGAAGGTCTCCAGTGAATTTAGCTTACCCTGCTACAACAAACCATCAGGTAGATCATTCCGTTTCGGTATGACTCTGCAGCCATAGGTAATCCTTGCGCTGATGGTGGGTACACAATCATCATCATCATCATCATCACATTCCGAAAGCAAAACTAGGGTAAAAACTAACTTTTTTTACTCATTTTTGGGTAATTATTTTAAGTGTGTTATTCTATTTTTAGAAAATAATAGGTCACATAAAAAAAATTCGAATTCATTATAAAACTTACAAACATGGACGGGATTTGAACCTCCAAATCCTGCTATCGTATATTTTCAGTCGCCTTTACCAATGAGGCTATCACAGCACTTGAAGTGAGGGACGATAGAAGCTTTACTGGTTCTACGTATTGCCAGTTTCTCTATTCCTCCATTTCATGTTTGCCAGTCGCAGGACAAAAATAGACAGAGATTTGAATGCAAGATCAAACAATGAACCTCTCTCTCTTACCAACAGCGCTATCGCGGTGCGCAGACATGTTCACTGTAACACTAATAACAGTGGTGGCGTTCGCAGGGCCCGTCGTCGTCTGTTTCGGAACAAAGAGAACGACGAAAAAGTTGCTAGTCGACTATTTATGATTGAGCTTCGTCATGGGGTGCATTTTGGCGGTGACAAAGATTCTTTCCAGACGGAGATGATTTTTTTTTATGTTTTGTTTTGTTCGCGTTGTGAGAACGGCGATTATACACGTACCTACGTGAGCGAAGGAAAAAGGTAATTATATCATATGCCGATATGATTACTTCTGCAGATGCTGTTTAGTTTTATTCTGTTTTAGATTATTTTTAATAATGAAAAAAGATATTTATGGCATAATGTCAAACAATATATGATCGAATAATAATAGATCGAAAGAAAAAAGTTATAATAGACAAATGCATCATCAATTGAGCAGAATTGTCTGTATAGTTGACATTTTTATTGATTAGAATTATTTAGTAGGTACCATATTTGCTATCTCCACTCTCACTAACATTCATTACTTCGTAATACATAGTCTGTTCGGTACTTTTTGACGTTATAATTAGAGGTTAGAATAGCAGTACTGCTAAAATGACATATAAATTCAACTAAGTTTACTCAATTTTGAGATAAAAAAAAACTCATTTGCAGATGTATCACTTTTTGAAGCTAAAATTTTACTTAACCTATAAGAATTAGGAATCGTAGAAAAGTGATAGGAATTTGGCACCGTAACGGGACTGGGATATTGAAAGAAGGAAATTAATACAAAGATAAACATATCAATAGCTATGATGCTATATTTACCCAAAACTCAAATTATAGCAATGAATAAAATAAAAAATACGGAAGAGTCTGATGAAATTTCTAGAAGTAGCAGCCTTTATTTTTTACTTCATAATATGAAACAGCAGACAATAAAATAAAGAAGGTAAACTATGTAATGGTTATATCTGCGATAAATTTTCTCCGATTTTGACAATATTGATCTCATTTGATCCAGATTTATTTTTTCCATCAAAAACAAATCCGACTGAACCGATCTGGTCATCGTGACCAGCTGCAATTGGCTTCTTCAGTGGTGTTGAGATAATTCCATTCACAATCTACATGCCAAACTGAGCCGAAATCCAAATTTTCATGAACTTTGGTGCCCGGGAACCTATTTAAAAATCGATTTAAAGTTTGTATGGGAGCGATTTGTCGAATCACCGCTCGTCGCATTTCGTACTGGGCGGAGCTGTCAAGCAGTTGCCCAGCTGTCAAAAGGTGATTTCAAAAAATCTTTTTGTAATTGAATTTAGGTATCAAAATAAAGTTTTAAAAATCTGAAAAAAATCATACTGGCTTAAAAAAAAGGTGCTCTTTCGAATAAAATCAAAAAATCAATAAATTATTCTTAATTTAAAAACCCAATTGGTGATTGGTACAAATTAAGTACCTTACCAAGAAAAAAATGTTAAATTTAAATTTATACGTTCAATATGTAGTCCGTCCAAAGTCTTACACCGTACATCAAACCGTTTTTAATTAGATTTTGTTTTAGATTTTATAGAGGCATTTTAAAATCTTCTCCTGTGTGGTAGGGATAGGATTTTTCAAAACACCATCGTTCTTCTTCTTCTTCATGCACCATCAAATCACCAATAGCATATCTGCCCAGCCTAGGCCCAAAGTATTTACTTCAAAGTAATCATTACGAAGCATGAATGTCAATTTCTTGATTTTGCTTTGGCTGACCAAGCCAAGGTTGACCGTAGCATTTTCATAATTCAAATCTCAATTTGTTCATCGAGCACATGTTCTGTTGTGCTTCACGTGGATGTCAAAGCGTTTTCAACAGTGTAATTACGAAGCATGTTTCACGAGAGACCATATCTTTTCAATACGCTAACTCCAACAACGCCGATATTAGAATAGAGGAGCTTAGAAGCAAAGGGGTGTAAGTTACAAAAACCCACTTTCGAGTAAATGAGCTTTGAAGTTTTTCACCAGTTTTTCATCCCATTCAAAATGTATTGAGTATCAATAAGGACTGTTCATTTTATAAAGAGGACAACTTTGCAAGGCTATAAAAAGAAAACGCGTAGTTCAAATTTGAGCAGCCTTGGTTAGTTGTTCAGTACATTATATTAGCAGATAATAACCATAAATACATTGTGTTAAAATTATTTAAATTCATAGAAATGTGGCAAAGTGTTTCGAGAGATCAATTTTTCAATTACCAAAAACTAAAGATAAACACAAAATTTCTGAAAAACATCGGTGTATCGTTTTTAATTGCATATAAGTGTTTGCCATGCTGCAGCAGTTTGAGTGATACATATTCTGGCAAAATATAAACCTAATCGGAATAATGGTTGTTGAGATATTAAAGTTACAAGTTGGACTCGATTTTCAGAATAAAATTTATTTGTTAACCAAAAATGTATAAAATATTAAATTTTGGATGTTTTCAATGGATCTAGTCGAAAGTACTAATAATGCAATTTCAAATGCAGAAAACCGCTTCTTGATAGCATTGTTGGCTTGGTTACTGTGCTTCATGGCAGTTATCGGAGATAAAACCGCTTCGTTCTTTGAAGGTTCTTCTAAATAACGATGTACTCTGTTGTAAATACAACTTAACAATGATGTCGAAAATAAAAATTAACATGTAGTTATTTTCAAATAAGGTATATAATCACATAGGGTCAGACCTTGCTGAAAATAAATAATAATAAGCTTCTCTAGAATCAAAAACTTGCATTTATGGAGCAAAAAGTATGCAATTTTTCATTATGGCCATCATTAAGTATTAAATTTATGATGAAGAATGTACTTTAAAGCATATTTTTCTTCGGTATCATTTAGAATGCGATTCTCTTCTATACTGGACAAAGTTTGAACTGATTCCGTAGTGTTATTGCATCACTGGACTTAAATAACTATTTTTTATCAATTTCATTGATAACAAGGCAACTCACTATATCAAGCTGTATAATGCTCGGTGCATTATTACTGACCAACTATTACACTCTACCTTTAGAAGAATAGTATTAGATCCCAACACATTGAAAAGTTCATGAAAATTTTAAAGATATGTATGTGGAAAGTTGTGTCGAATTTTGAGAAATGGGGTTTTGTTGAGTTTTAACGAAAACCGCTTCAGTTCCATAACTAAGGACAATTTGTATAATGTTATATTTTTCCTACACTGTAGAATAGCTATGGAAATTTATGCAAAAAACCGATAATAATTTTATTGAAAAATAAAAAAGATATCACACAAATAAGGTGTCCTCTTTATAAAATGAACAGTCCTTATCAACCCAATTTTCTCTGATTTACTGTAATTTTTCTCGACAAAACGGTCACTTACACCTCTTTGCATCTGGGCCCCTCAATAGCATAAGGATATGTTCCAGAAAATTTGGACTTTTGGGAATACCGCGTAACCCAATCGTTCTATTCGCATAACCAATCAATAAAAAAAAAGATTTCTTATTCAAACGAGTCAAAGTTCACTTAAATCGGTTCAAAGTTGAAAAAATATGAGTACTTTTCAGTTTTGAGGGTAGCCGGATACGCTTCCGGCATTCTACGCAATGAAAAACAAGCAAAACTGCAGCCCCTCAACAGCAATTTTTTGTTTTTTTTTTTATTTTTCAATTACATAGAATAAAGCTGTTTCCTTATAAGCATTTTCTGATCTTTTACCTGCTATCCATCGACCTTTTGCTCTACAAGCAATGAAAAAAACGAATACTTAATCAAATTTCTCATTTTTTGTAATATAGCTAAAAATTAAAATTATTTCATATTCTGATATAATTATGTTATTTTTGCAACTGATTATTTTGTTCAGTTGCAAAAATAACAAAGTTATAACAGAGTTTGTTCTGATTTATTTGTAACAAAACTAGTTACAAAAGATTATAATATATTATGTTATAATTTAGTTTGAAAAAGTTTGAAACAGTCCATGTCATAACAAAATTATAACATAATTTGTTAGTTTTATCACATTAAGATATAATTATGATATATTATTGTTATGTTCATCTAGTCGGGTAAGGGCCTCCACTTTAGCATCCTATTCTACATCATATATGACTTCGTGATGGCTGAGAATTCTATATATTTAGACCAACATGTGAGAATGCGAACTTCAGTTTCTCTCTTCCCTAATAGGTGTATTTTCAACTATTCATGTACCTATCTTTCAAATAGGTAGATCCGACTTCATCCTCTGGAACGACAGGGAAAACATGTGAAATACAAAATATTTCTGAAAAATCCCATTCAAAACCATCTACAATTTTGGATACAGCTGTCTGTATTAGCTTCGTTCAAACAAGTTTACTCCATAAGTTTGACATTTTTATCATTGAAATTCACATGTCAAAGGCGGAATCTGGAACGTCCCTTTGAAAACCTTGAAAACCTTCAATATCGTCTGCTATGTTCTCGTTTAGATGTATGCAGGGTACTGCGCCACTTGGGCAGTGGCTGGTATTTTGGGTACTTTTCAGCTACAACTCAGTCAATTTCAAAAATTTAGCAAAACCTCGCGCCGTCCAGCAGGGACTTTGTTTTGTACACATTACAGCACCTCCATGTCACGTAATATACCACACCTCTTATCAAATGTGATACCGTAAGCGTACCATACTTTGCGCACCTAGGGCCTAACTTTGCGCACTTTTCAAAAAATCGTTAAACAGTTTTTCTGGTGCATTATGCAAACTTTTTACCACGGAATACTAGCTAGTGATATGGGGCATGCACTTTGTCTCAGTTTGGATGTAATGATAAATGGAAGAGGAAGACAAATTGATGAGTGAATATGCAGTTGCTTTCCCTCAAATGCTGTAAATAACGTTGTTTTGTTTCAAAATTTGTTTTAGTTTAGATAGCAATACCATAAAGTATTTGTGCACTCTCAATAATACAATAATAACCAAACTTGTTCCACAGAATGTAATATTGAAATGTTATTTAAGGGCTGCATACCAATTGCTTGGTCATAACAAAATAAGATTGTCCAACAAAACATGTTATGGAAACGTAATGCCTTGATAATTCAATAATAACAAAACAAGATATAAAAACAGGTTTTGTGATTTCGTAGTTATTAATTTGATATTCCCCTCTGCTCGGGCGCGCTGCCGCCAGTCAGTATGATCGCGTACGCCGCCGCAGCGGCAGCCGGACATTATAATCGAACCGATAATGGCCACCTCATCATCATCATCTTCTCATCGCGGTCGGAACACTGCGCCCGACGATCGTCGTCGGTCATCGTAAGTCGCAATTAGCCCAGGCGGGAGGAGAAGGAACGCGGTGCGAGACGAGAACGCGCCCAACTAGGTGGCTGGGCTGGAAGCTGTGCGGGGATCAAACAGGTTATTTTGCTGCTTTGGCGGCGGCATTCGGCTGGGCCACGAAGGCTACCGCGTGCGCTGCGATATTGTGTGATTGGTGAGGAAACAATCGGTGTTGCACACCAAGCGGACGAGATGCGCGTGATATACACGTTGACCGTGATCGCCAAGAAATGGTCAATACCGATCTGTGCATCCGAAGTGCACGTATTGCAACAAAAATGGACAGCTCGAGGATACCAGTTCTTGCAGAAGTTCTGCGAGCGCACGTTTGTTAGTGTGGCTCAAATTGAATGGAATCCCGACTTCAATATCGCGCTACAATTTCTTCAAGTAGACATGAGTGGAGCCTATTAGGGCTCATATAGCCGATGCGGTAAGCGCGTGGGTATTCAGCTAGGTGTTCAGCAAGACCATGCTGAGGATGATGGATTCGATTCCCGATCGATCCAGATTCTTTTCGAAAGGAAAATTTTCTTGACTTCTTTGAACATAGAGTACCTTTGTGCCTGCCACACGATATACGCATGCAGAATGGTCATGTATTGGCAGTGCTGTCATGTCAAAATCCGATCTGGTTAAATACCTACTCAAGATTTCCAAACCCCTGCGCCCCTACTGGTAAGCCCTTTCATGTTTTTTTTCTGTAATTATTGGGGAAGGGCATTCTTGCAGGTATTCCTTCCATGAGTTCAGCAATAGTTCTTCTAAAGATTCCTCCGAAAATTATTGTGTAATTTATTCCTTCCCCTGTACTGCCCAAAAATTTTCTTTATGATTACCTCCAGGGATACCGCCAGAAATTCTTTTAGGGATTCTTTCAAGATTATTGAACATTTTTCCGGTTTTTTTTTATAGAAAGAAATTGTTTACAGAATTTCTAATAATGATTCAAGCAATGTTCGTTCCCAATATTTCCTGGGATTCCTATAGCGATTATTGTTGAAAATTTGTGTAATAATATCCCATCAGAATTCTTCTGGAAATTTCTCAAGAATTATAGATTTTTTTCCAGGGTTTCTTAAGGAGTTCATCCATAGATTTAGTTAATGCAAATAGAATAGGAAAAATAGACAGACTTGGAGTTTGTTGCAGAGATGCATTCAAAAATTCCTCTGGGAGTTTCCTTATGAAAAGCAGTTTTTTCCTTAAACTCTTTCAGAAATTATTGTTGAAATTTCGTCAGAGTTTGCTTAAATCTTATTCCATATATTTAGAGATTCCCTCATTCCTCATTCCCTCAGGCATTTATTTAGAATTTTCACTTAAAAAATCTCAAGAGATTCAAAAAGTTTTTCCAGAAGTTTCTCCAAAAGTTCCTCCAGGTATTCCTTCAGAGATTACTTAGAGTTTATTCAGTCCTTATTTCAGGTATTCTTTCATTTTTTTTCTTTCTGATGGTGCTTTATTAAGACATTTCTTCAAAGATTCTCTTAGCTATTCCTACAGAGGTTACTATTTCTTGGGATTTATCAAAGAAATTATCATCCATCTATGAATACCTGAAGAGGGTTCTCCTGTTCTTCCAGGTATTCTATCAAAGACTCTTAAAAAAATCTTTTTTTTTCAGAAATTCATTCAGAAGTTCTCTAAAATTTTTTTTCCTGGATGCTTATTGCTTCTTTAGGATTTCCTTCAAGAATTTTTCTGCAAAAATTTTTGTCAGTGGCGATTCCTCAACTTCAAATCTATCTATGCACCAAGCATAAATTCTTGATTTTTTAAAACAATTTTGCTTGTAGTAATTAGAAAATGACGAGAATAGCTGCTTTCACTCATTTCTATTTTAATTTTGATCATAAGTACCCTGCAATTGCCAGTTTTAGGGTCTGTACACAGCAGGGATTCCAGGTGATTTTTTAGAAAATCTGTATCCCATACAAAACAAAATTTGAGAGAAAAATCTGAATAGGGTAATTGTTCCCATCGTTGTGGTAGTACCTAATGTTGCGGTAATGGCAATTGAGCACTTTTTCGACTGAAATGTTACCAAAAGGTATTTTTAATTGATGTATTGTGCTTAAATTATGAGATTGTGCCATTTGTTTGCTTAAGATTTGCCTAAAACCTATTTAAAAAAAAATATTTTCCTTAATATGTTTGCTACTGTGTTCCTATTGTTGCGGTAGTGTTCCTAATGTTGCAGTATCCCATATGATTACAATGGGATACCGCACCATTACCAACAAATACCGCAACATTAGGAACACAATGTTCTTTCAGATAAAAACGAATAAAATGCTCATAACAACATCAAAGTGGCAATATTTCGTTATTTTCCCGTAGAGTAAGGATGGATTTTATTATTATCAATTCAATCCATGTAAAAAGTTTGCTTGGGGCGATACAATTGTGGTTTGAGCATGAACCCAGTGCTTAACTCCTCCATGATCATATCACTTACCCTACTATACAAAAATAAAATGGCTCGTCTTCACCAAAAAAATCTGTATTTCATACAAAACGAAATAATCTGTCAAAAATCTGTATAATACGGATGAATCTGCATATATGGCACCCGTACAGCAGAGGTAAAAAGTGAGGATACGCGACGCCAATGATTTTTATGTAAATATCCTTGAAGAAATTGTATAAGTATTTCTTCAAAAATTCCTCCAGAGATATCTCCAGGAGTTCAGAAATTTCTCCAGGGATCCCTCAGAAAGGGATGGATTTATACAAGAATTCTTCCAGAACCTTTGTCTGCGATTTCTGCAGGAATAATGGGAGATACGTTTGATTGATTCCTTCAGAAATTTCTTATTTTAAAGAAACGAATGAAATTTCTGTTAAATTCCATGACAGAACTGGTGAAGAAATCTCGCACTAAAATTTATGAAATCCGTTAAACTCTGGAGAACTATCTGAAGATATTTTTGAATGAATCCCTGACGGAATATCAGAAGAAATCCGAGTGGGCATTTCTGGAAGAATCTCTGAAGGATTTTTTCAAGACATCTTCAGTAAAAATTTTGTAAAGTTCTCAGGAAGAACTTTCCAATGAATCTCCAGTGGATCTAAAAAAAGCCAGAGATTTTTTTTGAAATTTTCTGAGGAAAACTGGAAAACTTCCTAGAGAAATACCTGAAAAAATACCTTAAATTCCTTGGAAAAGTCTTGGGCGGAGCTCTCAGAAAAAATTATTATGTAAACTTTACAAAAATTCCATAACGAGTCTGTAGAAGATTTTCCAAAGAAGTTCATTGAGAAATTTTCGTAAGAATTTTGAAATTTTGATTTTATGAAGGTATCGCTGAAAGTATTTTTGAAAGTATTTCTGAAGCAATTTGTAGACATGGTTTTGAAAAAAAATCATTTTTTTTAAATACTAAAAAAACCAAGATAAGCTTCTGTAAAGAAGCATAGAATAAACTCGCGATATTTCTAAAAGAATTCCTGTAGAAATTCTTAGGAAACATTTCTGATTGAATTCCTCAAAGATTTAGCGGAGAAATTCTTAGAGTTGTCCTTAAAGCCGGAGGAATTTATGTAAAAAAAACATGGAGAAATATCTGGAGGAAATCCTGAAGCAATCTCTGTATGAACTCCTGGAAGAATTCCCGCATATTTTTTTTTTGTGAATGAATCCCTGTAGAAGTTAATGGACACATTCTGGCGGGAATTTTCAATGAAACTCTTAGAGAAATTCCTGAACAAAATTTCTAGTGGACTTCATGAGCAAATTTCTCGCTGAATCTCTGGAAGATTTTTCGAAGAAACCACTGGTAGAATCTAGGAATGAATCTTTGAAACAATTTCTGACGTAATCTCTGTTGAAGTTTGTAAAGGAATCTCTGGAAGGGTTTCCTAACGAAATCTCTGCAAGAATTTCAGAAGTAATCCCTGGCGGAGTTGCAGGAGGAACTCATCCCAAGCAGCACACATGTCACAAATGAGTGTCGACAGCGCAGATTTTTTGTTCTTATTTTCAAGTTATTATGCCTTTGGGTTAGAATGACATGACATGAATCCAGCTCCCGTACAACCAAAAACATGCGCTCTCGATACTCTTTTTTTACATGTGTGCTGCTTGGGATGGGAATCTACATAAAAGAATTACTGAATTCATATCTGGAGTAGTTCTCAAGGGAATTTCTGAAGGGAAGCTTCTGAAAAAAAATCCATGGAGCAAGTTTGAAAACAATCCATCGAAGATTTCGTGATGGAATGCTTGGACGACTTTAGAAAGGTATCCCATAAAGAATTTCTGAAAAAATCTCCAGGGAAATTTCTTAAGGAATCCCTGAGAAAAAAACATCTGCAGAAACTTTGGAAGAATTCCCAAAGGAGTCTGTTGAAGATTTTCTAGAGAAATCCGTGGAGAAATTTCTAGAGGAATTCTGAACTTTTGATTTCTGAAGGAATTGATCCTGGATGACATTCTATATCAAATTCTGAAAAATCCATGGCAGAAAAAAACTTTTGAAAGGAATCGGTAAAAGATTTTCTAAAAGAAATTTTTATAAAGATCTACTTAAGGAATCCTCCGGAAGCAATCCAAGAAGAAATTTCCCAGGGCATTCCTGACAGAATTTTTACTAAGTTCTTCGGAATATTTTCTGAAGAAATATCTAAAGATATCCATGACTTGTCTTCCAGAAGCACTCTTTGATAAATTTCTGGACCTCTCAAAGAATTTCTGAAGGAATCACTAAAGGATTTCTGAAGAAATTTATGGATGAATTTCTGAAGCAGTCCTTGCAAGATTTTCTAAAATAAGCTTTTCAGAAATTTCGGGAAAATAGCTAATGAATAGAGAAGAGGAACCATCTCGGAAGGGGTCCTACTTTGGGCACTTTTCTGCTACAACTCAGCTAATTTTGAACCAATTGACACAAGTTTTGGAACGCGATGAGATACGTATAGTTTCTAGCCGTGTACAAAATTTCAAGTCAATTGGTTTGAAATTGACTGAGTTATAGCGAAGAGTGCCCAACAAGGATGGAAATCTAGTGATCATGATCAGATTTCGAATGTATCGCGGTTGAACGGCATCGCGCGATCATAGCAACAACGATAACATTTTGTCGTCAAGCGTCATAACAAACTACGGTCCGAGAAGAATGATTCGCTCGGCATGTGTGGGCGCGATGCGATAGTTATCATGAAGTCGAAATGATAAATTCGTGATTTCATTCATTTTTTGAGCATTCTTGCAGCTTTAACTTCCAGATATGCTTATGAATGTATTATTTCGAATCATGAATTCGGTTTACGGGTGCAAAAGTGACATACATTGTGATGAATAAAATTTATCACGACTTGTAACATGATCCGATCACGGGTCATCACGCGATAAAGCGTGCATCAGATGCTTTGATTGTCTCTGTGATACAAGCACGGTGTGAGGCGTCGGCATCATGCTACTGCAAGAACAAGGCTACCTTGCATTATTCGTATCCTGTATCATTTATCGCTTGAAGTGATTTTCTTCCATCCTTGGTGCCCAAAATACCGACCGCTGCCTAAGTGGTTCGTTACGCTATCTGAATTAATTCCCGTAAGAAACTCTAAAATTCCCTGGAGAAATTTTAGGTATGAACCGTTGATAGATTAGAGTTATTTCCGAGGAATTTTGTGGATTAATCCATGGGCGCTCATACTACTGGTAGGAAATTAATTTTGTGTTGTTTTCTCAGTAAATTGGAGCAACCTCGATGACACCACTGGTCATTGGCAGAGGAAGCTCTGAGTTAATAACTGTGAAAGTTTCATAGAACACTAAGCTGACGATTGATCCCAAGAGCTGGGGAGGAAAATTTGGTTTTTCAAAATGTTGGATTCAGTAAGTAAATGCACGGTGTATAGCTATGTATGTAGCCGTGAAGAAAAAGCAAGAAAGTATTCCCTCTTCAGAAGGGTTACTCCAAAACCGTGTTTGTAAGCCGAAGTGATGAATGAACCACTCGGCAGTTTTAGAAAATGTTATGCTTAGGTAGAGTTATCCTCTTAGGCGATTTCCGAAGAAACTTAAGCATAAAAATGCTATTTGAAATTCATGCAGTGCTCTCCTCAGAATCCATAAAATCTCTCCGAAATCTCCGAAAACAGTTCTGGTGTTTTTTCCAGGACTCATTCGAGGCTTCTCAGGAAATTAATCCATATTCGCCCAGCGTCATTACTTATGACAGCGGTTTATGAATCCAATTTCAAATGTGCAGTAAATATGTTTTCCTGATATCTTTACCATGGTTTAAAATTTGAAACATTTAGCAATTTCTCCCGATGATTTTCTAAAAATTTCTCCTAGAATTCCTTAATTTCTCCCGAGAATCTTGCATTCGTTCAAAAATTTATCCTGGAATTCCTCCCAGTATTCCACTCAATACTCTCCCTGGGATCCCTACAAGTATTCTTTTAAGGATTTCTTCCAGAATTCTTGCAAGGATTCCTTCCCAGCTTTCTTCAGCGGTTCTCCTAATCCATAGATCCACCCGGGATTTCTTCGTAGATTTATCACGGAATTCCTCCAGAGAGCACTTCCGAGATTACTTTAAAATGTCTCCTGGGTTTCCGTTAACGATCCCTCGAGGGATTTCATCAGAGATTCCTTCAGAGATTTCTACCGGGATTTCGTCATTGGTATATCTCGGGATTTTTTCTAGGGATGGCTTCTGGAATTTTTATTTCCAGAGATTCACTCAGCGTTTTCCCCCGGAATTCTTCTCGAAATTCTTTCCGGGGTTTCTCCATTAATCCTTGCTTTAAGGATTTCAACTAAGAATCGTCGGGGATTCCTCTAAGATTTTTTTTCTGAAAGTCCATTGAGCATCCCTCCCGAGATTCTTTCACGTATTTCTCTCGGGATTCCTCCTGGATTTCCATTAGGGATTTCACCAAAGATTCTTCCTGAGTTTTCATCCGGAATTGCCTAAGGATTTCTTTCATGCTTCCTTCAGGGATTTCTGTGGAGATTCTTTTATGGATTTCTTCCAGCATTTTCGCCATGGTTCCTGTCAGGGTGCTTTCCAGGATGTATTCATTGATATTTCTCGGGTTTTCTTCAGGGATTCCACCAGGATTGTTTCAAGAATTTCTCCAGGAATTATTTCTGGAGTTAGGTTAGGGTTTCTTCCCAGGATTCATATAGACTCCTTCCGGAATTCCTTCATTGATTTCTTCCGGGAGTATTGCTGTTTTCCTGAGATTTCTTCGAGAATTTATCCTTGGCTTTTATCATAGATTCCAAGAATTCTTCCGGGTTTCCTCCAGAAATTCCTCTCAGGATGCAATATATAATTCCTCCCGTGATTTCTTTGATGATTTTTTCCTATGCTCACCAATGTTTCCTTAAGAGATTCCTCTCGAGATTCATTCAGGGATTCTTTCAAGGATTGCTATTGGGATTCTTTTTGGGATTTTTTCCGGGATTCTTTATGAGATTCCTTCATTGAGTACTACCGAAATTCCTTCCGAAAATTTCGTAGGTGTTCCTCCCAAGCAAAACTTACTTTCAGATATTTCTTTAAGTAATTCTACCAAAATTCGTTCATATTTCTTCATGAGTTTTCGCCATCGATTTCTGCGGGAATTTCTTTCGGGCTTCTTTCATGATTTTCCTCCGGGATTTTACCCAGGATTCAATGAGTCCTCTCGAGATTCCTTCATTTCCGAGTTTCCTTTAAGGATTCCTCCAGAGATTCTTTCAAGGATTCTTCCCTGGATACCTTCGGAGATTTCTACTGAACTGCTTCAGATATTTCTACCATGATTATTTGATTTGTTTCCGGATATCATTTAAGGAGAAATTTCACGATATTCCTTCAGAGAATCCTTCCGAGATTTTTTCGATGATTTCTGCCGGATTCCTACAGTGATCCCTTCATGGATTCCTCTCGAGATTCCCTCCTAGATTTCTGCTGAATTCCTTCAGGGTTTTATACTGTGATTCTCTCAGGAGCTCCACTTAAGACTTTCAGGAAGCACTTTAAGTTTTTTGTCATGGATTGTTCCAGGATTCCTTCAGAGTTTTCTACCTGGACTGCTCTTGGATTCTTTCAGGAACTCCTCCAGTCATTCCATCCTTGAATCTTCCTGGGTATCCTCGTGGAATTTCCCCCTTAATTCCTTCCGATTTTCATCCCAAGAGTTTACCCAGGAATTTCCGGAGACTTGATTCCTCTAGATATTTTTCCGGAACTCCCATGAAGATTTCTCCATGTAGGGGATGAGAGTACTCTTCAAGCTATGGATAAGTTAGGGGAAATGTACTACCAGGCACATAAGAATGATTAAAGAATCGTCATTTATGGATTTTTTCTAACGTTAAGATCCTGAACTGATAAGAAATCCAACCCAGTTACTCTTAGCATAGTTGCATGTTTGGCAATTTTTTACAGAATTTAATTCTATAAAAGAATTATCATCCTGTCCGATTGAACTCAAACTGTCAGAAACAATTCAAAGACAAGCTTATTTTCCAGCCGGGGCCCGTGGTGTAGTGGCTACACGTTTGCTTCATAAGCAGATGGTCATGATCCCAGCCCCGGCACTTTCGTCAGTTGCTCTTTTTTTTTTGCTTTATTTACATTTATTCTGACTGTGAAGTTTATACAAACTGTGACCAGCCAGTTAGCTGGAGAAACTTACAGGTGTACAAGCATCTTAACTTAACAACTTAAACTACAAACTTAAACCTAACATCGAATTCATATATTATTTCTATACACGAATGAACGAATTTTTCTTTTAAAAGTAGTTATATTCAATTCAGATTTCAATTCATTAGGTAGTGCATTAAATTTTACAATTCCAGAATAGAAGACATTTTTTAATGCTAATTCAGTTCTCGGCCTAGTTAAGTAGTAATTCTCTCTACTGCGAGTGTGAAAGGAATGCACATTTTGAGCTTGAACTAGTGGAATGTTGCATTTTACATGCCCATATTTAATTTTGTAAATCAGTATTAGCGTATTATATGTATACAATTTATTTAATGAAAGTAAATTTTCAGAATATAAATTTACAGTTGGGGTCAACATTGGTAATTTTTTGATTATTTTAATAGCTTTGTTTTATAGCACATTTGAACAATGAAGCTGTGATGCTCCAACTGAACCCCAAATACTGTTCATATAGTTTAAATGAGGAAGAATGAATGAGTTATACAGGGGATAGACAAAATGATCGGGACAGGCAAAATTATCACTTTCCAAAAAATGTTCAACTAGCAGTAACTTTTCGAAAAGTGCATCAAATATTTTCAATTTTTTACTGTAAGTTCTTCAACTAGTTGTGTATCAGTGAACAAAATTTGGAAAAGATCGGACAATTCTTCACGAAGTTATAAATATTTTTGAAAAAGATAAAATTATCCGATAGCCAACTTTGGGCTGTTATATCTCCAGATTCAATGAACCGATTGCAATGAAATTTTGACGATTCGTGACTTATATAATGAACTCTGGAAAACATTTGACTTAACTTGAAATTTTAAACAAGCGAAAAAGTTATAGCGATTTTATTTTTTTCACGATTTTTTAGTAAATTGGTCTATTTTTAATATGCATCCCATTACTTTTTCAACTTATTGGCGGCTATGTTGTTACTTTCCTTCAAAACGCATTTATCCATAATTCAATTAGAGGGAAACTAAATGAACTATAATTTGCATCTTGAATTTTGAAACGATGTTGATGTTTTGGATAATTTGGTGTTTTATTAGAAAAATAATCTAATCGTTGTAATTTTCTTCCGTGTTAAGAATATCAAGTTAAGTCAATGGTTTTTCATAGCTCATTATATAAGTCAGTTTTGGTCAAAATTTCATTGCATTCGGTTCATTGAATCCATAGATATAACAGCTCAAAGTTGGCTATCGGATAATTTTGCCTTTTTCAAAAATCTTTATAACTTCGTGAAGAATTATTCGATCTTTTCCAATTTTTTTCCACTGATACACAACTAGTTGAAGAGCTTACAGTAGAAATTGGAGAATATTTGATGCACTTCTCGAAAAGTTATAGCTAATTGAACATTTTTTGAAAAGTGAAAATTTTGCCTGTCCCGATCATTTTGTCTATCCCATGTAGATGTTCCAACAGCTTGATGTATTCAGGCAGCCACGCGCTTTTTTTAAAGCAAAGATTATCGGTAATATTTTATTTCTAGTTTTTTGAATATGATTCTTCCATTTTAAAACCTTTATCAATTTTTAACCCTAAATAGTCTGTTTCAGCTACCTGTCTCAACTCAACTCCTGCAATACGTAAAGAAAGATTTTGACTGTTGTTTCCTCAGGAAAAAATGATGTAATTTGTTTTGTCTATTTTGATTTTCATGAAATTGGCAGAAAACCATTTACTGATTAATTCAAGGTCTTGCTGCATTAAACATTGCAACTCATTCATACTTTTTGCCCTATATTTCAAAACCGCATCATCCACGTAACATTGCAATTCACCTTTTAATTCCAGAATAAAAATATCATTTATGTATATATTAAAAAAAAGTGGACCCAATATTGATCCTTGAGGAACTCCTGTTCTAATAGTGGCTGAATCACCGACACTGCAGGATTGCTTACGATTTGTCAAATATGATTGAATTAAAACTATTGAAGATGTTGATAAACCGTAAAATTTCAACTTTTCTATAAGAATTTCATGCGATATACAATCAAATGCTTTTGAGAGATCGATAAATATACATGCAACGAACAATTCATTATCTAATCCATTTATCACGTAGTTCATTAGTTCCAATGTCGCTGACTCTGTGCTGCATTTGGGCATGAATCCAAATTGTTTGTTACTAATCAATCTAGGGTGACAATGGGTATTATCGGCAGGTTTGTTCTCTTCGTCATGGGGGGTTTTTGTCAGCCAAATTGCCTGATACTTGGCCATATAATTCAGCTTAGTTGGGAAGGACTTGAGACCAACTCTGAGTTCAATAGGTTTCAAAAAACCCACAAAGACGAAGAGAACAAAACGGCCGAGAATAGGTAATTTCCCCTATTTTGAACGATATATGTCTTCAATTGCTGATTGAGAATTCTTTCAGGTATTTTTGAAATTTCAGGCAAAACTGAAATAGGTCTGTAATTGGTTTTCGTTAATTTGTCTCCTGACTTATATAAAGGAATAATTTTTGCACGTTCAAGACAATCATCAAAACAAGAAGAATCGATCATACAGTTGATTAAATCTGTTATTTTTGGTGCTAATACATCTGTATATTTAACTAAAAAATTTACTGAAATTTGATCGGTCCCAACAGCGGACGACGAATTTAAGGATAGTATTGTATTTTCGATAACATTTACATCAACATGAGTAAAAGCAAAGCTCTTTGCGTTAGAAACTGCCATGTAATTCTCAAAAATGTTTCCTGAGTCATTGATAGGTTGGTTGTAAATTCCCACATTTACAAAATAGTCATTGAAACATTCTGCCACATGTTTATCGTTTGATAGCAATATTCCGTTTTCATTTAATGATATTCTTTGTATACTACTACTTTTTGAGGGCCTTTGAAACACTATTTCTCGTAAAACTTCCCATGTTTTCTTGTAACAGTTTCTACTGTCGATAATTTTATCGGAATAGTACTTTTCTTTGGTAACTTTAATTTGGTTTCTTAACCTGTTACGTTCAGTTACATAAACCGCATAAATATTAGCTTTAAGAGCAGACCCTTCTGGTGCACGCTTGTAACGCCTAAATAATATATTTTTTTGATTGATTGCACTCAAAAGTCGAGAATTTATGTAAGGCTTTCTGATGTTCTCATTTTGTTTGAAGTGAACGGTGGATTTATTGTTTTCAATCACAGTTTTTAGTTCTGAACTTAAATCGTTGAAACTTTCACACTGCTCTATTTGATTCAATAGTGTTGAATTAGAGATGTTTTCATATCTCAATACTGTTTTATGTAGGTAACGCTGTTTTGTTTTCATTGGGAGATTTAAACTCAAAATAGTCGTCTTATGATCCGAGAGGTGACATTCTGTATCTTTTACCACTAGTAGCATTCTGTACTCAAAAAGGTTGGTGAGAAAATGGTCTATAGTTGTAGCAATTGTATTTGTCTCTCTTGTAGCATATTTTGGATCCATACTATTCACTACTATGAATCCCATACTCTGAACTCTATCTAAATACTCTTCAACTTGGGAACTACTGGAGTCTAATACGTTAATGTTAATGTCACCGCAGATATACATTCTGTTTTCATTTGATGCAATTTGCTCCAATTCATTCATAAACAATACTGAATTTCTTCCAGGATTATACACACCAAGAACCTTCAGATTATAATCCATCAGCTTTATCAAGAGAAAGTTACATTCATTAACACAACTACTCAACTGGCTTCTTAGCTGAGATAACACGAATATAGATACACCTCCACCGCGATCCTCTCTACAACTGTGGTAGGCATCATACCCTAGTAAATTGCATATTTCTCCGTCATATAACCATGTCTCAGTAAATACAACCATATGAACAGTTCCATGCAAATCGTGTATTAATTGGCTTAAATCATCCATTTTATTTCGACAGCTTCTTGTATTCGAGTGAAGAATATTCAAACAATCATTTGAAAGAACACATTCTGTGGAATAACGTATATCAATTTCATTTATTAATCCTTCGATTCCAGCCATTTATAAACCGCAAAATACATATATTCAATACGATACGACAAAAACAAAAACAAAACGAAGCTAAGCACTTGGCAATTCATAGATATTACTCACTCTAATTATTTTTGAATTTTCATCTTTTTGTAAAAACACGAATCCATTCGAAAACCAAACAAAACGATAATTGTGATCCTTCCTAAACTTTCGAGCAGCACCCAGAATACGCTGGTTACTTAATGTGAGGTGGTGATTGATGTAAATCCGTTGATTGACCCCGAGACCTATCTCGTCACATGCAACTGGGCGCTCCTTGAAAGCGCTCATGAATTGATCCTTGAAAGTGATGTTTGAACAGCGCACTAGAACTGGTTGAATGTCCTTCTGGTTTTTCGATGCAAGTCGGGATATCCCTAGAACGTTCGCGGCATCATAAGGAATGTTCAGGAGTCTTGCGATGCGTTCCAACAACACACCCAAGTTTTCGTCATTTGTTTTTATCATGTTCGAAATGGGGAAATTGCTCTCCAGACTTTTCTGTTTGAGAGTATTTACCTCGCAATACAGTTCATCTAGCTGATTACGTAATCTAGGGTAGAAAGTGAAAGCAGCGCAACAGCAACCAGTTTGATATAGTAGAATTAAAATAGAATACATTTAGGCGCTGTACAAAGTGTATGTACAGCTTCCAATTGGAATCGCTCACGCAGTGCCCTAGAGCATGGTTTGCCAAAGTGTGGGTCGCGACCCCCAGGGGGGTCACCGGACTTCATCCAGGGGGTCGCGAGAGACAGTCAAATATTTTCCTGTAACAGACAACAAATGAAAGAATTGCTATGGGGGTCGCGAAAAGTATGTCTGCTGACTAAAGGGGGTCGCACAACTTGCTAGTTTGGGAACCTATGCCCTAGAGGACAATAGAGCTGTAAATTAGGTTAAGTGATTGAAGAATAAAAGCTTATTTTCTGCAGCAGTTGTAAAGTTTTGAACTTCTTTCTTATTTTATAGAACAAGTTTGAATCACTCTATTGCCCATCTCAAAGTAATAACCAGAATCGTTTTTTTTGGATAACTGCAAAAAAAAGCCACAAACATTCCGGTCTGTTTGCTCAACGAGGTTCCCATCTGACTTAATTATCATAAAATGTCTTTTTCTTACGGTATATCTCGCCGGCATCGGCGTCGTTAGTCCAGAGAAGATGCTGCGCACCCAGTCATCGTCGTCAGTCAGTGCTGGAACATGTGTGTGAGCAAGAATTCGCTTGAAGAAAAATCTGACCCACCACCGTGCACCGAGCGACCGTGAGGAGAATGGACGAGTGTCGTCGGACTCGGGGACTCGGATAAGTAGTGGCTGAGCGCAGGAGGGTAGTGACATTTCAGTTTCAAAGAATTGTCTTAATTTTATGGCGTTTTTATTCGAACGAAAAATGAAGATTGCTCGAGCAGGTTGTTTGCGTTTGTTTTGCTGCGCACATTTATTTAACGCCATTATAATGGGCAGCGCACCGCCGCCGCTCGCGCGGAGAGAAGGCGGTGAAGCCCACCTTGTGATAACGGGAATTAATCGTGAGTTAATGCAAATTAGCCATGGGGCCATCGGGCGCATTGGGGGTAAAATTGAACCAGGGGTGGGGAGGGGGGTGCAGAATGGTGGTAGCGGTCGTTTTTGCGCGCCGTTCCGTGTAATTTGTGATTATGGCTTTCGGATGGACGCGCGGCGCTGATTTTATCGCGTACCATTTAATTGGAGATTTGCACGCAGTGGTTAAATCGCGCCCGGTGACGGCAAATTGATTGCTATCATTTCTCGGTAGAGTAGAAAAGATTTTATCTTTCCGAAAGCGGCGATCGATATTGACGACCACCGGGGGATGCTCAATGGTTATGGGATCGAAAAAAAGAGGAGAAGTCGGATTGAAGCTCAATCACGATCGCAAAATATTTTAGTTTGTTTTCAAAACATACGAAGGCATTATTATAATTATTACCACTAGTGATTTACAACTTTTTCTGTATCATCATCACGCTTACAATAATAAACTGTACAAAAAATGCGTGTATAATCTAATAGCTTTACAATAGACCTGTGCGCCGACTATATTTTGCTCGGCGGCGGCGTGAGGGCCATTTTTGGCCGGCGGCGGCGGCGTCATCGATGTCACGCCGGTGGCAGCTTTCGGCAGCGGTGGCGGCGGCGTGAATCGGCGTGACCAAAATTTGACCATAATTTTAACATTGGCGAAGCAAAAAAGTTGTCATTACGCTCTTTAATTTGCAGTCTGAGCTTTTTCATGACCATTGATGACATAAACTATTACATTAGAATGAATACCTTTTTTATTTCTGTTCGGCCCCGCACTGCCACCAGTGATTAGGCTTTTTTACTTATTCGTTTATTTGGAAAACTCGGGCGTCACATATGGGCATAACAGAGCCGAAATGATTGATGCATTTTTGTTTTTACGTTGTTTACATTTTTGAAATTTTTACCCCATTGCAAACGAAGGGCAATAAAATATTGATTTAACTACAGTTTTTCTGTTTTGTTTCCTCAAAACCTTCAGAAGCTATCAAACTTGATAATTAGGTAACACCATTTTCACTAAGGAATCCCCGAATATTTTCAGGGAGGAACTCTAGGAGGAGCCTGAAAGAAATTCCTGAAGGAATTCATGAAGAAAATTGTGGACGTATCTATGCAGGAACTGCTGTATGAAACCCTGAAGCAACTTCTGCAGGTGTCTCTGGCGGTTCAAGAATCTCTTTTAGAGATTCCTGTAGAAAATTCTGAAGAAATCCCTGATTGAAGTTTTCGAGGAATTTCAGAAGAAAATGGATGAATGGATGAATCTTCGAAAGAAATTCCAGGAGGATTCCCCAAATGATTTCAAGCAAAAATCCCAAGGGAATTACAGCTGGAGTTTACAAAGGAATTCCAGGATAAATCCCCGATAAAGATATTCCAGAAGGAATTCCCAAAGAATTTCTAGGAAGAATCAACAAAAACTATCGAGCAGGAATCTCTAAAGGAATTCCAGGAGATATTCCAGAGAGAATACTAGGAGGAATTTTCGTTAGAATTCTATGAGGAATTTCCAGCAGGAAACTTCGAAGTAATTCTAGGAAGAATCCCCACAGCAATTATAAGAGGACCCCCGGAGAAATTCCGTGAGAGATCCCCGTAGGAACTATAGGAGGAATCTCCGAACAAATTTGAAGAGGTTTCACCAAAGGAATCCCAAAAGGGAATCCCGAAGTATATCCAGAAGGAATCCCCGATGAAATATCAGGAGAAATCTCCGAAGGAATTTTAGGAAAAATGCGCGAAGGAAGAACCCCTTAAGAGAAACCCCCGAAAAGCAATAAGAGGAATTCCCGAAATTACTCTAGCAAGAATCTTCGAAGAAATTCCAAGAGAAATCCCCGATAAAATTATAGGAGAAATCACCGAAGGAATTCCAGGAGGAATCTCCGGAGAAATTCGAAGAGAAATCACCAATGGAATTTTATGAGGAAATCCCGGTAATCCCCGACAAAATATCAGGAGGAATATCCGATTGAATTTTAGAAGGAATCTTCGAAAGAAGTCTAGAAAGAATCCTCGAAGAAATTACAGGAGAAATCGAAATTGCGGAAGGAATCTCCGAAAGAAACACAAGCGGATTCCGCAAAGAGGAAACCCCGATGGAATTCTGAGGAGAATCCCCATAGAAAGTCTAGGAGAAATTTCCAAAGAAATTCAAGATGGAATCCTCGAAGGAACTCTAGGAAGAATCTTCGAATATCAAGAGAAATTTCCGAAGGAATTCTAGGAGAAATCACCGAAAACATTCAAGAAGGAAATCCCGAAGGAATTTCAGGAAAATCTGAAGAAGATCTAAGAGGAATAACCAAAAGAATCCCAGGAGGAAACCCCGAAGGTATTCCAAGAGGAATCCACGACGGAATATCAAGAGAAATCCTCGAAAAAAATCTCAGGAGGATTTAATAAAGGGAGTCCAGGGGGAATCCCCAAAGAAATTCCAGATTAAAAAAAACCGAGAAGAAATCATCAAAGTGTTTCTAGAAGGGACCAACGAAAAATATCCAGGAGAAATCCTCGTAGGAATTCCATGAGAAACCCCTGAAAGGAGGATTTCCCGCAGAAATTCCAAGAGCAAAATCCGAAATAATTCCAGAAGGAATCCTCGAAGAAATTCAAAGAGTAACTCCCGTAGAAATTTCAGGAGGAATCCCAACGGAATATTAGGAGGAATCGCCGAAGAAATGTCAAGAGGAATTCTCGAAAAAAGTTCAGGAGCAATCCTCGAAGAAAGTTCAGGAGGAATCCCCGAAAGAAGTCCAGCAGGAATACCCGACGGAATTCCTGGAAGAATTCCTAGGAGAAATCTTCGAAACACTTACAGGAGAAATACCTGCAGAGGGGACCCCTGAAGGAATTGTGGGAGTAATCTCCGAAAGATTTCCAAGCGGAATACTCGAAGGATTTTCAAGAGGAATCCCCATAGGAAGTCCAGGAAAAATCTCCGAAGCAATTCCAGAAGGAAACCCCAAAGGAATTCCTGAAGGACTCCTGAAAGAATTCCATGAGAAATCTCTGAAGCAAACCCAACAGGAATCTCCGAAGAATTTCTAAGAGAAATCATCAAAGAAATTCCAGGAGGAAACCCCGAAGAAATTTATAACGTTATAGTATCATGAGAAAGCCCCGAAATAATATCAGGAGGAATTCATGAAGGATGTTCAGGAGGACTACCCGAAGGAATTCCAGGAGACATTCCAGAATGAATTCTAGGAGGAATCTCCGAAAAGAGTCCAAGAGGAATCCCTAAATGAAGTGCAGGAGTAATCCCTGGAGGAATTCCATGAGGAATCTAGGTGGAATTTCTGAAAAATTCTAAGAGGAATTACCAAAGAAATTCGACGGAATACATATTAGTAGGAATCCCCGAAACAATTTCAGGAGGAATCCTAGAAGGAAGTCTAGAAGGAAACCTCGAAAGAAAATCTAGGAAGAATCTCTGGAGAATTCCAAAATAAAGCCAGGAGGAATCCAGGGGAACCTCTGAAAAAAAAAAGTCTAGGAAGAATCCCCAAAGAAATTACAGGTGAAATCCCTGCAGGGATTCCAGGGGAATGCTCAATTGATTGATTGATTTATCTTTATTATAGAGACTTTCAGCCCTTGGCTGATTCGTCTCTTGTGAATGCTTGAAGGAATTCTGGTAGGAAGGACTTGCAGGAGGTATTCTCTAAAGCCACGGTTCCCAACCTTGGCTTTCGCGACCCCCCAGTCTGTCGTCACTGCGCTTTCCGTGAAACAATCGATGCGTGCCTGCAAGCGGTTGGGGGTCGCGAAACGAAGGTTGGGAAGCTAAGCTCTACAGAATTTCTGGAATAACTCCAGAAGGAAATTCTTGAGGAATTATTGAAAAAACTCCATGAAAGATCCCCTAAGAATATCCAGAAGATATGCCTGATTATAATCCTTAGGGAATACTTGAAGAAGCTTCTACAAGAAACCCTGAAGCAACTCCTGTAGGACTTCTTGAATGAGCTTTTGGAGAAATCTCTGATGTAACTCCTGGAGGTATCCGTGAGTCTTCCTGAAAAAATCTCAATCTCAATCTACAATCTGAAAGAACCCCAGGAGAGATCTCTAGAAGAACTTCTGGAAGTTTTTCCGAAGGAACTTCTCGAGCAATCTCCTAAAATATTCTGAAGGAATCTTGGAAAGAACTCTTGTATGGAAATCCCTCTATAAACTTCTGGGGTAATCCCTGAATTCTCCTGGAGGTATCCTTGGATCTTCGTATAAGTTTCTTTGCAGAATTTCTGTAGAGGTTTCTGAAGGAACTTCTGTAGGAATTCCTAAAAAAAAATCTGGAGGAATCTCTGAAGAAACATCTGCAAGGATTCCTGAAACTCCTGGAAGAATCTCTGATGGAATTCCTGGAAACAACCCCTGTTGGAATTGTTATAGGTATTTCAGAAGGAATCTCTGCAGGAACTAATTTCTAAAGACCTCCTGCAGGAATTCCTGAAGAAACTACTCACGGAATTTTTAATAATTCTTCAGATGGCATTTATGAATCCTTCTGCAAGAATCTTTAAAGGGACTTCTGGAAGGATACCTGAACGAACTCCCGTAGAAATAGCTTAGGGAAGTTCTGAAGGTATTCCCAATGAACACGTGGAGAAATCCCTGATTCCTCCTGGAGCTTTTAGGGAAATCCCTGAACGAACTCCTGGAGAGATCACTACTGAAGGAACTTCTGGAGTAATTCTTGAAAAAAAAAGTCCTGATCCTGAATGAATCTCCGAAAAAATTTCTTGAGGCATCCGCAAGGTATTCCATTCCAAGAGGAATCACCGAAGGAATTTCTAGAGGGATTCTTGAACAATTTCCAAAAATTTCTGAAAGATCTCCTGGAATCTCTAAGAAAACTCTTGGACTAGTTCCTAAAGAAACTCCTGTAGGAATTCCTTATGGAACTTCTGAAGGAATCCATGAAGGATACTTCATACCAATCTCTGAAGGACCTCATATGAGAATCCTTAAAGGATATTCTGGACGAATCTTTGATGTATCTCTAGGAGGCATCCCTGAATTCTCCTGAAAGAATTTCTGAAGGTACTATAATCGAGATCTTCCTGAGAGATCTTCTAAAAAAAGTCATCCTGGAGGCATCCCTGAAGAATTTTCTGGAGGAATCCCAGGTGGATCTCTTGGAGGCATCACTGAATCTATCTGGAAGAATCTCTGGAGAAACTTCTGGAGAGATGTGAATGTGTGTTCTAAGAGTTGAGAAATCAATAATATCAAACTCTTACGATAGAGATTGTGAGATTTTTTTTTTATCTCAACTTTATGTAAACTTAATTTTGTTTGAGCACTGATCATCGGCGCGAAAAATGAAAATCAGCGGCGTGACAAACAGCGGCGTATGGTGCGCCGCCGATACCTTGGTCGGCGTCGGCGTGGGACAAAAAGTGTCGGCGACGGCGGCGCACAGGTCTACTCTACAATACTGATTTTAAAATTCTTTAGAATCATTCGTCTCAAGTTTAATCCTGTTCTTGAATACACCTTTATAGTGACCATTCAAAAATTGTTCCGTGCACCAATGTCAGTTGCATTAGAGCCTTCGCATATCGTTCCGATCCATGCTCCTGAACAATCACACTCTCTTCATGCTGCCGTTTCTTGCTGCGGTGGATTCCTTTCTCTTGTCACCCTGTACCAATCTATGCTGAGTCGAGTACCATCCACTATCATTCGATTCTTGGCAGTATTCTTCTCGTAGATTCTTATCCATTGTCGTGGCCGTTTATCTTGATCGTTTGGGTAGCGGTTCTTCTGGCGGTGCGTGCATCGTTCCTCGATTTGGCCTCATAGCATTTCAATGAAGTTCTAATCACACAGTGTAAAAAATGCGGAAATAACAAACGGGTTAGTAGCGTATTGTGCCAGGCAGTGGCAAGGAAGCAGAGAAATGTCATCAAAGTACTATAACAGTTTGCTCCAAATGACGATGAAGGCGGTCGGAATGCTCGGACGGCATGCGGCAACCATTCCAATGCCACGACTGCGACAGATGCGTGATGATTCTTTAAGACCGGAACGCGACGCGGTGCCACCGGAATCAATCGCTATTGTTTTTTCACCTTTGATTGCCCCCACCTTACCGCCACCTGGTACCTTGAAGAACATAAAAACGTGCCCCTTCATGACGCGGGTGGATGAAAGTAAATATTATACATTATTGCCATCATCGTTTATTGGGTCGGTGGTGGTACCATAACCAATGCGATATGCGATACCGCGCGCGCGTTTATCGCATTGCAAGGGTAAACGGAGAGCGAACATAAACACGACGCGACGGTCCTTCTGACTTCAGGTTCGACATTACGATGGCACGCGTTCGTTTAACGAGCCGTTCGGTTTATTGCAACGCAACGGTGCGCCCAGGTAATGATCCGGCGATGCCACGCCGGAACCGGAAACCTGATTTGATTTGAACCGATTTTATTTTATGTTGCTGCTGCTGATTTCAAGCAAAGAAAAATCATAATGCAGATTTATGCGCCGAAAAAGGTGGTCCAACCGGAAACGCAATCTACTCTCTGGGATGCGAGGCATACCTACAAGATGGTCCAATCGTTTTGTTGCCATCGTCGTCATCTTCATCGTTGCAGTTCTCTCTGGAATAAATTTGATTTTTATGCCAGCAGGTCGTCGTCCCTGTTTCTTTGGTTTTTATGCCGTTGACCGTTGTCGTACCTATACTCTTTCATGATTGGCATCACGTTTATAGTTCCATTTTTGGGTATAGTCTCCGTTATCATGCGTGGCGTTGAACCATGTGGACCTTTTTCGCATCCAATCCATTTCAATGGGTCTCTTATGTCGTTGCCGATCAGCTTCATAAACCGGGCCAGGCAGAAGAGAATGGCGGAAGAATATCACATTTTGTCATTGAATTTCAAGAACTAAATGGCAAAATCTGTTATTGGTTTATTGGAAATAAGAGATGGAAGTACAAAAGTAGTAGCTGACTTTGCACCAAAAATTACTAGATTATAATTAATTTTGCCGTAGTATGGAAAAACCAAGGACATTATAAATTAAATGCAATTATTATTGATAAATTAATAACAAAGTATTCTATTCTATACTTTGCTCGTGCCAACGCAGCCAGTGCTGAAAAGCATTTGGAAATATCGGTGTTTCTTCTATTTCTTGTCAGCAATAATATTTTGCATACTTCCTCCATTCTTCGGTCCATGGCTTTGTGTCTCCAGTTCCGCACTCTGCGCAGTTCCGCAGATCGTCGATGGACGATGGCTGGTTCTCTCAGCATTCTCTTAATTTCTCTGCTGGTGTCGTTGTCGGCGGTCACCAGTGAGCCCAAGTAGACGAATTCTTCAACCGCCTCGATTTCATCACCGTCGATATAAATTCGGGGTGACGGGCGTGGTGATTCCTCCCTTTTGACTAATCCGATTCGCCTGGCTTCACTCTTTAGTCGGATGTACGTTTCCGCCATCGTCTCAAATTTACGAGCTATTATATCAATATCATCAGCGAAACCAAGCAGCTGAACGGACTTCATGAAAATCGTCCCACTCGTGTTTATCTCCGTTCTCCTTATTACACCTTATAACGCAATGTTGAACAGCAAGCACGAAAGACCATCACCTTGCCGTAACCCTCTGCGAGATTTGAAGGGACTCGAGAGTGTCCCTGATACTCGAACTACGCACATCACCCGATCCATCGTCGCCTTGATTGTAATCGTATCAGTTTATCCGGGAATCCGTATTCGTGCATAATGTGCCAAAGCTGTTCTCGATCGATTGTATCATACGCCGATTTGAAATCGATGAACAAGTGATGTGTGGACACGTTGTATTCACGGCATTTCTGCAACACCTGGCGGATGGCGAACATCTGGTCCGTTGTAGCGCGTTCACCCATAAATCCAGCCTGATATTGCCCCACGAACTCTCTTGCAATCGGTGATAGACGGCGGCATAAAATTTGAGAGAGTATCTTGTAGGCAGCGCTCAGTAGTGTGATCGCGCGGTAGTTTCCGCAATCCAACTTGTCGCCCTTTTTGTAGATGGGACACACAATATCTTCCATCCATTCCTCCGGTAATACTTCCTCATTCCAAATCTTGGTTAATGACCCATTGTAGTGCTCTCACCAGTGCTTCTCCTCCGTATTTTAGAAGCTCGCTTGGTAGTTGATCTGCTCCAGCGGCTTTGTTGTTTTTCAACCGGCCAACCTCCTCCTCAATCTCTTGGAGGTCAGGGGCCGGAAGTCTTTCGTCCTGTGCACATACTCCTGGATCTGTTACCACGCCACCTTCGGTACTTGCAACGTCGCCATTGAGGTGCTCATCGTAATGCTGCCGCCACCTATCGACCACCTCACGCTCGCTCGTGAGAATATTCCCGTGATTATCTCGGCACATGTTGGCTTGTGGCACAAAGCCACTGCGCGAGCGGTTTAGCTTCTCGTAGAACTTTCGTGTGTCCTTAGCGCGGTACAGCTCTTCCATCGCTTCGCGATCTCGTTCTTCCTGCTGGCGCTTCTTCACCCGGAAGACTGAGTTTTGCCTGTTCCGCGCCTGTCTGTAACGTGCCTCGTTCGCTCTCGTACGGCGTTGCAGCGTTCTTGCCCATGCTGCATTCTTCTCGTTTTTCAACTGTTTACCCCATTCGCCGTCGTACCAGTCGTTTCTGTGATTTGGAGTCGCGAAGCCTAGTGCTGTAGCCGAGGTACTACCTATAGCTGCTCTTCCGTTGGTAGGGCCGCTGCTAGCTACTGCGCGTAGTCTTGATCCACTTCTACGTTACGCAGCTGCTCGATGTTGAGTCGCGGCGTTCGACTTCGACGCGTAGTGATAACTGTCGAAAGTTTTGAGCGCATGCATACAGCGACTAAGTAGTGATCCGAATCTATATTCGCACTGCGGTATGTGCGGACGTTGGTTATATCTGAGAAGAATTTACCGTCGATTAGAACGTGGTCGATTTGATTTTCTGTTTGATGGTCGGGTGATCTCCAGGTGGCTTTGTGGATATCTTTGCGGGGGAAGAAGGTGCTTCGGACTACCATACCACGGGAGGCTGCAAAGTTTACGCATCGCTGGCCGTTATCATTTGATACGGCGTGCAGGCTGTTTCGCCCGATTACCGGTCTGTACATTTCCTCCCTTCCTACCTGCGCGTTCATGTCGCCGACAACGATTTTCACGTCACGCGGCGTGCAACCATCGTATGTTTGCTCTAACTGCGCGTAGAACGCTTCTTTCTCACCATCAGGTCTGCCTTCGTGTGGGCAGTGGACGTTGATGATGCTGTAGTTGGAGAAACAGCCCTTAACTCTCAACATGCACATCCTTGCGTTGATCGGCTGCCACCCGATCACACGTTGTTGCATCTTGCCCAACACTATAAATCCTGTTCCCAGTTCATTGGTAGTGCCACATCTCTGGTAGAAGGTAGCCGCTCGATGCCCACTTTTCCACACTTTCTGTCCAGTCCAAGAAAGTTCCTGCAAACGCCGCTATGTCGAAGTTACGTGGATGTAGTTCGCCGTAGGGTATCCTGTCACATCCTGCGAAAAAAAGTGACTTGCAAATCCATGTTCCAAGTTTCCAATCGTAGTCCTTATTTCGTCGCGTGGGTCTTTGCCGATTGTCATTGTATCGAGTCGTATTTTCTCCTATGTTATTTGCAATGGGGATTTTTAATGGGTGGCTCATTGGGCCTACGCTCCTGTCTCGGCAGAGGGCCATCGTGCCAGTTCTGTTTAACGTCCTAACCAACACTGGGACTACCACGCTGATGGGGCTTCCATCTTGGATCTAGCTGGGTGTGAAGATGCTTCTTTCTGCAAACCTGAGCGTCTGTTCTCCAGGAGGAGCGGCTCACAACAGCGTCTGATCCCCATGTTAGGTGCGACTGATCAACGTCCGAGTGCCAGGGATGGACTCTGAGCTCAACTGTGCACTATGGTCTTCCGGAAGCCGTAAAGAACATTGTAATGGAAAATCAGCAACAGAATAATACGAACCGAGACCAAAGACTTGTTCGCTGGGGACTTGTGATTGGAAACTCGGTACGTGGAACTGTCGATCTCCTAGCTTCATTCGGAGCACCCGCATACTCGCCGATCTACTGAAGGACCGCGGGTTCAGCATCATAGCGCTGCAGGAGGTGTGTTGGACAAGATCCATAGTGCGTACGTTTAGAGGTAATCATACTATCTACCAGAGCTGCAACAACACACGCGAGCTAGGAACAGCTTTCATCATGATATGTGTTATGCAGAGGCGCGTGATCGGTTGGTGGCCGATCGACGAAAGAATGTGCAGGTTGAGGATCAAGGGCCGATTCTTCAACTTCAGCATAATAAACGTGCACAGCCCACACTCCGGAAGTACTGATGATGACAAGGACGCATTTTACGCGCAGCTCGAACGCGAGTACGATCGCTGCCCAAGCCACGACGTCAAGATCATCATAGGAGATTTGAACGCTCAGGTATGCCAGGAAGAGCAATTCAGACCGACGATTAGAAAGTTCAGCGTCCACCAGCAGACGAACGAAAACGGCCTACGACTCATTGATTTCGCCACCTCCAAAAACATGGCTATACGTAGCACCTTTCCCCAACACAGCCTCCGTTATCGTTACACCTGTAGATCACCACAGCAGACGGAATCTCAAATCGACCACGTTATTATTGACGGACGGCACTTCTCCGACATTATCGACGTCAGGACCTATAGAGGCGCCAAAATCGACTCCGACCACTATCTGGTGATGACCAAACTGCGCCCAAAACTTTCCGTTATCAACAATGTACGGTACCGGCGACCGCCACGTACGTATGAAGTACAACCTAGAGCGACTGAAACAACTGGATGCCGCCGCAGAATCTCGAGGCCGCGTTGCCAGACGAGGGCGAGTTTGATGAGGCCCCTCTAGAGGACTGCTGGAGTACAGTGAAAGCAGCCATCAACGGCGCAGCCGAGAGCACCATCGGGCACGTGAAACGGAATCGACGGAACGAATGGTTCGACGAAGAGTGCAGAACGGTTTTGAAGGAGAAGAATGCAGCGAGGGCGGTAATGCTGCAGCAAGGAACTCAACAGAACGTAGAACGTTACAAACAGAAGCATAAACAGCAGACCCGCCTCTTTCGCGAGAAAAAGCGCCACCTGGAAGAAGCAGAGTGCGAAGAAATTGAACTGCTGTGCCGTTCCCAAGAAATACGGAAGTTCTACTACCGTAACGGCTTCGTGCAGCGAACCGAAATGTGCAGAGATAAGGAAGGAGGCCTCTTGACGGACGGATGCGATTGGAAGCAGCACTTCCATCAGGACCTGAATGGCGTGGAGAATGTAGGCACGGGAGGCCACGCTAATGGAGGAAACGACGACGCCATTGCAGCGGAGAACGGAAATGCACCAACTCCCACGCTGAGGGAAGTTAAGGATGTAATTCATCAGCTCAAAACCAACAATGCAGCTGGTAAGGATGGTATCGCAGCTGAACTCATCATGATGGGCCCAGACAAGTTGGTCACCTGTCTGCACCGGCTGATAAGTCAGGATCTGGGAAACCGAACAGCTACTGGATGAGTGGAAGGAAGGGCTAATCTGTCCCATTCACAAGAAGGGCGACCATTTGGAATGTGAGAACTTCAGAGCGATCACTATTTTGAATGCTGCCTACAAAGTGCTATCCCAGATCATCTTCCGTCGTCTGTCACCTAAAACGAATGAGTTCGTGGGAAGTTATCAAGCTGGCTTCATCGACGGTCTGTCGACAACGGACCAGATTTTCACCGTACGGCATATCCTCGAGAAATGCCGTGAATACCAAGTCCTAACGCATCACATGTTCATCGACTTCAAAGCGGTATACGACATTATCGACCGTGCAGAGCTATGGAGAATCATGGACGAAAACGGCTTTCCTGGAAAGCTGACTAAACTAAAGCAACGATGGACGGTGTGCAAAACTGCGTAAGGGTTTCGGGTGAACTATCCAGTTCATTCGAATCTCGCCGGGGTCTGCGACAAGGTGACGGACACTCATGCCTTGCCTTCTCTTGGTACGATTTCCGGCTGTTCGGGTTCGTTTGGAAGTTGACCATCAATGTTAACTTCTTTTCCTGATCAGCCTAGATAGCTGTGTAGTGTCGGTAGCGGTTGTCTCAATTGGCTAAGAATAACACTACGGACCGCCTGATCCAGTGGTAAGAGTCCACTAAACAGGTGACCCCTAATTCATGGTGTTATGCGGCTTTATGCTTACCGTGCCAAAGAATGAATGGTTAGGGGGGTCTAATAAAAACCTAACCACAAACGGAGCCTGTGGAGAATTAGGGCGTCCTCCACAGTATTACGCCCTTACTGCGCTAACCGGAGCAATGGTGCAGTGGACCTTGCGTTTCTCCGAGATAATCAGTTGCCCTTCTTAAGTCTCGAATTTGAGGCTAAATAAGGGCGGGGTTATTCAAATGTTGTTAATTAGCTTACATTACTGCCTATATGGTTTCGCTTAATGCGTTTTCGCCATTGGCGTTTTTCAATTGACACCGATTTGGTTCGTCGTTGATGTTTCCTTTTTGTGCTGTGATTGTGAAGAGTGTAATCCTGTCTAGTTTGGGTAGTGGCTAGGACAAGGCAACCTCAGATCAATTTTCAGCGTAAAAAGCGTATGTAGCCCAAGTGGATCTACTTCAAAAAGTTCAATTTCGTAGGGTAACTTCTGTATAGGTTACCTTGTGAACCCAGCTTTGCTTTTTTCATTATAGATGAACTGTCGTGCCTTGAGCATGCTATATTTTAGAATAACGTTAACAGTATGTTTCAACCTTTCCTTATGGATGCCTTCAAGCAAGCTCTTGTTTTCAGCATTTTTTCGCTGATATTGGCATCTGAAATAGCTCAAACATTGGTTTGAGATGCTTCACTATGATGGAATACTTAGGTAGTACAGTTCATGGTTAACTTAACATAGAATTGCACCTAACCCAAATCTGCATGAGCAGAATTTGTCATGAGTTGACTGATTGGCATGTGTCAGATGAGGACTCTCCATTTGACCTTTTTGGACTTTGGAGTGTTCCTTCGCAAACTTTGCGTATTCAGGTGTCCCTGCTCAACAAGCTAGGGAACCTGTAATAATAGGTTGCGAACACATTTTATGGATAACTCGCTTCCATTGCTACTCCAAGAGAGTTTCATTATGGTTTTGTTATTACAACGCCCTTCATTGTGGTATACCATAGCTACTGCTTTGAAAGAAGCTTGTCCTCTGCGGTCTGTGCGGACCGAAAGAGGTATTCCTGAATGGAACTCGGACTTGTTCAAGTTCTAAATATCTTCGGATAAACCAGTCTTTTGTATAGCTACGAATCTTTAGTTTCTACCCCGAGGATTGTAGCTATAGAATCGATTTAGTGGGCACTTAAAAGCTCTGCTTACTTCAAATCTCCTGGAACAAATGGGGCTCTGTCCTATTTTTCTCCAGAGGGATTTGAGTTTTTCAAACATGTTTTGAACTCTTGTAGTTTTCTATTGGGTATTTTCATGGCGTGAAATTGCTCTGTAGTTTTTTCCCGAAAGGGTGCGTGCGTTGTAAAAAGAAGGAATATATTCCAGATTTATCTGGTTACGTCGTTCTTTCTGAAATGCTCGAAACGCATTGTCGATTATCACATCTGTGATGTTCGTCTGGCTAACATGCCTGTTCATGTAAACTCACATGTCTCCCAAAAATTTTGGGATGTCCACAGTGACTCTTTTACACAAAGTTGTATACGTTTTCAAGAAAGCACTCGCTCAAACGTAGTTTTTGCTTGGGTGATTTCTTGAATATTGAGGATGCTTTTGATGACGTGCCTTTCTATGTCATATTGAAAATCGCATGACGTCGCAAGCTACCTCCAATGAGCTATAGGCTCTTTTTACGCTTATGCGTTTTACAGTGTCCTTTTTAGGGCACTGATTAACCCCGTTGTGGTATGAGCTATGAGCTCTCGTTGCGCTTATGCGTTCATTCCCTCTTCTAGGGCACCCCTTCCTATTTCATCACCTTTCCCTTTCCCAATTCCCATCCCTTGTCCCATTCTCCCTCAGGTAAATGATGAAATAGGCTCATATGTATGGCGATGGCACAAATGTCCCAAATGGAGGATAACGTGCCTCTGGAGCCGGCCTTCTGATACCTGATACCTGATCCTCGAGAAATGCCGTGAATACCAAGTCCTAACGCATCACATGTTCATCGACTTCAAAGCGGTATACGACATTATCGACCGTGCAGAGCTATGGAGAATCATGGACGAAAACGGCTTTCCTGGAAAGCTGACTAAACTAAAGCAACGATGGACGGTGTGCAAAACTGCGTAAGGGTTTCGGGTGAACTATCCAGTTCATTCGAATCTCGCCGGGGTCTGCGACAAGGTGACGGACACTCATGCCTTGCCTTCTCTTGGTACGATTTCCACAAAATCCGGCCAATTTGTGTTACTTTGCCCCACCAGTCCTAAAAGGGTTCATATAACTGGATCTTGCGCACGCGAAGTAAGCATTCGCTCAGAGCGCAGACAAAACAAGACAGCAGACGCAGCAATATTGGTTCGGTGATGTGATCTTATCATGAGCAGCAGCGTGGATGCCTATTATGATCGCGCCCTGATTCGATGACTGCTGGCTGTGGATTCCGTCGCTGCGATCACCTCCCGACGTGCTTCGTGCATTAAATGTGGAGAATTTATGGCTGAGAACGGTCTCGCGTCGCGTCTAGGACCCCAAGGCAGGTTGGTGGTGGGGAGCTTTCAAATGCTACCCAGCTATGTTTTATTCAATTTTGTCTGTCTTCTTTTGATTTGGATGCTGGTGCTGGTGCTGATCGCCTTACTGGTGTGTCGCAACGTGCTGTGCGTGCGGGGGTAGGCTACTCCGCGTCCGCGATGATAGACCAATTTAGATGACAAAAGCCGCGGGTGAGCGATGATTTATGACCGTTTAATATACATCCAAATTGATATGTTGACTAACGCAGATAGATACGTAAGGGGCTGGGGGTCGCTATTGGCCCGGTCATTGTTGGTTGGTTGGTTGGAGATGCAGGCAGGCAGCATAAAATTGGTGTGTAAACACGTTATATTTCCGTTGTGCGCCCATTAGCGAGAAAGTTGACCGGACGGTCGGGAGGAGTTGGTGGCGGCGGCGGTGATTTGAGTCGGTGGTAATAGGCTCATCTCAGACCATTATGATTGGGTGATGATTGGTTGGAGAAATGCTTCGTTAGAGGTCGTTTTCTGTGATGATTAGGTCCCAATCACGTTTTTGTTGGGCTATTTTCTTTCATGGTGTATAATGGATCAAAAATATGTCTATATTTGGATACTAGGATCCATCAACTCAACAGACAATCGGAGAATTAAGTGTGGGGTCTCACCATTTGATTTCATTAGAAATCTTTTGGGAACTCATAAAGTGGATGTATGTCAACTTTATTTATATGTAGTCAGCAATGAAAACATAATTATGATATTTGTGTTTACAAATTAGATAGTATCCATTGATACATTCCACGTTTCACTAGCGTTCATCACTTCTTTGTTATTTCGTCAGCTGTATCAGTATATCAGTTTCAGAAACGCATGAGTTTGAGTTCCTCACCGGCCACTGAATTACGTTGATGTACTTATACCAATCGACATCGCTCACCTCGCAAATTACGCTCAAAAAGATCATCAAACCACATGTCAAAACAAAAAAGCCAACATTCACCTCACGAGCCCTGGTTTCCATAAATAATGCATTAAATCTCATTTTCATCCCTGTCATGTCGACGACAAACGAACGAAGAAAATCGCTTCTCTTGGTTACTTTTGCACTGCGTGTCATCGACCGAGAACCCACCACCACCGCTCTTCTTGAATCTTCCGGGTTTCGCCCCGGATCGCGCACCGTTCTTGTAAAAGAGTGACGCGAAATTTATTGGAACTGTTTCTTGTACACTGTGCACACTTACCTACTGAAGTTACTTCTTGCCGACGACGACGACGTTTGCGCTGGTGCTGCCAAGTGCAGCCATACAACAAACAATAACGCAAAAAACATTTCCAATAATAAAAATCCGGGTTCTTGGGGAAGGTGAACTGGGTTGACAGGTACAACACAGAACGACCGGTGTGGAATGACATTTCTCGCCGGAGTTTCAAGAGCGTGTTCGGCTTTGACTTCATAAGACGCTGTTTTATAGGATGACTTTGGTGCATTTCGCTGAAAAGCTGCTTTTGACGGAATTGCATTTTTTGTTAATATAAAATGTTCAGATCTACAGCATAAGAAAATTGTATTAACTTGCCTCAACAGTATCTTGGAATTACAACGCATCAACAGTATCAGTCACACATATGTACGGAAAGCGGTAATTAGCATCGCACATGATGTTTTTTTTTTTTAAAATTTAATGCGATGTATCAGTTAAAGTCGTATGAGAGTTTAAATCAATTGATTTAAGACACGTTTATGCAATAAAAGATATTAAATATGTTATAATTTTTCATTACGATGAACATCATTTATCCACATAAGCGCGCTAGCGAGCTCGCACAGTTTATTCGAATAATTACGTACTGCGATTATTCGGACTTATCTTGTTATGCCAGTTTAACCCACATTTGGTTACGAATTAAATCGCATAAATGTATAAATGCACTACGAAAAGGCTACAAAAAAGTGGACACCCATTATTGCGGTTGCGAAATTTGTTTTTTTATTGCACAAAGTAACAGTTCAGGTAATGTAGCGTTATTATTGTCCCGTAATCTAAGTCACTTTGTCTACATTTTATGCGATGTAACTTTCCCGTATACGTATAACACGGTTAAACATTTCATTATTTCAGTCAAATGGGTTTTAAGGTTAAGTTAAACTATTTGGAGGCCTGAAGGTAAAGTCAAATGGGGATATTTACGTGGACGTTAAGAGGCGTTTAGGGTGTATTGAAAAGGAGTGATGGCGTTGGGGAGCATTGGCTCTAATGGGAAGCTCCTCGAAACCACTCTGAAACACCTTTGAATACCCCCGAAATGCCCTGAATCTGTTATTTAACTCACATGTAAGTATCTCAATCTCTCAAGCCTCAACCTCAATCCCTCGCCTTCAACCTGTAAACTCAATCTGTGCCCCTCGGAAATCCGTCTTGCACTCCTATGTATTCTCCTTTACCCTTATTTGAACACCTTTCTTTTTCCTGGCGTATCGTCCCAAGTGGAATAAATCATCAACACTCCTTGCATTTTCCTACTGAAACATTAATTGAAACCCTCCTTAAAACATTCTCAGATCTCTACACGAATAATATTGTTTTCGTTAATATCTGCAAAACTTTCATAAGAAATAATAACTGAACACAGAACCCTGTTGGACATTACGAACTCTTCTAGGATTAATCTAGGATTTTCTTCATGATTTCCTTCAATATTTACTCCAACATAATGGGATCCCGTCCGAAGATTTTTTGAAAATGTCTTCTTAATGTCTTCCGTGGCTAATTGGAGTTCTTTCAGTAATTAATCATCATTTTCCAGTTTGTCTGTGCTTATCAGCTCAAGAATGTCCTAGATCTGCATTCCTCTAAGAATAAACCGTCTGTGGTATTGTTCCGAGTGCATTCTTGCTGGAATTTTCCTAAAGATAGTTTTATATACGCCTAAACTGCACTCATCTCAGAGAATAATCCTATAGAAAAGTCAAGAAGGAATCAAAGGATCCTTGGAAGAATTCTTGAAGGTATTCTCGTAACAGCCTTCAAACAATCTTTGGAGGAATCCCTCGAATCCGAATTTGAATCCGTGGAAAAAATCTTGAACTCATCTGAAGGAATTTCTAGATAAATTACTGGAATGCATTCAAAAAGAAATGTCTAGAGCAATTTAAGAAGGAATTCCTAGATGAATTCCTGGTGCATTACCAAAAAAATCCAGGAGGCATCCCTGAGGGAATTCCGAAAGAGTCTTCACTGGGCGAATTCCTGAAGAAATGACTGAAAAAAAATCTTGGAGGATTTGTTGTAAGAAATTGTGATGAAATCCCTGAGTAAACTTCAAAAGAAACTGCTGGAGGGATTCCCGAAAGATTCCCTGAAAAATTTATTGGCAACGTCTAAGAAAAATTCCAAGAAAAATATGTGGATAAATCCCTATACAAATTATGAAAGGATATCCCTGGTGAAAATCCGGACCGAATCCTAGGATAAGTCCTGAAACAATCGTTGGGAGAAACCCTTGCGGGGAGATTTTTTTAAAGAATTCCTTGACAAATTGACAAAGAACCCCTGAAGGGTTTTCTGAAGGAACGCCCTTAAAACATCCCAGAAAAAAAACTTATAGAGGAATTTCTAGAAGTTTTCCTGAAGAAACCCATAGAAAACTTCTTGAAGGATTTCTTGGAGAAAAAAAGGAATTCCAGGATTTGATTTCTGAAAGAATCGAAGAATGAATTTCAGAAGGCATTCTTTTGTAGGAACTGCAGGGAGTATTCTTGAAGGAATGGATGGATTCCTGACCAAATCAGTGGATGAGCTCCTAAGGGATTTCTTGGAGTAAATTGTGAAAGAATTTCTGGATGACTTCTTGGAGAGTGTCTTGGCCATTGTTAAATTATCTTTTAGAATACCAATACGAATCGCTGAAGAAATCTCACACAATAGAGATATTCCTCTAGGAATCCTTGAAGTAATTCATGAAAGTCTTCTGGTATTCCTGGAGGCATCCTTGGAGATATTTTTGGGTGCATCCCTGGAAAAGATGATGGAAGATTTCTGAAATTTCTGAACGAATCCTTGAATAAATTTTTCAAGAGATCCAGAGAGAAATTTCTGAAAGAATCACTAGAAGGATTCCTGGAGTACTCCGTGGAAGAATTCCCGGAGCAATCGCTGGAGGAATTTCTAGAAAAATCCCAGGATGATCTCCTGAGCTCCTCGTGAAGAAATTACTGAAGGAATTCCAGGAGGAATTCCTGGAGGAATAACTGAACAAATGCCCGAAGGAATCCTTGGAGAAATTTTTGGACAAATCCCTGCAGAATTTCCGGAGGAAACGCTGGAGAAACTCCCAGGAAGAAATACCTGGAAGAAATACTTGGATGAATTCCTGGAGCAATTCAGGGATGAATTCCTGGAGGAGTCCTTAAGGAATTCGGGAAGAAATACCTGGAGAAATTTCTGAAGAAATTGCTTGAGAAATTCCTACTGGAATTTGTAGTGGAATTTCTTGAGGAAATCCTAAAGTAATCCTTGGAGGAATTGTTGGAGGCATTACTGTAGAAACTCCTGGAGGAATCCCTGAAGCTATTCCTGAAGGAATTTCTGGAAGAATTCCTGGAGAAACCCCTGGTAGAATTATTGGAAAAATTCCTTTGGGAAATCCCTGGAAGAAACCCTGAAATAATTCCTGAAAAAATCTCTGGTGAAATTACTGAAGGAAATCCTGAGAAAATCCCTAGAGGAATTCCTGGAGGAATCCCTGAAGCAATTCCTAGAGTAATTTCTGGAGAAATCCCTGGAGGTATGCCTGGCGGGATTCCTAAGAATGCCTGGTGGGATTCCTAGGTATGTTTGGTAGAATTTTTGGAGGAATGCCTGGAGGAATTCCTGAAGAAATGCCTGGAGGAATGCCCGATGAAACTCCTAGAGCAATCTTAATCGGAATCTTTGAGGGGATCGTTAGAAGAATCCCTGGAGGAGAAGCTCTTGGATGAATTTCTGGAGTAATCTCTGAAGGTCTTCTGAAGGAATCCTTGGGAGAATCTCATGAAGAATTCCTGAAGGATTCCCAGGAGAATTTTCTGAAGAAATCCCAGGAGGAAATACTGAAGAAATCGCAGTAGGAGTTCTTGGAAAAATCTTGAAGGGATTCCAAGGGGAATGCCTGGAGAAATTTCTGGGGAAGTTCTTAGAGAAATTTTTGTAGGAATTCTTGAAGGAATTCCTGGAGGAATCCCTGGAGGAATCCCTGGAGGCATTTCTGGAGGAATCCCTGGAAGAAATCCCGGAGGAATGCCTGGAGGAATGCCGGGAGGATTTCCTGGAGAAATTCCTGGAGGAATTGCTGGAGTAGTTCCTGGAAGAATTGCTGTAGGAATTTTTGAAGACATTCCTGGGGTAATTTCAAGAAGAATTGCGGGATAAATTCTTGGGAGGAATAACTGCAGAAATCCTAGAAGGTATTCCTGGAGGAGTCCCTGTGGGTATTTCTGGATGAAATTCTGGAAGAATGCCTGAGGAAACCTCTGGAGGAAGTCCTGAAGGAATACCTGGGGGAATCCCAGGAGGAATTCCTGGAGGAATTTGCGGAAGATTTATAAAAAAAAAATCTGGGAGGAATTTCTGTAGCAATCGCTGAAGAAAGTCCTGGTGGAATTTCTGGATAAATTTCTGAAGCAATTCCTGGATGAATTTCTTCCAGAGGAGTTCCAGAAAGGATCCTTGGAGGTATTTTTAGAATACTCCCTGGAATTGTTCCTGAAAGAATCCCAGAAAATTTTCCCAAAGAAATCCCTGGAAGAAATCTTGAAAGAATCCCTGGAGGAATTATTAAGGGAATTCCTGGATGATTTCCTGAAGAAACTTTAGGAGGAAGCCCGAAACCAATCCCATGCAAATAATTCTGTCCCTCGGTAATTGTTATTACTTCACATTCGACACGGGCCTGAACTTCTTCTTCTTCTTCTTCTTCTTCTTCTTCTTCTTCTTCTTCTTCTTCTTCTTCTTCTTCTTCTTCTTCTTCTTCTTCTTCTTCTTCTTCTTCTTCTTCTTCTTCTTCTTCTTCATGGCTCTACGTTCCCACTGGAACTTGGCTTGCCTCTCTTCAAGTTAGTGTTCTCTGAGCATTTCCACAGTTATTAATTGAAGGGCTTCCTTTGCCTGCCATTGCATGAATTTGTATATTGTGAGGCAAGGGCAATGATACACTATGCCTAGGGAGTCGAGAAAATTTTCCTGGCTGGAACAGGAATCGAACCCGCCGTCTCCGGACTGGCGATCCATAGCCTTAACCACCAGGCTAACAGGAGACCCCTGAACAAACTATGTATCCCAAAAACGAGCACCTGCACAGATGAGGTCGGTCTTTCTGTTGGTCTCTCGGTCGTTCGCCATTGCTTTACCACAACAATGTAAACTCCGCAGTCAGTGCCATTTAATTTGCGTCGCTCGAATATTGTTTCCTATCCCTCCGGACTCGGAAGGGGGACACATCCTCAATTCCTCATATATAGTCTTCCAGCCTTTCAGGGTATCCTTCTTCCATGCAGTGCGAACACGACGTGTTTGTTTTCGTTGCCTGTCTGCGCCATAAGCTAGAGCTAGAAATTCTGTCTGTGTGTAGACAAAATATACGCTATTTTCACCGCGCCCGCGTAGAAAACCACAGAGCGTGTAATGTATGCATATTGGTTGA